>NC_083701.1:63811785-64143571 GCF_033118175.1 Dama dama
TAAGGATGAACTCTACGCAATGGGAGGGAAAAAAACTAATGAACTCTGCCTCCTGCCATTCAAGACCTGTGCGTGTGTCACTAAGCTTCAGGCATGTCCGACTCTGTGATCCTGTGGACTGTAGCCCGCCAGCCAGGCTTCTCTGTGCATGGGATTCTCCAGGCAAGACTACTGGGGTGGGTTGCTATGCCCTTCTCCGGGGGATCTTCCTGACCCAGGGACAGAACCTAGTCTCCAGCATCTACCTGCATTGGCAGGTGGGTTCTTTACCACGAGCGTCACCTGGGAAGCCCCTCAAGGCCTACAGTTTGTCCCAGCCGTGAAGCCCATCCTGCCTTAACTGCTTTCTTTGAGGCCTTTCTTCCACCAAACCAAACTGCTTCCAAATTCTTTTTGATTTCCCTTATTACTGGATTGTAAGGTAGCTGAAAGCAGAAACTTGGTGTTTGTCTACCTTGCTTTCTCACAGTGCTTACCAGGATGTTAGATGTATTTGGTAGTAAATAAAGTTTCACTGCAGGCAACTAGCTTGAGTAACAGAATTGCCATCATTAATCATATAGGCTAATCCCTCTCCTTACATTTTGGTAATCATGGTAACAAGAACAATAATGTTGACCAGTTTTTGAGCAGCTACCAAATCATGAACTTGGTATATTATCTCAGACCTTCACAACAAGATGCATAGTCTTTTTCTCGGAAAAGACAGGATTAGAGAGATTAAATGAGATCATCATGCTAGTCAATGCCAGCATGAGCTTTAAACTGTCTGTCTCCAAAATCTTTGCTTTTTCCACTAGACCACATTGCCTAATAAACACAGCAGGTCTGGCTTTAGAATTGCTGGACAGGGTTGCTGATCTATCTTGGAAGAAGCTTCAGTTAAAACTTAGGAGAGGACCTTGTTAGCTGATTTGAACTTTTTCTCCATTTCAATGGAACCTAAATTTTCCAAAAAGGCACCCTATCTACATGGCAGGAAAAGAAGCAGGGTGCATTTACTGAAGTTTCCAAGATGATTTGTACAAAAAGATATTTTTTACCCTTCATTAGGATATATTTGGAGTTCTTGTGCCTTAAAAGCTATATATATATATATATATGTATATATATATATATTGTTTGTTTGTTTTGGTAAACTAAAATGTTAGCATCTTCTCTTCCTTACCAAAGTCTGTCTTTGATAATGAGTACTTTAGAGAAACATTGATCAGTATAGTGGAAGAAAGAAGACCTCAGAAGGTCAGTTACCTGGGTTCAAGTTCCAGCTCTATACTTTTGTTGCCCTGGGTAAGAAGAAGCATTCAAGCAATCTGTTTCAATTTCCTGATCTATAATAATGCAGCAATTGTGAAAATCAAATATTCTAGTACATGTGAAATATTAAGTGAAGTTCCTAGCATATGACTTTAGAAATAAACTTAACTCTTTTCAGTTTATATGGTTTGTTTTTAAAAGAATAAAGAAAAAAGGCCCTGGTCTCCATTGATAAATAAGTTTATTGTAACTTCTAAAGTGCATTAGAGTCTTCTAGAACCCATCAAGGGTCTAACCTGCTCACAGATAGTGATTTAAGTATTTCCTTTCTTCCTAGAGCAGAGTCAGTAGTTAGGTTAAGCTATACCATCCCCCACACCTTAAGAATTATCTTTTCTATTTTAGGGATATTATTAAGGCCAACATCTCTGGCCTCATTTGTGAAGAACCATCAGGAAATTTTCAAATTTATTCTATAGTTTTATTTCAGTAAAGTTTTGGCATTCTGGTTCTCAAAAGTATGAATCATGTAATTGATTGGGTTTCCTGATTTACTTTGATCCTAAGAAGTTTGAAATCAAATTTAGAGCTAATAATTTTATAGGATTCTATGATCTACGTGTTTACATTTCCCTGATCTTAAATTTGTAAAAATAGAAGGGTGGTTTTTTTTTTTTTTTTAAGGAAAAGGAATTACCTGGAGGTATGAGTCTCTCCAGTATACCGAGAAGAATCTGGTTCCCTATTGTGCTATTTTTATATCTTCTCATAGGGTTCGTGTGGGTGTCAAATATGGTCACAGTGTGACAAGGGAATTTGCAGGTTAGGCCCTGGGTCTGGAACCCTGCTGGAATCTTTCAGAGTATCACCACGTGGGGAGAAAGAAATCTGTAGGGTATGAGGTCCCCTGGTTTGGCGATAACCACTGTCTTTGTTCTTAGGGAACAAGCCAAGAGAGAATACCACATGCCCCCAGGCCTCACACCTCCTGCCCTCGGCAGCCTGCTCAAATCACATTTACACCAAAACTGATTTAGGCCAACCAGGCAAAACACCATGCTGTCCAAACCCCAGGCCAGTCAGCAGATCAGAATCCTTAAAATCTCATTTCAGTGTTTTCCCATTTGTATTGTTCTATCCATAAGCCACTTTATAGTCTCGGTGAAGAGAAAAGAGCAAATGGAAACAGGTTTTTTTTTTTTTTTTTTTTAACGTGATAGGACAGTTGTAGCCAAAATTACAAAATAGTGTCATACCCTACATTTCCATGGTAGAAAAACAAGTATTCCATTTTATGAGAAAGCACTAAAAATTAGAATTCTAAAATTCTAGTAGAAAATTGAGTGCCTGCCTGTATTTAAACCAAGCAACTAGTTGTCTTTAAATTTTTATAGAATTTTCCAAGGTGAAGTGTAATTAGTTGAGTGGAAGCTAAATAAAACCTGACACTAAAGCTCTCAGCTTTTAAAATATTCTCTTTCTAATGTCCCAGTGTATACAGAGCTCGCTGGATGGGGGAATTTCTGCAGCTGTGCAGTTTTTCAGACTTCCCATTTATTCCATGACAGCTTTCTTTCCTATTCAAAAAGAAAATATTCTTAGCAAAAATATTCAAATGAGAAGACATAATAGCACTTGGAACCAAAAAGTCTTCAATATTAAAAACAAGATACACTGAGGAATCTGAAATGTAGAACTGTTTCATTATTAATGAATCAGTGTGCAAATTCATGAGTTCATTCTCTGTTGACCTTTCATAAAGTTTATAGAAGTTTTTTCTAAAAGCATACCAGCTAATGACCATAAATCAGTTTCCACACTCAGAATGTGGCCTTTGGAAATTATGCCTGATACTAATGGACTAATGAATGTAGGCCTTAACAAGTTTCAGCAAGGCTTTTCGGTTGTGAGGGTTTATTATTTGCTCTAACAAGTGAGTAGTGATTTGGAATATGATTCAGAATTTGAATGTGGTGGGCAGTCACAGAAGTCCAACAATGCTTTTAAAGTCCATAAGGCAAAATAACTTCACACGAATCTAGTAAGTTGCTAGTTTGGGGTTTTTTTAACTTTTTATTTTGTGTTGCGGTATAGCTGATTAACAATGTCGGGATAGTTTCACTAAGCCGTACACATACATGCCTCCATTCTCCCCCCAACTCCCCTCCCGTCCAGGCTGCCACGTGACCTTGAGCAGAGTTCCCTGTGCTGTATAGTAGGTCCTTCTTGGTTACACACTTTATTTTTTTTTTAATTGATTTTTTATTGTAGTGGTTTTTGCCATACATTGACATGAATCAGCCATGGATTTACATGTGTTCCCCATCCCAATCCCCCCTCCCGCCTCCCTCTCCATCCCATCCCTCTGGGTCTTCCCAGTGCACCAGCCCTGAGCACTTGTCTCATGCATCCAACCTGGGCTGGTGATCTGTTTCACCCTTGATAGTATACTTGTTTCAGTGCTGTTCTCTCTGAACATCCCACCCTCGCCTTCTCCCACGGAGTCCCAAAGTCTGTTCTGGTTACGCACTTTAAATGCAGCAGTGTGTGCATGTCCCTCCCAAACTCTGTAGCTATCCCTTCCCCCCATTTTCCCCTGGCAACCATAAGTTCTTTCTCTAATTCTGTGACTCTCTTTCTGTTTTTTTAGTCAGCTCATTTGTATCATTTTTAGATTCCATATGTAAGGGATGTCATATACTTGTTAAATGACTTCTGATGTCTTACCAGTTCCCCTGACCTTTACCCAAAGCAATGGTGATAAGTATCTACAAGGTATACAGAGATAGTTGATAGTAACCATTTCATAATAAGTATCTACAAGGTATATAGTCTATAGTAACCATTTCTAACTTGGCTGAAAGGAATAAAAAACTTCTGACAGAAAAGACCTACCCCTACTCTGTCCAATTTGAAGTACATTCGTTTCTTTAGTTCTTGAGGTTGTTATAAAAAAGATATGAAAGCTGATCTCATCTGCAGATTGGAGCTCTTCAAAGGTAAGCATCTTTGACATTCTGCCACCGACTTGTTGCAAGACCTTGAGTGAGTTATTTAACCTTCCTTTAAGTCTCATCTTCTTTATCAAACAGGGGAGGCAGCCTCAGAGGCTTGTGAAAAGGAATATGAAACACACGTGAAGCTCTTAGCACACTGCCCCACACCCGGGGAGTCCCAGCAACTTTGCACTTCGTTTAACTCATCGACGAACACCTGTGGAACCAGCTTCTGTGCTAGGTTTGCAAACACAGGTGACCTGGCTCCTGCCTGAGAACTGGTGCTTGTCACCTGGCAGGGGGCAGACACACACAGGTGTGGTAAGAAATAGAAAGACGAAGCCCTGTGGAGCAGGACGAGGAAGGTTTCGGGAAGGGGTGCTTGAGCTAGGCCTTGAGGCTTGGGAAGGCAGCAGGGAAAGAAAGGCACTGCGGGGATGGCAGAGGACATAGAAAGGCAGAGAGGAGAAAGAATATCTGGTATACTTCCAGAGTCTACGAGAGTTTTGTGACACAGGGAAGGTGTTCAGTGAAAATACATTAAGGACCATTTGTCTTGCTTGCTCTCTCCTGCAGTTTAGGAGGTCATGTGGTCTGTGTTTCTGGTTGGGCTTGTTTTCCCCAGTCACTGAATGTTACCCAGATGAACTAATTGAAAGTAAAAATATCTGGCCTGTTTCCTGGCGCCCGTGTCTCCCAGTCACACTCAGCCAGACCCATTTCTATTATTTGATATTATTTGATAGTATCTAGAAGAAATAATGTGTGCAGAGCCTTGCGAAGGTTGGGTATTGGATCAAAGGGGCCAGAGAAAGTGGATAGAGAACTAGCAACAGCATCTTAAGAAATTCACTTAAACTCAACTCCTCAAATCAACTCACTCGGTATTTGCCGGACTGAAATATTTATCTTCTTTTTGTCAGTGATAGTCTTCTGGAGATCTTTATTTTCCACCTTTATTTGAGGCAATTTATAAAGTAGCATAAATTAAAAACAAGTGAGAAAAGGAAAAGCAAAAACAAGAGAAGCAATCTGGAGCCATGAATCATATTATTGATAATAGAAAAATTGCTTACTGTGAATTTGGTCCAAAGCTTCCTGGAAGCCAAAGTGAAGAAAGAAAGCAGAAACAGTCCACATTATCCAGCTATGCTGTCTGAAATGGTAGCCTCGTGAAATGTGGATAGCCACACTGAGATGAACTGTAAGTATAAAATACACATTGTATCACAGAGACTTTGTGCAAAATAAAATGTTGACTATCCCGTTAATAATTTTTATCATTTCATATTGAAATAATATTTTGGATTTGTTGGGTTAAACTATCTTGTTAATTTCACCTATTTCTCTTCACTTTTTTAAAAAAACAGCTAAAATTTTTTAATTATATAAAAAAATTTAATTACATATGTGGCTTATATTTGTGATTCACATTATGAGTATATTGGACAGTGCTGGTCTGTAAGATAAAAGCTTTCATCAACTGATGAATGGATAGAATGTGGTGTATCCATACCAGGAAATATGGTTAGCAGTAAAAAGGAATGAAATAATGGGCACAGGAGGGTTGGGAGGGGTGACAAAAATGTTCCAAAATTGATTGGGGTGATGATTGCATAGCTCTGTGACAATATTAATAATCAATCAATTGTAAGCTTTTTAAAATGAATATATTTAGTTATGTTAAAATCATAATTTTTTTTTTTTAATTTTAGGAGAGGAAAAGACAAAAGCAAACTCTGCTGCTCAGAAGAAACCGCATCATTCTTAGTACCTAGATAAGAAGTGTCTCCCTAAGGGGACCATTGGAAGGCACACAGTGCATATTCAATTTAATATCAATATGCATGATCAATATCTCAGAGTTAACAGCGGGCTGTGTGGTGTTTTCAGTATTTGTCAGTGGCATCACACAACCTCAGCTCAGTAAACACCTACATGCTAACGGCTCCCAAATCCCTGCCTTCAGCCCAGACTTGTGCCCATAAATGCCACACCCAGGTATTCTTAATGCCACACACGTACCTCCAATTCAGCGTGACCGAACACTACTGCCCCTGTATTTTCAGCCCAGTGGGTGCTACATCTACCATTCAATCACCAGTGCTGGGGGTCCTTGAATCACCATTGTCTTTCACCCTGCACCACCCAGACAATTCCAGCTTCCAGATGTTTCTCAAGTCTGTGTCCTCACCTCCATTCTCTCTCTGCTGCTGCCCCTGGGTCTTCCATAATCTCCTGCCCAGACGATTGCAGTGGCCCCTTAACTGGTCTCAGCTCCAAGTTCGTTCCCCTCAACTCACCCTCCCTCGCATCTGCTGGCACTGTCAATCCAGAAGGTAATGGACTTCCATCACCTGCAGGGTAAAGCCCATTAAAGCAAACATGTCCTCTGACACCAGAGCCCTGCCACCGTTTCCCTTTCTGGCTGTGAATACTCCCTCAAGTGACCTATGGCTCCTGCCTACCCCTCCTGAGACTGAAGTGACCCACTGCTCATGCTGTCAGCTCTGCCCAGGTATGCATAACCCCCTTTGTGCACCCAGATGCAGGTTGGGATCACTGCACTTTCCAGATTGTATTACTGTGGCCATTCATTCTTCTGTATCTCCCACCAGCTAAGCTGTCTGAGGGCCAGGACTGTGCCCATGTTTTCCTCTCTCTGTGGCATCAGCACAAGCCCCAGCATAGTAACGCTAAATAAACACTTGTTGAATAGGGATAAGCCACAGGTGAAAGAAATGTGATTTAAATTTGGACCTAAGCAAATGGCTAAGAAATCATAGAAGCCCAACTTTTAGGTGCTGAATGTCCTTGCTCATCTCCACGAGGATATGGGCTATGTCTATTCAGTTCATCACAGTGTCTCTGATGTCTTTCAGTATTCTCTGGATGGGTGGATGGGAAGATAAGCAAATGTATGAACAAAGATACAGGCAGAGAAATGAACTAGAAACAAACCAGGTTCATGAACATAGTCCCAACATCCTCAAATTTACATCTGTGTTATCTCCCAAACCAGAGTTGGTACTTAGTACTCAATACTTGGGAACCTGGGGAAGCACTGGTTTTGCCCTTGAGCAAATAATTATCCAACCGAATGTGAGAATTTGGGTGATAAATACCCTTGAATTCCCTGCACACAGCTGTACTATAAGGCCTAAAGAATATACCCCAGTTTCTAAAGGGGGAAATATGAGCTTTTTTATTGTCCTACATAATGAAAATCTCTGGAGTCCTGTTTCATACAAAACAGACTGATGCATCACATTTGCTTCACAAAAAAAAATATGAAAAAGAGAACAGAGTCTTTTCATTTTTTCTTTTTTTTTTTTTGGTCCCTATAATTCTGTTGTTAATGGTGCAGAAATTTGCATGGGAAGCAATGGATGTCTCTGCTTTTCAGAAGAATCTCAGGGCTTCCTGGATCATTAGGAACCAATTACAGTACTAAAAAGTGCTTTATAAAGTAAAACATTCAGTTGATGTGATGAGAAAATAAAAATGTAAGCAATAAAGCTAGAGCAATACTATATATTTTGCTGCCAGTTCTATTTTTATTGTATAAATTTGCTATGTGTGTGATTAACACACACAAGGAAGCATTGATGACAGACCTGCCATCACCACCACACAAAGATAGTGAAGAAGATACTATCTGTAATGCTCCTAAAATGCAAAACTGTGGGGTGAGTTTAATGGTATGGAATTCCCAGTCAGTTTAACAACATGTTCAAGTATAGGAGTCGGACATTCTGCTTTATCCTCATCCCAACTCTTTCACCCAAACCCTGATGAGAAAGGGGAGGGCCTCACTTAAAGCACCCACCTTGGTGGTTTGATCTGTTATTTCTGGAAACCTCATCAGTGCTACCATTCACTCAGCAAATATTCAGGGAAACTGGGTTCTGGACCCTCACGTGCCAGAGACATTCAGATGACTAAAGCACAGTTCACACTAGCTGACTGAAGCAGCTATACCTGTAATCTCAGCGCTGAAATGAAAGCTGAAAGAGGAATGGGTTAGGGGCTTTAGGAGCTTGGAGAACTGATGAGGGGGAGGTTTCTGTGCTAGTTCAGGGGAAAGGGGCTGAAGTTTCACAGGGGTCTGACAATGGAGAGGAGAGGGCAAATCCAAGAGCTATTCGGGAGACTGAACAAGCAGGGGTGATAGACTAAATCGATGCAGGAGGTAAAAAAGAATGCGGGGGTCAAAAAGAGCAGAGAACCCCAGGTTGCACCACCCCAAAACACTGATACAGTTCATTAAGTTAGAGATGGATTTGAAAAGTAAGATAATGAGATCAGATTTGGGCATGATGAATTCTCAAAATCTATGAGATATCCAAGAGCAGGCATCCTGGAGTCAGTTGGAAGTACGACCCTGGGGCTGGATGAGAGAGGTAGGCCTGGAGATGAAGACGTCTGTTGTCAGGTAGAGGAACGGACAAAAAGAACTCCGAAGACTGTGCCAAGTGAGGAGGCAACGGGGGAGGGCCAAGGATAAAACCCTGGGGCAGGCAAGGCAGGACAAATGGCCAGCAGATTTTATAGTAGGCAAGGAGGCATGAGGGACACTGGACATCTAGAGAAAATAAACTTCAAGGAGGAGAGTCCCCATCACTTGTTTTGGCACATAGGAGGTGCTTAAGAAATGTGTGGTGAGCAAACATATACTGAGCTTCTATCTGGCTTTAGAGCAAACCTTTATGTTTGTGTTCACTTATACTACCATGGTCATGACTATTGTATTTGGAGCCAGATGGAATTTTGGGCTGGAGCCCAGCTCTGCACTTTCCAGTTGGGTGGCCTTGAACAAAGTACTCAGTCCCCAAATGATTATAACTCACCTCACTAATTGATCATTAGAGGGAGATGACTAGATAAACTCAGGTACAAGCACATAGAGGGGATGCTAGGAGCAGCTACCAAGAAAGATATTGATTTTTATGTACTGATGGAAAAAATTATCTCAGTGATATTGAGGCATTTCCAGAATGGAGCAATTTACAAAACCACTCTTCAATTCTATTCTCCAGATACAAAGATCTGTATATAAATTAGTGGAAAGTTAAAGAGAGTATGTACCAATGTAATAACAGCAGTTACTCAAGGGTGGGGTCTGAAGTTGGAGGGCTATACATGTTTGAGTTCTCCCTATATGGCTTGATTTCTTTTTAATGTATTCAACTATTCCATGTATAATTACAAATTGGTTCATTTTTAAAATAAGTTCCAAAAATTATCATTTAGTTTTGCAGTGAAGACTAAAATGAGAAAATTACTATAAATCTCATTACCTATCATAAGAGAATGCTCTTGTTCCTTATCACTGTACACCCTGCACTGTCTTTGAAATACCCCCTCGACACACTTTTTTTTTTTGGAGGTTTGAGAATAGATGGTGGAGTAGAAGGACTTGAGCTCACCCTCTCTCACAAAAACACCAAAGTCACAACTAACTGCTGAATAGCCATCTACCAAAAAGACTCAAACCTCCCAGAAGAGATGCTCTACATCCAAAGACAAAGAAGAAGCCACAACAAGATGGAAGGAGGGGGTGCATTCACAATACCATCAAATCGCATACTCACCAGGTGAACGACCCAAACTGGAAAATAATTATATCACAGAGGCTCTCCCATAGGAGTGAGGGTTCAGAGCCCCATGTAAGGCCCCCCACTCTGTGGTTCTGGCACTGGGAAGAGGAGCCCCCAGAGCACTTGGCTTTGAAAGTCAGTGGGGCTTGATCACAGGAACCCCACAGGGTTGAGAGAAACAGAAACTCCACTCTTGGAGGGCACATACACACAAGCTCTCGTGTGTACCAGGGCCCAGAGAAAAAGCAGTGATTTCGCAGGAGCCTCAGTCAGACCTATCCACTGGTCTTGGAGGATCTCCTGGGGAGACAGGGGCCAGCAGTAGCTCACTGTGGGGACAAGGACACTGATCGAGATAACAGGGCTTACTCATTGGCGTGAGTTCTCAAAACTGCCATTTGTCACCAGGACCTGGGCCCACCCAACAGCCTGTCAGTTCCAATAGTGAGATGTCTCAGGCTAAACAGTGAACTGGGTAGGAACACAGCCCTACACATCACAGACAGACTGATTAAAGTCTTTCTGAGTCCACAGCTGCCTCTAAACGGATCCCTTGACATAGCTTTGCTTACCAGAGGACAAGACCTAGCTCCACCCATAGTGGGTGGGCACCAATCCCTTCCACCAGGAAGCCTGCACAAGCCTCTTAGACCAGCCGCACTCACCAGAGGGCAGACATCAGAAGCAGGAGGAAATATAATCTTGCAGCCTACAAAACAGAGATCGCAAACACAGAAGGCTAGACAAAATGAGACGGCAGCAGAGGAGTGTATTCTGGAAGAAGGAAAAAGATAAAATTCCAGAAAAACAACTAAGTGAAGTGATGATAGGCAACCTATCCCAAAAGAATTCAGAATAATGATTAAAAAAAAAGATCCAAGATCTTGGAGAAATAATGGAATAGAACAAGAAAATACAAGAATGTTTAACAAAGAACTAAAAGATATAAAGAACTAGCGAACAGAGTTGAGCAATATAATAACTGAAATGAAAAATACATGAGAAAGAATCAATAGCAAAGTAAATGAGGCAGAAAAATGGATAAGTTGGAAGACAGAGAGGTGGAAATAACTGCCGCAGAACAGAATAAAAAAGAATGAAAAGAAATGAGGACAGTCTTAGAGACCTATGGGACAGCATCAAATGCACCAGTATTCGCATTATAGGGGTCCCAGAAGAAGAGAGAAAGAAAGGGCCTGAGAAAATATTTGAGGATATAATAACTGAAAACTTACCTAACATGAGAAAGGAAACAGTCGCCCAATTCAGGAAGCAAAGAGAGAAACTCATACAAGATAACCCCAAGGTAGAACATGCCAAGACATTTGCCAAAATTGAAAGACAAAGAGAAAATATTAAAAGCAAAAAGGGAAAAGCAGCAAATAACATACAAGGGAATCCCCACAATGCTTTTCAGCATTGTGGGGCTGAAAACTCTGCAGGCCAGAAGGGAGTGGCAGGATGTATTCAAAGTGATGAAAGGGGATAATCTATAGCCAAGAATACTCTACCCAGCAAGGCTCTTGTTCAGATTCAATGATGGAGTCAAAGGCTTTACAGACAAGCAAAAGCAAAGATAATTCAGTGCCACTAAACTAGCTTTACAAAAAAATTCTAAAGGATCTTCTTGGAGAGGAAAAGAAAAGGCCACAATGAGAAACAAGGAAATTACATATGGGAAAGCTCATCAAGGCAAACATGCAGTAAAGGTAGAAAATCATTCACACATAAACATGATATCAAAACCAGCAATTGTAAGAAGAGTATCCAATTCAGGATATTGGAAATGCATTTGAAATTAAGAGACCAGCAACTTAAAACAATCTTGCATACATATAGACTGCTTATGGGGACCACCAACCAAAAACCTACAATAGATACACACACACACACACACACACACACACACACACACACACACACGAAACTAATGCAAGCACAAACTAAAGACAGTCATCAAATCACAAGAGTACAAAAGAGGAAGGGAAGAAAAAAGACTATGAAAAATAAATCCAAAGCAATTAACAATATAGCAATAAGAACATGCATATTGGTAATTAACTTAAATGTAAATGGATTAAATGTGCCAACTGAAAAATATAGACTGGCTGAAAAAATACAATGACAAGACTTGTAAATATGCTGTCTACAAGAGATCCACTTCAGATCTAGGGAAACATAAAGACAAAGTGAGGGGATGGAAAAGTTATTCCATGCAAATGGAAATCCAAAGAAAGCTGAAGTAGCTATTTTCATATCAGACAAAATAGATTTTAAAATAAATACTGTTAAAAGACAAAAAAAGACACTACATAATGATTAAGTTACCAACCCAAGAAGAAGATATAATAATTATAAATATATCTGCACCCAACATAGAAGCACCTCAATATATAAGGTAAAGAGTAACACTGATAGAAAGAGAAGTTGGCAGTAAAACAATAATAGTGGTGGACTGTTACACCCAACTTGTGGCAATGGATAGATCACCTAGACAGAAATCAATAAACACAGGTCTTAAATGACACATTAGACCATGTTGTCTTCACTGATATTTAGAGAGCATTCCATCCAAAAGGAGCAGAATACACATTCTTTTCAAGTGCACAGGAAACATTCACCTGAGTAGATCACATGATGGGGCACAAAGCATTGGTAAATTTAAGAAAACTCAAGTCTTATCAAATGTCTTTTCCAAACACAATACCGTGAGATTAGAAATCAACTGCAAGAAAAAAAACTGTAAAAAACACAAACACACGGAGGCTAAAAAATGTGTTATTAAATAACCAATGAATCACTGAGGAAATCAAAGAGGAAATTTTAAAAAACACCTAATGGCAAATGACAATGAAAACATGATGATCCAAAACCCGTGGGATGCAGCAAAGGCAGTTCAGAGGGAAATGTATAGCAACACAATC
This sequence comes from Dama dama, assembly GCF_033118175.1. Classification (NCBI taxonomy): domain Eukaryota; kingdom Metazoa; phylum Chordata; class Mammalia; order Artiodactyla; family Cervidae; genus Dama; species Dama dama. Next base: position 63,824,563 of record NC_083701.1, read on the forward strand.
TTATCTCAGGAATAAGGAAAATCTCGAGCAACCCACCTTATATCTGAAGCAACTAGAGAAAAAAGAACAAATAAAACCCTAATTTAGTAGAAGGAAAGAAAGAATGAAGAGCAGAGCATAAGTAAATGAAATGTATTTATTTAGAGAAGAGAACAATAGCAAAGATCAATGAAACTAAGAGCTGGTTCTTAGGAAAATAGGAAGAGGGCTCAACTCAATAAAATTAGAAATGAAAAAGAAGTTACAGCTGACACCACAGAAATACAAAAGATCATAAGAGATTACTGAAAGCAACTATCGTCATTGTTCAGTCACCCAGTCGTGTCTGACTCTTTGCAACCAGATGGACTGCAGCATGCCAGACTTCCCTGTCCTTCACCATCTCTCAGAGCTTGCTCAAACTCACGTCCATTGAGTTGGTGATGCCATTCAACTGTCTTGTCTTCTGTTATCCCCTTCTCCTCCTGCTTGCGATCTTTCCCAGCATCAGGGTCTTTTCTAATGAGTTGGCTCTTTGCATCAGCTGGCCAAATTATTGGAGCTTCAGCTTCAGCATCAGTCTTTCCAATGAATATTCAGGATTCATTTCCTTTAGGATTGACTGGTTTGGTCTCCTTGCTGTCCAAGGGACTCTTTGCCAACACCATAGTTCAAAAAGCATCAATTTGGCTGATTCATGTCAATGTATGGCAAAAACCACTAAAATATTGTAAAGTAATTAGCCTCCAATTAAAATAAATAATTTTTTTTTAAAAAAAAGCACCAATTCTTTGATGCTCAGCCTTCTTTATGGTCCAACTCTCACATCCATACATGACTACTGGAAAAACCATAGCTTTGACTATACAGATCTTTGTTGGTAAGTCATGTCTCTGCTTTTTAATATACTGTCTAGGTTTGTTATAGTTTTTCTTCCAAGGAACAAGCATCTTTTAATTTCATGACTGCAGTCACCATCTGCAGTTATTTTGGAGCCCAAGGAAATAAAGTCTGTCACTGTTTCATTATTTCCCCATCTATTTGCCATGAAGTGATGGAACCAGATGCCATGATCTTAGTTTTTTTTAATTTTCAGTTTTAAGCCAGTTTTTTCACTCTCCTCTTTCACCTTCATCAAGAGGCTCGTTAGTTCCACTTCACTTTCTGGCATAAGGGTGGTGTCATCTGCATATGTGAAGTTATTGATATTTCTCCCTGCAGTCTTGATTCCAGCTTGTGCTTCCATCCAACCTGGCATTACACACCATGTACTCTGCATATAAGTTAAATAAGCAAGGTGACAATATACAGCCTTGACCTACTCCTTTCCCAATTTGGAACCAGTCCATTGTTCCATGTCCCATTCTGTTGCTTCTCAACTTGCATACAGGTTTCTCAGGAGGCAGGAAAGGTGGTCTGGTAATCCCATCTCTTTAAGAATTTTCCACAGTTTGCTGTGATCCACACAGTCAAAGGCTTTAGCATACTCAATGAAGCAGAAGTAGATGTTTTTCTGGAACTCTCTTGCTATTTTTATGATCCAACAAATGTTGGCAATTTGATCTCTGATTCCTCTGCCTTTCCTAAATCCAGTTTGAACATCTGGAAATTCTTGGTTCACATACTATTGAAGCCTAGCTTGGAGAGTTTTGAGCATTACTTTGCTAGCATATGAAATGAGTGCAATTGTGTGGTAATTTGAACATTCTTTGTCATTGCCATCAGTTCAGTTCAGTTCAGTCACTCAGTTGTGTCCGACCCTTTGCAACCCCATGAATCGCAGCACACCAGGCCTCCCTGTCCATCACCAACTCCCAGAGTTTACTCAAATTCATGTCCATCGAGTCAGTGATGCCATCCAGCCATCTCATCCTCTGTCGGCCCCTTCTCCTCCTACCCCCAATCCCTCCCAGCATCAGGGTCTTTTCCAATGAGTCAATTCTTCACGTGAGGTGGCCAAAGTATTGGAGTTTCAGCTTCAGGATCAGTCCTTCCAATGAACACCCAGGACTGATCTCCTTTAGGATGGATTGGTTGGATCTCCTTGCAGTCCAAGGGACTCTCAAGAGTCTTCTCCAATACCACAGTTCGAAAGCATCAATTCTTCGGCGCTCAGCTTTCTTCACAGTCCAACTCTCACATCCATACGTGACCACTGGAAAAACCATAGCCTTGACTAGACGGACCTTTGTTGACAAAGTAATGTCTCTGCTTTTTAATATGCTATCTTGGTTGGTCATAACTTTCCTTCCAAGGAGTAAGCGTCTTTTAATTTCATGGCTGCAATCACCATCTGTAGTGATTTTGGAGCCCCCAAAAGTAAAGTCTGAGACTGTTTCCACTGTTTCCTCATCTATTTCTCATGAAGTGATGGGACCAGATGCCATGATCTTAGTTTTCTGAATGTTGACTTGTATATAGGCCCATTATTCCCATGCACACTGGTTCGTGCATTAGTCCTTATTCAACGGGAATGTCTTGGCAGCCCTCTCTGGGTTCTGGGGTGCACTTAGAAATGCACATTACAGGGAGGCAGTCCTTTCCAACCTTGAAGGCGGCCTGCCTGACCAGCACATCACAGGTCTTCCAGCCCAGGAGACTGTGCTAAGGATGGCCGTGCAGTGAAACCCCTTTACAAAGGCCTCCCTACCCTCCTTTCAGGGATGCAGCCTGATTCCCAAGGACCTGCGATTTTTCCAGCATCATTTCCAGTGAGAGGGCCTGAACCCCATACTTCAGCTGGCCACTCTGTCCTTGGTTCATTTATGACTTGCCAGCATGATCTACTCTGTGCCAAGCACCGTGCTGAGCCCTGGAGACAAATGTCTCTGCCCTCTGAGCTTCCAGTGAGTGAGGGTGATGGACGACACCCAATAAGCAGAAGTGACAAGTCACAAGAAGAGCTAAGCGGGAAAAGGACTGAACGCTGTGAGAAATAAGGCAGGGACACCGGGTGGCAGAAAGATGTCTGTGAAGTCGGGGCAAGTGCAGAGAAAGCCTCTCTATGAAAGTCACGTCTAGTGGGAGCCCTGGAGAGCAGCTGGTGCTGCCTCTTTCCTTTAAAGGGTAAGACTGCCCCTTGTCATTGCACCCCCACATTCACAGACACACAAGGGCACGAACACACTCACACACAGACACACAGACACACACACGAATTCACAGAGATCCCCATGCTGTGCACACATGGACAAACTTAGACACAGGCACGTACACATGTGTATCCCCCCTGCGCTGCTGGCGGAGTTGGGGGGGTGCCATCTGAAGTACCTTTTCAGAGATGGCACTCATGACGGTACTGGGGACCCGGGCCATCTATTGCACTCAGCACTGGGCTGGGCAAGGAGTTTGGCTCCCAGCTAAACGATAGCTCTGGGCTCTCAGTTGATTTAATTCTGCCTCTGGGGTCCCCTCCCGGCACTGTGTGCTGAGACTGGCTCCCCAGTCTCTCTGAACGCATGACATCTGCACACTGCAGTTTCCAGGCGTCAAGCTCAGCCCTGAAATATCAGCACAAACGAGTCCCTGAGCGTCGGGACTCAGGGCGTCCTGCTGGTTCTAAAGCTCTGACACACGTTTACATGTTCCCACGGGTGAGGCCAGGGAGCATGGGCAAAGGCGAGGGGCAGTGGGATGGTTTGGAATTTGTATTTTTCTTTTTATCTTTTTAACATGAGAGGGCTTTGTTAAAAGATGAGAAAGACTATGGAGTAATTAGGGAGTTCATGTTTTAAAACGGGCAAATTACATAGTAACATTTAAATGCCTGAGCTCGGCTCCCAGGTCCCAGGGCGCAGGGAAGAATGGAGTGGAAGAGAGCGGAGGAAGAATCCAGCATGACTTCTGGGGCTCGCCTGGTTCCCAGCAGCACCTTATTCCAAAAGCAGACCTCAGATCTGGGAGATCCGAGAGCACAGCGTATGGGAAAGCAGTGGGAAAGCCCCGGGCCATCCTTGGTTTCCTGCGGCGCGGTTTCCCTCCTCTCCTCCCACACGTTCCACAAAAAGAACTGCAGGCGGCCACCCGGGCCGGTGGCCTTTGTAACAACCGACCCTGAGCACAGTGGGTTACAATTCAGCTGCTCCCCGTGGAGTCGGCCCTGGCGGACCCACAAAACTTGCCAGGAAAATCAATTCAAAGCTGACAGATGAAAAGAGACTCATGCCAGTCCTCTTCGGAAATGGTTGGGTGGGTGTCTGATGGGTAACACTTCAGTCCTTTACATGGTAGGTCTGGAAATAGCTCAGAGGTCTTTAAATGTCTGGAGATGTAGGCGATGATGAGAAGAGTTTTGAGTGGGAACCTCCCCACCCTGTGAACCCCTATTCTGTTTCTACCACATTCCCCCAGTCTGCCTGCCTCACCCCACATGCCTGCATATCAGGGACGACTCTGTGCTGGACAGACCCACCAGTGTCTTTGGGAAACCAGTAGTCTAGGACCCCCTGGTGGCTCAGCTGGTAAAGAATCCACCTGCAATGCAGGAGAGCCGGGTTCTATCCTTGGGTTGGGAAGACCTCCTGGAGAAGGGAATGGCTACCCGCTCCAGTATTCTTGCCTGGAGAATTCCATGAACAGAGGAGACTGGCAGGCTACAGTCCGTGGGGTCACAAAGAGTCAGACACGACTGAGCAACTAACGCTTCCATGTGGTGGTCTAAGACTCGGGGTTGGCCATCGCTGGACAGGTGGGGAGCCTGATCACCCAACACGCAGGCCCTTCATGCTGTCAACTTTTGTGTTCCCTGTTACAAATCCTTATGTCCCTCTCACCGGTCCTTGGTTGCCCCATTGAAAGGCACTCCTTCCTAAATGGGCCCTTTTCTCTGTCTAGAGCCTTAATGGGTCCATGCAGACTTTTCACCTCCCCGGCTGTGACCCTTAATATCTGTGATACTTATTTTGAACATGAGCACCAGCTTATGAAGAAGTCACCAGTAGGTCTAAGGTACAGGAAGGGGAAAGATGAGCCTGGGAGAGGGGGTTGCAGAAAAGGATGGACTGGAGGCGGATGGACACGAGTCTGCTGGAAATGAACAAAACGTGAGTTAAGGACTGAGGTGGGGCGGGCGCCTTTAGAATGAATATGAAGGGACCAATGTGTGAGATCCTGTGAAGAAAGCATTGATTAAACTTGCTGTCCAAGAGGGTGTGCGAGTGATGGAGGGACAGTGAGAGTTCTGCAAGGGGTATCCCTGAGACCCGGGTGTTTCTCCATGTGGGTCTGAAAACCACTTGCATCAAAATCACCTGGGAGCTTAAGAGTGTAAATTCCTGGGGCTTACTCCTAAGAGTTTGATTTTGTAGATGGAGTCATGCCCAGGAATCTGCACTATTAAAAGCTTCCCAGATGATTCCAAGGACTTCCCTGGTGGCTCAGATGGTAAAGTGTCTGCCTACAATGTGAGAGACCAAGGTTCAATCCCTGGGTCAGGAAGATCCTCTGGAGAAGGAAATGGCAACCCACTCCAGTACTCTTGCCTGGAAAATCCCATGGATGGAGGAACCTGGTAGGCTACAGTCCATGTGGTCGCAGAGTCAGACATGACTGAGCAACTTCACTTACACTTTCAGATGATTCCAATGCACAATAAAATAGCTATAAAGTCTACACTGCTGAGAGGTCAGGAGCAACGCCCTCTACCTATATCACTCTTGCTTCTAATATGGTTCTTGGCAATTAGTTGGCTGTCAAGAAATGCTTGCTATGGTGAGTGAGCAGCTAACTCAATGGAGAAGATTCACAGATGAATTGAAATCTCAATCTGAGTGGCTGAGAGCACCGAGGTTCCGTTAACAGATGTGAAGGAAAAGGCAGGAGGAAGAGGAAGCTCAGGGTGGATATATGGAGCTAGAAATTAAAGTGAAAGTCACTCAGTTGTGTCTAGATCTTTGCAACCCCATGGACTAGACAGTCCATGAAATTCTCTAGGCCAGAATACTGGAGTGGGTAGCCTTTCCCTTCTCCAGGGGATTGGGATCGAACCCAGGTCTCCTGCATTGTAGGCAGATTGTTTACCACCTGAGCCACAAGGGAGCAAGAAATGGTGACTTCCAAATGCCCATGGGTAATGTGCATGGACCCCAGAAGTGACATGGGGTCAGGCAGGTTGACACCTCCACCACTGGTTACGGCTGTGGCTTGCTGGACCAAAGTTTGGGGGACATACTTGATGAAGAGGGTCAATAAGGAGGACGAAGACCCAGTGGGGGTGTGATAGGAAAAAGCAGAGCCCAGAAAAGCCGCAGTGCAGGGTCCAAAATGAGGAGGGAGGGCAGAGAATGGAGAGGTTGTCTATGGGGAACCTGATGAGCTATGGGTCACCGACTTAGTGATCAGGAATGCCCCTGGTGGCCTTCAAGAAGGCGGTTTGGAAAAAGTGATGGGAACAGAAGCCAATCACAGAGATAAAACAAGGAAGCAGATCAAGAGGAAAGCTGAAGCCGCTGCCGGCAGAGTTCGCCCTCCGGGGATTTCTCTCTCAGGGGAAAGCAGAGAAATAGGACGACAGCTCTAATGAGCTGGCAGAGAAAGGCAAGGCCTTGGACTTCATCATCCCTGTGGCTGCCCCTCAGATGCTGGTCTTCCAAAGGGACCTTTTCTTTCTTCTCTGTCTCTCCATTCACTTCCCAGGTAACCTCACCTATGGCCTCAACTTCCATTCTCTACGGAGGAGTCCTACGCCAGGCTTCCCTCTGCCCTCTGCAAGCTCTCTCTGCCTGTTGCCCAGGCACCCGGCAACACAACTCCAGCTCGGGGACGGATCCAGGTATTCCCAGCCTCTCTTGGTGCACCATCTCCCTCCCCTGAACCCAGAAGCCATCCCAGCCCTCCATCTCTCTTCCCCACGTCCAGCGGTCAATGGAGTCCGGTAAGGTTGACCTCCTTGGCAGCTCATTCTGCCCCTTCTTCTCTAGTTCGCTTCCTTTGTAGCTGGCCTGTGCTATGGCAGTGACCTCAGGCAGGTCTCCCAGCCCCTCCCAGGCCTCCAAGCTGCACCCAGGGTCCTGTCCCAACAGCATTAGCTGGTCAGGGTGTCCCAACCCCGTGACAAAAGAATGATGCCCAAGCTCTTTTGGTGGCTTTGCCGTGGGCTGGTTTTGCAGCCACTTCATTTCAACCACACTGGCTCACATGTGTCTCCCACACGCTGGCCAGGGAGGTCTCCGAGTCTGCTGGTGTGGGTCCCTGGGCATGGACGTTTCTTCCCCTTCCCTTCCCTCCACTTCTCAGTTCCTGACTTGCCACACCACCTCTGGCCACCATTTGGTCCTCTTTCTATTTGTAACCAGAAGACCCATCTTCAAGAGGCACTATTCGCCCCGCCTTGCTGTGTGTCCTCACTGCCTTCTTCATGCCAAAGGCTTTCGGTACTTTCCATCTCTGTCTTCTAGCAGACCATGAACCCTTTTGGTGGGGGAGGGGAAGGGAGGGGCAGGGGGGTGGGGTGGGACTTGCCTCCAGAAATAGTTACTTCCCAGGAGGCCACTGTTGGACTCAGAGCCTGTTTTGTTGCCTGGAAATAAAATGAATTCAACGGAAGGCCTGAAATAACTGCATTAAACATAGCCTCTCTCAGCCTCCCTAACTGACTGCTCTTTCACTTCCCTCATCTCTGTCTTTTCTTGTATTCACTCTCTCCTTCTGTACCCTCTTTTGTTTTTCCTCTTTCCCCTGGTTTCTTCCTATTCCCTTTTTTCTTCTGCAGGAACTTGCACTAGCTCCTGGGCACACCTGCCCTCTTCTCCTCCCATCTTATTGTTTGTGTGGATGTTCTTCTGAAAGCATCGACTTGTCACCAGCAGACAAAGTCCTTTGCTTTGGAGAATTTCACCAGGAGAGTGATGATATTGACAAATGAGGTCACAGAAGGAAGAACATGCTGCCTGTTTTCAGATCTACACTATTAACTGAATCTGATACCCAGATAAGGTCCTTGGGTGGAAACGCTGGTTAAAAGTCCTCCTAAAAATAGGAGAAGATAATAACCATGCAAATGCAGTATTTAAGTTCTTCCCTTAAGAAGAAGTATTTTTTTTCCCTTTTAGAATGCAAGGAATCCCCCCAAATATCCCTGAACATCCAGGTAAACCCCTGCTGGAGGGAGGACACCTGTGTGGTGGGATCACAGGATCTGTGGTGGCTGTGAGCACCTTCTCCATGCTGGATTGTCAGTCGCCTTCTCCAGCTGTCATGAGATGGGACCAGGTTGTTGGCACACCCTTCTGGAGGTTACACAGGAGGGGACACTCGCAGATGCCACCACCCCTCGGAGAGAACTTAATGTGGGAGGCGGGCAGCCCACTTGCCCTTGTCCAGATCGGGGCCCAGCAACCTCATGGGAACTGGCTGGGGGACCCGCTGGGCTTCACAGAGGCAGCAAACATAAATGGGCAGTGTTAGCCCTGAAGCCACATGAGATCAATGGGATTTTCCTCTCTGGTGATTTTTAATAGCAGGAATTTGGATTCGGTGTCAATAGCCTAAAAGCCACAGGAGACTGCCTTGATTATTTTAAACCTCTATTTCCCCGACACAGACACCAGCCCAAGTATTTTCTCTGGTATCGTTGTCTGTTGTGGTTGGCTTTTGAGAAGAGAAATGGAAGCAAACAGAGCAGTCCCTCTGCTTTGTTAAAAATAAATTAAGGCTACTGAGTTCCACTCGGTGCTAGCAGGAGGACGTGGAGCGCCATGCAGAAATTCTGTGTTTACATCGAGATGAAGAACTGGGCAGGGCTTTAAGGTTGATCTAATCCAGGCTACTCATTTTGCAGCAGGGGGATGTGAGGCTCAGAGAGGTCAAGTGAGGTGCCTAAGATCACAGAGTTGAAGGCAAAACTGAGAGCAAAGCCCAGTTAGCCCAGGGACCTCCCTACAGGTTCATGTGGCCTTCAGAATGGCTCATAGGCTAGGTCACTCATGGGTGCATGCTCAGTCATTCAACTGTGTCCAACTCTTTGAGATCCTACAGACTCTAGCCTGCCAGGCTCCTCTGTCCGTGGGATTGCCGGGCAAGAATACTGGAGTGGGTGGCCCTCCTCTAGGGAATCTTCTCGACCCAGGGATCAAACCTGCATCTCCTGCATTGCAGGCAGATTCTTTACCACTGAGCCACAGGGGAAGCCCCACAGGCTAGGTCACTACTGGGTTAAGTAGATGCTAAGGGCCAATTCCCCCAGCAATAGTCACAGCAAACCAGCCAGAACACTCAGGTTACCCAAGACCCCAACTTGCTGCCAGAGAGGCACTGTAGCAGTCGGGGGCATGGCAACCCGGTGGGGTGAGGTTGGCACTGGCAGGCCCGTCGGTGGTAGTGAATGAGACAGGAGGGGAGGGGCAAACCCCACCAGGGGTGTCTGTTTCACAGGGGCTCCAGTAATTCATAACTATTCCCACAACAGAGCAGGCGGGTCGCTCCAGGTTCCGGTGAAAAAGGGACCCCACCTCTCCATACCCCCAAAGAAGAATGAACACCTCTTCCTTCCCAACAAATGCTCAAAAAGCCCAGTCTTTCTCAGGAAATCTGGTTCCCAGCGTCGAAAGCCCTTGTTGTGTTTGCCACTCCATGTGTAACTGCAGTGCCCTAAGGGAGTGTCAGCAATCATTTGCTATTTAATCCTCATTCTTTGAGGCTGGAGTCCTGAGTGCATCAGTGTTACCCCTCACTGCTGAGTCGAGAGGCAGAGGCTAAAACGCAGCCATCACACAGGAGGGCTCCTCGGGGTTGCATCAATGCCCGCACAGTAGCGCATTAATGAGTGTTAAAACTGACAGCACAAATACAGCGTTCTTGATTTTTTAAAATTACAACTCTGTAACAAGTCATGCTGTTAAAACATACAAGAAATACTGGTTAAGCCTTCAAGTAGATAACACACAGCCTGTACAGATCATGGCTATCCCAAAGTGCATAACATACCATTTTCTTCAAAGTGAGGCAAGAATTAGCAGGTAGTTCTATTATTTGAACACTAAGACGAGTAGAAATAACAAATCCAAGCGGTAAATGCCAATTACTACCTTAGGAGCTACACATCAGCTCGGCATTACAACATGCCCCTCCTTGGTAACAAAGCCAGGAAATGCAGGGGGTTGACAGAAGACACTGGACAATAACCAACATGCATCTATGCAGTAACGACACAGTGTCACTTCCCAGCCAGCGCTTTCCAAATGCTCATCACATGCATTTCAAGAAAAGCATGACCTATATCTTTGTCCCAATGGCGTTGAAAAGAATAACCTTCAAGTGTTGGCTGTGAAGCTGTTCTCAAGCCCATGGCTGGACACAGGTGCTCTGAAGCTCCGACTGTGTCCTCCAAAGGGGGTGGATGGGTCAGTCTGGTAGCCTGGTGGCCAAAGCTGTCAGCTCATAATCATATTCTCAACTCCAGAAACAGAACAGAAAATTCACCCGACGCCACCCCCCCCCCCACCGCCCGCCGTTCCCTGCACCAAATAGTTTCAGGGACCCGAAGAAACTGCCCCATCAAATGTTATCTGACCAGGTTAATCAAAGCCCCGCTGAGGGCTCTTGTGAACTTTGTACCTGGTACTTCGGTGCTACTTTGTGAGAAAGGAAAGGTTCTTTCTCCCTGGATCAGAGTTCCATCTCCATTCTCTGTGGGAATTAACTCCAGTGTTCAAGCCAGCTGGGTTGGTCTCTCGCCCTCTTATCTGAAACCACTGCTTGGAGCCCTCAATGCTATTAGGCTATTCTCATACTCGGAAGTGACTGAAATTCCAGGATGGGCAAAATAATATTTTATAAGAGTATATATATATATATATATGTATATGTACAAAAGATATTAAAAAGACAGTCTCTAAAGCACTTTGGGATTTCCCCAATGAAAGGCACGAGATAATGCAAGTCATCACTGAAATGAAAAGTCAAGTTTTCCAGCTTTCACATCAGCAAAGAGTAACCACTAGAAGTATCTCTGTTTCAGTGGTAAAAACCTTCCCGTTTAAAAAGAATACTGAGGAGAGTGACTGAGCTATTCAGCCTCCTGCCTTGTTTCCTCTTTTCACAAGTTTTATCTCAGTGACTGTGGATACCATGCTCAGTGACCCAATACCATCAGCCTTGGCAAACTGAACAGTCTTCACGAGTTTTACCATCACCTGCCTCAGTGCCACTGGAGATGATTTCATAAATTCTCTGCCTTCCAGTGCTGCAAACATCAGCCAAAGCCAAGTGCTACATGTGCAAATTCTGAGAAATAACCCTGTTCTTCTGACTTGGTGGCTCTTTACCCCTAAGGCATCTCACCTTTCCTGATATTTCTGAAAAACAGAGTAGATGGTAGATCAGGTAGCACTAGGAGGTGGCTGCCTCCGTGCTCCCTACAAGGCTCCAGTCTGATGGAAAGATTTGAACTGGGGACCCAAAGGTGTAAGTGACTAGTGCATTCATCCAACAAATGGCCCCCTCTGTAGTAGCCATGGCAACTACAAGGACAGAAAGCCTCTGACAAGATCCTCATTCTATCTGAGGGGTATGTACTACCTTCAACCAAGACACAAAATGGACCTTTTTAAGGATCCAAGCCCTCGAGAAAAAGCCTGCCTAACTCCACGTGTGGACTGCTGGATTCTGTAGCCTTTCCAAAGAAGAACAACAACGGAGGCCAACTGGAACACCGTCTGATTACCTAGAATATAACAGAGAACTATCCAAGTTAACCCTTCAAAATGCTACATGCTAGTTAACTGAAGAAGAAGGAGGGAGAGCATTTTGGAAAAGGAAAGAGTTCCTAACCTTCAACCCGAGTTTGAAAGTTTAAAGGCCTTTAAAATAGCATCAAGCTTTTCAAGAAGTTTGCAATTATTTATGACATTTTATTAACAATGCTTTTTTGTTTTACAACTCTATCCTTTCTCCTGGCCTCCACCAACCTTCCCCCCAACAGAAGGCAGCTGAAATGGAAATAAGAACTGTAATATTTCCATCCTGGATAAGCCACTTGTCTATATTTTGAGTACACACTTCCATACCACCAGGTGTCCATGTCATACCAGGAACTCTGGGGTGATTAGAGCATTGTGTGTTACATACTGTATCCTAGAAGCAAAATTATCTAAGTAAACTCTGCTTGGAAATAAAAGCTTTATCTAAGCTTTCAGAGTAGGTAACAAAATTTTCTAAGCTACTGCCCTTGCTAGCAGCCCAACAATGTTTGCCTCAGAAAGACAGTACAACAGTAAACTTGTTAGTTGAGAAAGACAACACGATCTTATTTCTAAACACCTTAAAAAAGAAACATATCAGAAACATGCTAATAGCTAAGACACAGCAAAGTTTGGTCAAATGACCAAGACCAGCAACCTCAGCAAGAAATAAATGTCCCTGCAGCCACCCAGGAAAGAAGGAGGCCTGAGTCTGAAAGATCTTCAAGCATCATGCGATTTGGCCTATGTTTAGCTGAAGTCCCTGGCCCTAATGCATCTATTCTTAGGGAAATTTTCAATCTTCACTACATGTTTAACAAAATAACATTCTCTAAAGAGCAACATTTAAGAGGTGAACATGGGTGTACATCATTTGAAAGGGGAGCAGGGTACCCATGCAAGTCACAAGGCTACAGGTCATTGACAAAAACAACTCACAGACTTGAATCAGTCATGTCTACTTAACTTCACATTCTCTTTGTTTGATATTAAAACTAAATGAAAGCAATGGATAAAGAATTGAGATTTTGTTTTCACCTGACTGTGAGCAAAACCTCATCCTATCCTTGCAGGCCCCACAGATGTGTTTCCACGGGACGTATTTGTGGGGGCTTTTTGTACGGAACTCACGTGACAACCTCAGAAACAGGAGCACAAACAATCAGAGACAGTCCTGGGCCATGAGCACTAGACGAGAGCACAATGAACAGAGAGATTAGCATCCGAGGTGGTACTCATCCGGCAGAAAGGTGAACATTTTATGCCCACGATGCGAAGACCAGTGAGTGTCATTTCACTGAAAGGTGCGAAGGCATGGCGTCAGACACACCAGCCTCGAAAAATGACCCTAAATACTGGAAAAGCAGCCTGGGGTGCAGATCCCATGCATTCTCTCCCCTCTGGGGCTGGGCATACTCCTCACGCCATAACCCTAGGGTACCTGGACCGTGCCAGAGGCACAAGAGACAGCTCAGCAGTGTGGGTTTGAGGATGTCAAGCCCTCCCAGCTAATGTAGGGAATCATTTAAACTTAGTTCGCTTGGCGAGCTCCTGCTCATGTTCGTCAGGCTCGCCATGAGGGATTTAACTTTATGGGCATAATAGTCCCTTAAATTGACGGAAGGGACCTCCTTCATTCCATCTCCGAAGTCACAGCTGCGCATGGCGCTCTCAAGCTGCTTCTGGCGCCGATAAAAGTGGGAGAATTTATTGAAGATCAAGGTGATGGGCAGTACCACTACCAGGATACCTGCCAGGATGCAGGCAGAGGCTGTCAGCTTCCCTGCCGTGGTCCCCGGGACCACATCCCCGTACCCCACGGTGGTCATACTGACCGTGGCCCACCACCAGCAGGCGGGGATGGTGGCCAGGCCCTCGTTCTCCTCCTTTTCGATGGTATAGGCCACTACGGAGAAGATGGAAATCCCCACAGAGAGGTAGAGCATAAGCAGCCCCACTTCCTTGTAGCTGTATTTTAGGGTGGCCCCCAGGGAGCGGAGGCCAGTGGAGTGTCTGGCCAGCTTTAAGATGCGGAAAATCCGCATCAGCCTTAGGACCTGGGCCACCCTGCCCAAGTTGGCCAAGGTAGGCGTGCTCTCCACAACCAGGTTCACCACCAGCGTGATGTAAAAGGGGACGATAGACATGAGGTCGATCAGGTTTAGGGCATTCTTGAAGAACTTGAGGAAGTCGGGGGCCACAGCAAACCTGGCCACCAGCTCAAAGGTGAACCAGGCGATGCCAAAGTGCTCCACGATTTCGAACCTGGGGTCCTCGCCGGGGTTGCCCTGGCGGTCAGGGATCTGGAAGTCTGGCAGGCTGTTGAGACACATGGTGATGATGGACCCCAGCACCACGAGGATGGACAGGACGCTGAAGACCCTGCTCAGGACCGAGTAGCCGGGGTTGTCCAGCGCCAGCCACAGCTGTCTGCGGAAGTTGCCCAGAGGCTGCCCATCGAACTTGGAGGCGTCGTTGTAGAAGGCCAGGATCTCGTCGAAGGAGGACGTGGTGCTTTCCTGGTCGCTCTGCTCGTCCCACTTCTCCTGCTCGGGCTCCACTTTGCGGCCGTGGTAGCTGTAGCTGCAGCAGGAGTCGATGAAGAACTCGTTGATGCCCCAGTACTCAATCTCCTGGCTGAAGGAGAAGACGCACAGCTCCGCCATGACGTGGAGCTTGCCGGTGTGGTAGAAGTGCAGCACGTAGGGGAAGAGCTCCGGGTTGCGGTCGAAGTAGAACTCGCGCTGGGCATCGTCGTAGTCGTCGCAGAGCTCCAGGATGGCCTCGCGCGAGTGGCACAGCAGCAGGCGGCCCAGGCGCGTCTCGGGGAAGCGCAGCAGCGTGTGCGAGCGCAACCGCTTCTTGAAGCCGCCCACGTTGATGCGGATCTCTCCATCCTCGACGTTGGCCTCCGACACGTCCCACAGGCTCTGGCCGGTCATGCTGGAGACGCCCGGCCGCCCGCGCCGCGCGGGGGCGCTACACCTGGAAGCCAAAGGAAGCGCGTCGGGTGAGCGCCCGGCGCTCAGGGCTCGGGCACCCCTTCCTTTCTCCCCATCCGTCTCTAGAGCGCCCAGTCCTCTCCAGCGGGTCTCTGAGTACTGAAGGACACTGGGATGGGAGGACCGTGCTCTGGGCTTTGCCTCCCCCCCTTCCCAAAGAAAGGCTTGGAGTTGGGGAGGGTAGCTTATGTTTCTACTAGCATGGCCGCGCCCGCACCCCCACCCTGGGGGTCTGTCGGTCGCTTTCCGCTGCCCGGGGTCGCACCCCAGCGGCTCCGCCAGCTGCGAGCTGACCTTGCCCGTGGGCGGGCCGAGGAGACGCCCCCGCCCTCTCGCCGCAGACAGGCGGGACCAGAGCTGGGCTGCGCACCGGCAGGGCTGGGCCGAGATGGGGGGGCGCGTAGCTTCGGGAGGGGGAGCGGGGAAATCCACCTCTCGAGTCCTTAGCCCCCGGACAGGGTAAGGGGGCCGGCCCGGCGTCCCCGGAGACCAGCCCCCCGAGACTGAGGCCCCCCCTCGTCCTCCGCCCCGGGCTTCCCACCCCCCCACCCCACCCCGCCTGGCTCCATGCCCCGGAGCCGCGTGCGCCGCGCCTTACCCGGCGGAGCTACACGGGCTCGCCCTGCGCGTTCTGGAAGAGCTTACCTGCGAGCTCTGGGGCCCGCGGCCGAGGCCGGCGGGAAACTTCCCCGACCTGCCGGCGAGCATCGCTGCGGCCGCCGCTGCCGGCTGGCTGTGCGTGTGCGCGAGGGTGTTCTGAGTGTGTGTGCGCCTGTGTGTGCGCCCGGCGGGCGGGCGGGGTCCGCCGAGCGCCTCCTGTCTCCGGCCGGGGAGGCCGCCGCCGTCCGCAGTTGCGGGAGGCTCACAGGTGGCTGCGTGGCCCCGACGCTCGCAGAGCCCCCCCTCTTTCGATCCGCACGCCCCTCGGCACCGAGGAGAGACAACGACGCCCGCCGCAGCCCGAGGGATCCGGAGCGGGAGCCGAGTTCGTGCGCCTCTGCGCGGGCCCTGCTCTGGGGCGCGGCGCGGTGGTGCTGAACGGACAGCTCCGCGCCTCCCAGCTCCGCGCGAGGCCGCCGCCCGGAATCGGGAGAGGCTGCCGCCTCTGCGTTGCGGAGACCCCTTCGCGCCCGCGGCTCGAGGCCGAGCCAACACCTTTCCCGATCACTCACCTACCTCCCCTGATGACAAGCTGTTATGACCACCCTCTTGCTCCCAGGGCGCAGGCAGGGGGCTGCCTACGGTGACCCTTCCCTACCTGAGTCTCTCGGGCGGAGCCGAGCTGGGGAATGACCGGCGACTTGCGTTCGTCCGGGGGGGAAGGGCGGGACGCCGGGAACTCCAGGTTTCCCCCTTTTAGGGACCTGCTGAAAAGTTTCCTGAGGCTGCGGGGGAAGCGGGGTGGTGAGGAAAGGCGTTGGAGGGGAGGGTGGAGAAGCCGGGGTGGGGGGGGCGGGTGGCGGGCAGGGAAACCCAAGGTCGAGCTCAGCCTAGCTTGCTGGGGCCCAGAGCTCAGGCCCTACCGGCGTGGGAGGGAGTCACGGAGTTCTGTTTGGGAGCTCTGTGTGGGCACTGTGTGTGTGCAGGCCGGGGTGGTGTGCCAACTTCGGAAGATGGCTGGGAAATGTGTGTGTGTGTGTGTGTGTGTGTGTGTGTGTGTGTGTATAGACTGAGGAAAGTGGGGCTTTTCAGGGTCTGTGCAGCGTTAATTAAAAATAGGACCTCTGGGGTGGTGGGGGGAATGTGTGCGGTGTGTCAGAACAGGGGAACCTGGAGCCTGTCATTGTGGTATGTGTATACCGCGGCAGGCTGTGAGCTGTGTGCACGGCGTGCTGTATACAGCGTAGTATTCAGTGGGACTGTGACCGGGTCTGTGTGCCAAATGAAACGAGACCAGTATGTATGCGGACTCCGTGGGGACCTGGGGGTATGGATCCAGCATAGATGTGCTCAGTACCCATGCCTGCATTCCCCAGGAGACCTGTGGCCTCGATTTGAGCTCTTGGTCTCCTACGATTGTTCCTCAAAGCACTGCTGCTGGGTTAGAGCTGAGAAATGGACCCACAGTCCCTGGGGAGCCCCCTCCCCTTGGTCTCAGCCCCTTGCGTGGTCCCCATTCGACAAGATGGGAAGCACAATGTGAGCTTAGCCGGGAGCTGGTAGGCTCCCGGTCCCAGGAAAGCCCTCTGTGGCTTTGGACTCCCAGAGCAGCCACCCCAGCCACTGGGGGCAGCGTGTATTTAAGTTACAACACCCAGGTAATGCCACCTCAGCTAGACAGGTGCTCTGCAGAGCTTGAGTGCTCTGGGACTCCGTGGAGGGCCTGGGGAGGACCCTCGAGATGGACTTTCCTGGAACCAAGCTTGGCTTTATGTAGAGTTGCCCTGTCCCTGGAGAAGGCAATGGCAAGCCACTCCAGTACTCTTGCCTGGAACATCCCATGGACAGAGGAGCCTGGTGGGCTGCAGTCCATGAGGTCGCTAAGAGCCGGACATGACTGAGTGACTTCACTTTCATTTTTCACTTTCATGCATCGGAGAAGGAAATGGCAACCCACTCCAGTGTTCTTGCCTGGAGAATCCCAGGGACGGGGGAGCCTGGTGGGCTGCCGTCTATGGGGTCACACAGAGTCGGACACGACTGAAGCGACTTAGCGGCAGCAGCAGCAGCCCTGTCGCTGTGCTCGCCACCTGCCTCTGGGTGTGGGGGAGGGAGGTTGTGTGTGCAAATGTGTTACCTGCACCAGGGCTCCACACTCATGTTCCTACAGGCTTCTGCAGGCACGGGGATCCTGAGGAGGCAGGTGGGAGGGAGAATAGTGAGGAAAAGGCTACATGAGCTTCCGTTCTCTTTTGTCTGAAGTTTTTAGAGAGGGAGGTGTGTGTGTGAGAGAGAGAGACAGACAGATTAGACCGAGATGGAGAAAGAGACACACACAACGAGAGGGCGAGGGAGAATCCGGGATCTGCTGTCTTTGTCTCCGTCTCGCTTTCTTTTGGGTCAGTGGTCTTGGGTCTTTCTTTTAGGTCTTCCATCTTGGTCTGCTGGACCTATCACTGGGAGTCTGAGGCTCTCCCCTCGCCTGGCCAACCTGCCGTCTGGGGGCCCCTGGGTCTCTTTTAGCCCCATTAGGAGTGCTGCTGAGAGTGCGCCAGCCCTTGCCGAGGGTGTGTTTGTGTAAATGCGTGCATGATCAGTGTGTTGGCGCTGTGTTTCCACCCCCTCCCTCACCTTGAGTTGGTGGCAGCTGTGAGACCCCCCTTCTGCAGGCGCCCTTAGCAGCAGTGCCTGTGACTCTCTCTGCCCTTCTGCCCATCCCCTCACTGTGCCCTGCCTGGCTCCGCGCCGCCCGGAAGCTCACAGCCTCGCTTCTGCTTCACCACCACGTGTCTGCGTGGCTTCTGCAGCACGGCCCCCACTCCCGGCCACTCCTGTGGCCTTGGCCTTGCCCCTGACTCTTCTCCTAGTTGAGCTTAAAGCACAAATCACCTTTTCCATCTAGAGGGTCCCTCTCCCCCAGAAGCTCTTGGGTTTGATGCCTATGTGGCTCTCCTCCCTCCCCTGCTCTATTTATTTGCCTGCCTCCTTCTGTTCCTGTCTGCTTTTGTTCTTTGCTCATTCCTTCTTCCTTTGTGGTCATGGGAGATTTCAACCATGGAGAGAGAGCCTCCCCCCACCCCCTCCTGCCTTCTGGTTCTCTTTGTTTCTCCCACACCCACGGCCGCCCACCTGCCTGCAGACACCAGGGCTCTGCCAGGCCCCCGGAGTGCCCACAATGGGGTTCACAAGCCTTTTTTCTGCCTCTGCTCTGGCCAGCCTCCCTCTGCCCCCTTCTTAGTATCTTCCCTCCCTCTCTCCCTCTCCCTGGTCTCCTTCAGCAGCTGATCGAGACAGGCCCCAGCCCCTCAGGGGCCCCGTGTCCATTCCTGTCCTTTGTCAGCCTTTCCTGGGATCAAGGACAAGACCCCACGCCCGCCCTCCCTTGAATGGGAATGTGAACTTGGTGCCCCAAGGAGAAGCCGGGGTCTGGGGCACATCAGTTATTTCTTGCGAAGGCCGTGGCAGAGGCTCTGGGTCTGACAGCCGCCTTTGCAGAGGGTTAAGTGTGTGTGACAGGCAGAGCCACTGGTTTATTTCCCAGTCGCTGCACTGAAGAGAAATGGAGTCATCTCCCTCCTTCTGTGCCCGGGAAGCTGGCTGTGTTTATGGTTTATTTAGAGGCCTGAGCCCTGGTCTTAAAATACGGCTGCCTGCTCCAGGCACCCACAAGGCCTGCCCCTGGGCTGGCCTGCTCGGGGGATCCTGGAGAGGTGGCAGGATGGGGGAAGGTATCCCAGGAAAGGGACAGAGGGGGCCCCAGGCAGCGGCCCAGATCCCCTGCACCTGGGCGATTGTTATCTCTGTCTCCTCTGCCAACACTGATCTCTCGGTGGAGCCCACACATCTCAGAGTCGGCTTCTTTCTCTGACAGGCGAGGGGGCTGCCCTGGCAGCTTGGCTGAGGGGGCTGGGCTGCCTGACCTACATTCCCCCATGTGGAGGAGCCGAGCGCACCCCCGCCTCGCCGGAGTGGACTGTTCACGGGCCTCCATCCTGCTTCCCACCAGCCACCCTTCCCATCCCAGCCAGAATGTCTCTTAGAAACACAAATCAGGTCCTGCCAATCCCTCCTGAAAACCTCCCAGGGGCTTCCCATGGAACTGAGCATAAGAGGCACGCCCTTCCTGAGTTGCAAGATCTTCCAGGATGCACCCCCTGCCCAGCAGACTTCAGCCCTTGGCTTCTTCTACATCAAGGATGCCCCCAGCCCCAGGCCCCTTGGCTGCTTCCACAGGGCCTTTGCACCTGCCATTCCCGCTGCTTGCCCCGGCACCTTCACAGGGCAGGCGCCTTCCTGTCACTCGGGTCTCGATTTCCACATCACCTCTTCAGAGAAGCCTGGCTGCCCCATCTGAACAGATGCCTCAGTCAGTTTCTACCATTTCCCCCGCAGCACTCATATTAAGCAGTTATTGAATATGTGATTGCGTGATGGATATGAGTAAGGCTCCATCTTCTGTTTCACATTATCCTGTGCCTCCTCTTCTTCCTCCGGGGGGATCAGGACAGCAGCTGGAGGGGGAAGAATTGCTGTGCCTGGGGCTGTGGCCTGGATCTCCCAGGCTCCAGGGTGTTCTCCCAGGCAATTGATTAGTCTAATGGATCTCATTCCTGGCTGCACATTGGAATCACTTGAGATTTTAAAATAACTGATGCCTCTGGATTCCTTGGGCCTCCACCCAGGCCAATTAAATCATGATCCCTGGTGCTGGGCCCATGGAGTCAGGGTTTTCTCTAAGCGCCCCCTGCCCCCAAGTGATCACAGTGTGGAGCCTGGAGCTGAGACTCAGAGCTTGAGCAGTCTGCCTTTAGGGGCCTTGGCACAGAGCCGTGTGCCTGAGTACAGCCCCGTGATCAGCACCAAGGGCAGGGTCTATGTCTTAGCTCAGTAAGCACCCACTCCTGTCCGGACTTTAGGGTCCATGCCTGCCTGAAGTCAGGGGCGCCATAAAGGCTGGGGGCCTTTTTCACCACCTGCCCTCAATTCCTGTCTCCTGCTGATCTCCCAGCAACGGCGCCTCTCAGAATCTGGCTCCTTCCCCTCCTTGGATTTAGGGTGGAAAAGGGCACAGAGAAGCTGCTGGGAGTAGAGGCTGAACAGAAGAGGGAGGCAGGCAGGGAGACCTGTGCTGGGAAAGTGGGGCTGAGGCTTGGGAAGGAGGGTGTAGGGGAGGGGGGCACTGGTGGGGGAGACTGAGAGGAAGTTGGGAAATGATGAGTTGTAAGAAGTTTTGCTGCATTATGAATGCAACGCCTCATTAAGTGTTTTCTCAAGAGGCAACAGTAAATTTTCATATAGCTGTTGCATCGTTTTTGGATGCCAGGCTGAATTTATACCGTGCAAGTCCTTGCCGAGGCTGTTTGGTTTTCTTCCCAGAGACCACCCTCCTCTCCTCTTACAGCCCCCCTCCCCTAGGTGCCCCCAGGAGGCTGACAAGGAAAAGAGGGATTCCTTATTGCAAAGGGTATCTGATGTCTCCAAGCTGGCCTGTCCAGGGCCTGCTCCTGAAGGGTTGGGACTTCAAGGTCACAGCTCTTGGACCTGCTGCTCCAAGTCCCATCTCCGTGGGAGGCTCTCCCTATGAGCCCCCCTCTGGGTACTGCTCCTTTGGGGGACCCTTCACTGTGTTCCCCAGAACATCCTGGAGCAAGGCTAGAGAAAAGAAGATGAACTCGATTCAATCTGGAATTAAGGCCGCCCCCAGGGAAATTCACAAGACGACAACACGTCTCCCAGCCTCACTCTTGCCTGGGGTCTGGCCGTCTCACTCTTGCCCCAGGTCTGGCCGTCTTTCCCCTCTACACCAGGCCCTCCTCACAATCCACCATGTGGAGTCGGAGCCCCCACAGGGCCTCGGGAACCCACTCTCTGCCTGCCTCTGGCATGTCACTTCTGCTGTCCCTCCTCTCCTGAGGTGGGTCATCCTCTCTCTGGGTGACTGACCGCCTGGACTGAAGCCCCCAGCCCCTCCCACTGGCCCTCCTCCCTGGGCCCGGGGTTGGGGGGGGTGCTGGAGGGAATACCAGATCAGGAGCGTTTACCTCAAGGCCCTCAGGCAGTGAAGCATCTCAGCAACTACCCCCCCAGGGCAGGTGGCCAAAGATGAAGATAGTGGTGAAAATGAAGCTGAGAGGGATGAGGGTAATGGTAGCAGTATAGGGAGTCCTGGTGCATAGTAAGTGCTCAAGACGTTAACCATGACTAGTATCAGCTGCTAAGTGCTCGTGATGTGATCAGCCCCGTGCTAAGCTCTCTGCTTGCCTCCTGCTCTCCTCCCCTTGGGTACCATTATTAACCTTATTTTACTGATGCCCATGAAGTGACGTGTTTAGACTCAAACATGTCTCTCTGGTTCCAAAGTCTGGCCTCTTAATGATCTCAAGTACAGGGTAATTGCTATAACCAGACCTCCCAATCCCAGTTGTATTTTTTTTTTTTTGTATGCCTGCTCATGCTCATTCATGTCTGACTCTCTGCAACCCTATGGAGTGTAGCTCTCCAGGCTTCTTTGTCCATGGGATTCCCCAGGCAAGAATACTGGAGTGGGTTGCCATTTCCTTCTCCAAGGGGTCTCCCCAACCCAGGGATCAGACCCACATCTCCAGCATCTCCTGCATTGGCAGGTGGGTTCTTTACCACTGGGCCATCTGGGCCAACCCCACTATCTTCACCTAGTAAAGGTATCATTTCTCACTCATATTATTGTTTATTATATGAACATAAACATGTGTTTATGTTTGGAAGCAGCTTTCCACCTGGTGATTTCTAGAATCCGGGCTCCTTTTATCTTGAGCTCTGTCAGTTTATAGGGCCTTGGAATCCTTCCCTGGGATCGTCTACATCTAGATGGGAGACGAGGAGAGTTTGGATGATGGCATGAGATGTTTCTGAGGCCAGTTCTGGAAGGGGCAGACTTCACTCCTGCCACATTCCTTTGGCCAGAACTCAGCTAGTGGCCCCATGTAACTGGGAGAGGTGGAGGAAATTGCAGGAAGAAGAGAATTTGGGGACATCAGCACCCCCATTCCTGTAGGGGTAGCAGATGCTGGTGGCCGCCCTGCGTCCCTTTCTCCCAAGGTGGGAGGAGGGAACACAGGAGTGTCCCCACCCGCTCCTCACCACAGGGTGTGGCTGAAGCTTTCCCCAGCTGGAAGGACTTCAGGCCATGGGCCCAGGGGAGCCCTGAGCTGGAACTGAGATGATCAGATGAGACTTTGTCGCCCTTTTCTCAGAATGGTGTTTTCAGGACTGAACCACATCACAGGTCTGAGGAAGGGTCAAGCCCAGTTCTTAAATGCAAGCAGCGGAGAATCAGGCAGAAGAACCATGGAATACAAGATATTAGATAGGTCAAGACTCTCTGGGCCAGAAACCCAACCTGGAAGCTGCAGAGGCTAGAAGCCTGCTCCCCTCCTCTTCCTTTGATCTCCACTTCTTCCCTAGGCTGAGAACTTGGGGGAAATCTCTCAGGGAAAGATTCTCTTTCTTCCCTGGCCTGTTTGTCCTTTACCATGGCCAACTGTCTACTCTAGGACACATTCCCACCCTCCCCCCCTCCCAAAGCTCCCTACAGCTGAGAGGCACTCACAGCAGCCCACAGGCCTTCACTCTTCTGTGAAAGTGACACCCACCCAACTACCCATCCATCGCCATTGATGGATCCATCCATCCACCCACTTTCCCATCCCTCTGTGGGCTCCTGTTTCCATGGTTACTCCAGGGCCTGATTTCGCTCTGGGTTTGCTGAGAGATTCTTCACTCTAGGCTGTTCCTATGACATCTTTACTGCTGGACTCAAACCCTGGATACCCAATGGGGTCCCATCCTTCTTACAGTTCTCCCTATCTGTTTAGATCACACATTGCTTATACATTGGCCCATCAAGGTGATCAGCTTCCTGGATTTAAAATAAAAATGAAAAGCTCTCCGGTAGTTGAACAGAGAGGTGCCCTGAAAGTACAGTGTCGGGGAGGCTGCCACAGGCAACCTAGTCCAAGTTTCCAGGGGTAGGTAGCTCCCCGCCTTATGATAATAATGGAAGTAACATTTGTTGGTCACTTCCTTAAACCAGGCACCCTTCTAAGGGATCTGTGAACTAGGTTAATCCTCACAATGAGCCTATCTATATATTACAATTTTCTGAAGATAAATAGGCACTGAAATGGGGGGTAACATGTCCAGGATTATAGAGCTAACCAGTGACATTGCTGGGATTCAAAGCAAGACAGGACAACTCTAGAGGTAAGACTCACACCTCACTCAGCCATTACAGCTGTTCCTCCCCAGCCAGGGAGTCTAGAAGTTTTCCTGATTCATTTTTATTCTTTTTTAGATAGGAAGCAGGATTCTGAACCCTTCCCTGGTGCTCAGCCCAGCCCTGGGCAGGCCGGACAAATGCCCACAAGTGACCCACTTAGCATGAGCTTTCAGTTGCTCCGAGCCCTGGGAGGGTGGGCAGTCATTCTCTGAAGGAGCTCCCCAACCCTGCCCACAGTGAGCTGGGCTGCCCCTGGGCTCTCGAGGTTTCCTCAGGTCAGAGCCGAACAGCAGCTTGTCCTCAGAGGCCTTCAGGAGGGTGGGAAGAAGCAATCCCATCAGAGACACCCAGCTGAGGGAAGACACAAGATGTTCCCCGCAAGTGACAGAAAACCAATTCACACTCTTCCCCGCAGCCAAAAAATTAAGCTAATTTTTTCATTTCTTTGCTTACGTGCGACTCAACTAAACATAGGCATCTAGGAATGCAAACAATGACTAGATTTTCTTAATTTAGGGCAGCTTTAATTAAATCTGGCTAAATGACGAGGCTCTGGATATTTTTATCATGGTAGGAAGCTGTGTGACTTGGGACCAGGAGAGGTGGGGAATTTGATGCTAGAAGAGCCGCCTCCTCTGGCCCCCTCCCCCTCCCTAAGTGGCCTCCCAGCCTGGCCCCAGGGAAAGGCTGCAGTCCTCTTGGGATTCTTGTTTCCTTTGCTCTTGTTCTTATTAAAGGAAATTCATTTCCTTACATTGCACTTATTCTAACTAACCGGAGCTGGGAAATCCAAATGACTTAGCAAAACAAGCTTAAATTACAGGAATTTTTTTCTTTCTTTTTTTTTTTTTTGGAGAAAAATCTGGACTTACCAGAAGTTCACAGCATAAATATTAAGACATCGAAATCAAAAGTTTCAAAGATCGAGTTTTCTAGTACCTACTGCTCACCCTGGGCTTCCCTGATGGCTGAGTGATAAAGTATCCACCTGCAATGCAAGAGACACAAGTTCGATCCCTGGGTCAGGAAGATCCCCAGAAGAAGGGAATGGCAAGCCACTCAGTTTTCTTGCCTGGGAAATCCCACGGACAGAGGAGCCTGGCTGGCTACGATCATGGGGTTGCAGAGTCAGACACGACTTAATGACTTAAACACACCCACCCCCCAAAAGAAAGAAACTGCTCACTGTATCCGATTCTCCCCCCACGCAAGGCATATGGAAGGGTGACTTTCCTTCTCCACCCTCTCCAAGTTTGGAGGAACTAAATGACTCCTCCTGGCCAGCGCAGTGCGTCTGGAGGTGACGTGTCCTGTGTGGGCAGAGCACTTAACTGCTCTGCCCGTGTGAGCGGCTGCAGCGTTCCCCTCCCCTGCCGTGGAAGTACATAGTTAGATGCCGGTGCTGCAAGATCAACGCGGCCTGGATCCCTGAGCTGCCCCATGGAGCACAGCTGCCCTGCAGGCTCCTGGATCCAAAGCAGACTTTGTATTGATACCTTTGAGAGATGCATTTTGGTTGCGTCATATTGCAGAGGTTTGAGGAGAGTTGGTTGTTTCTTACAAGCAGAGTCTCTGCTAACTTGATTAATATAATGAATAATGCTTTTCTAATAATCATTGTGCAGCAACACCATGTTATTTTAATTATTGCCTGTTAGATTATTTTGGCATTTCAAAAATCATCCATCTTGTTAAGTCTGGAATGGGATGAAATTTACTTCTGCTGGTCTAAATAAGATTTTTGGAGAGCATATTTAACTTATTTAAGAAAAACTTTTGTGTCAGCAGGAAGGCTTTAAAATTTATCAAAATTCCAGGCTAAGGTTAAAAGCAGCCCTTCAAAGTAAAAGTCAGAATGGGTGTGTGTCTGTGTGTGTGTATATTAGTCACTCAGTTGTGTCCAACTCTATGTGACCCCATGGACTGTAGCCTGCCAATCTCCTCTGTCCATGAAATTCTACAGGCAAGAATACTGGAATGGGCTGCCATTTCCTTCTCTGGGGGATCTTTCCAACCCAGGGATTGAACCCAGGCCTCCTGCATTGCAGGCAGATTCTTTACTGTTTGAGCCACTAGGGAAATATAAGGAGCTTTTCTTTCATATTCAACACATTGCAACCCCATGGACTGTAGCCCACCAGGCTCCTCTTGTCCATGGGATTTCCCAGACAAGAATATTGGGGTAGGTTGCCATTCCCTTCTCTCGGAGACCTTCCTCACCCAGGGATTGAACCTGGGTCTCCTGCATTGCAGGCAGATTCTTTACCATCTGAGCCACCAGGGAAACCCAGGTCCTCTCAAAAGGGGACAGTGATTGAATGGTTGAGAAAGAGGAGGTGAGGTGTTTCCAGAAGGAGTTTTTAATGTGTGGTGTGCTATTAGTTAAAGTGATGCCAACCAGTATAATAAATAAATGTATTATGGCTCAAATATGATAGAAGTTTACTTCTTATTTACATAAAGTCCAAAATATTAGCTATAAATTTGTGGGCAACTCTCCTTCAAGTGGTGATTCAGGGACTTGGGCTCCTTCTCCCATCTTTAATACATCTTTCCAATGTTGCAGAGCTTACCTACATTCAACCTGGAGAAGGAGAAAGAGGGTAGAGATAGATGTGGGGTGTTTTAATAGCCTAGGCCTAGATGTGGTACCCACTGTATTCACTGGCATTTCATTGGTCAGAAGTCAGTCACATGACCACTCCTAATTGCAAAGGAGGTTGGGAAATATCACCTAACCATGTGGCCAAGAGGAAGAAGAATCAGATTTGGTGAAGAACTGGTCAGTTTATGTCACAAAAGTTCCCCATTCTTTCCAAATTTGGGTTGGAGTTTTCTTCTAGAATGTAACCAGGATGTACATTTAGAATGTAACTCAAGTAGACAGGACCATTAAGTGGACCCAACTTTATGAAGGTTAGATTTGAGGGGCCTGAGTGGGATTTTGCCTTAGGCACAGTTTTCTGCCTCTTAGATGAAAATAATAGTCATATTCTGAGCCACAGATACACCTTTTGGGACTGCAAAGTGTTGGAACCGTAATATAAACAAATGTAGGTGAATTGGGTATAAGCACTACAGCACAGGAAAGCCTGAGAGAAAGACAGAGTCTTCTCTGACTTTACACTTAGAATTTTAGAGAACAGGTGGTTCTCTAATCCACACTGAGGAATAAATGAATACAGGGAACTGCAACTTTGTTAAATGGAGGATGCCTACATGAACTTGCAGATTGGACATTAGCATTTAATCTAATCCTCATGGATGCCCAGCTCTGTTTTAAGAAATAAGAGAATTTATGCAAGGAACGAGGAAGTCAAAGATAAGCACACTCAAGCTAGTTCAAAGTCGTTGCCCTGCTCTGGCTGGGACCAGCTCCCCTGGAGCATGGCTGCTACTGTGAGGCTAGCAGTCAAGTCGACTTTGAACTGTTTATACAAACTAATTGCTGCTAGAAACATAAGAAATTCACAGGAAGTTCCATGCAAGGATTCAGAGAAAAAGGACTTTGTGTTGCGCTAGTGGTTCTTGGAAGGTTTCAGGCGTGGGCAAACACCCACCAGTCTCTGCTCCTTGGCAGTCTCCACATAGTTACAAGTTCAAAATTTCCTTCTTGACAAAAAGAAGCTTACATGTCACTTACTCCAGTGTTCAGGTCAGCCTGAGGGTGATGCTGCCTCACATGCTGAGCTCTGAGAAATGCCTCTCATGTGACCAACATTACCTCCTTGGGAGCAAATTCAAAGGCACTGTCTTCAATCTAAGTCCAGGGCTGGATCTGGAGTGTCTCTTGAATGGTACTAAGCAAGCTATCTTCTCAAGTTGAGCCACACTGCTCCCTAAACCATCCTGGCTGCCTGAGTTTAAATCTTATTATTCCGTCTTGCATCCAGGAGAGGCCATATTGCCTTTTCGTTCGTTTGTTTCTCAGTGTGATTAGCCATACCAACAGAGAGAGATGAGGAAGTTTCTCCAAGTTTCAGATCAGATCTCAAACTGCTCAGGCACTCTTTGCTAAAAGTTGCTGATCTTTCTTCCCCAAGGACTGACCCTAGTGCTTCTCATTATCCAAGCCTGCTTCTATGGCTCCTTCGGGGATGCCCTGCTATAGCAGCTTCTCCTACTGCAGCATAGGAGGACATTTGTGCTGCTGGTAAATTCCTAATTATGAGCACAATCTGTAAGTCCTAGCCCCCTCCCACCACCCCCATCCCACCCTTAGAATGCCCTACCATTAGGCCAGTGAGGTGGTCGACCAGTAAATCAAGATGCCTAGTGGTTTGGGAGCTGCAAATAATCTCTGCTGTTCAGTACTTCATCTAACCATGCTTATATTCTGCCTTCAGTGCTTGTACAGACTTTGAGTCAGAGATTGCCTTCTAAGATCTTCCAAACTCATTTTAACTGGCTGGTTTTTAATGCAATAACCACCGAGATATTCCGTTATCTCTAGATCAGTAGTTTTTAATTTTTCCCCCTTTCTCACAGCCCAAATTAGAAATAATGTGGAAAAACTTAGGCAGCACAAGTTGGAGAAAATAAGACTGATTCAGTGGCCTTCTATCCTAAATAAAATCTGATTGTTGGGCCTCTGACTTGGGTCGGTTCTTTCATCCTGGATGTGTGGCACTCTCTGGCCAAGGAACGGCCCACTGAAGGTGTTTGAGAGACCCAGGCTTTCCATCCATCACTCAGCCTGGCCTAGAAGGCATTTGGCAGAGAAGGTGTAGGAAATTGTCCTGGGCTTAAAGACAGCTGTGAATGAGTCAGAAGGAACTTAAGGCCAGTACACGACCTCAGAGCCATCTTGACTGTATTTTTCAAGTCTTAAAATTGAAACACATGGTTTGCCACATGGGGTAAAATAGGACAGAACATCTGGAATTTGAAAATTCACATTGCAGGGTGTTGTAGCTGAGACCCAAATGGGATCTGGAGGTTGACTGGTGGTTGAATTGATGGTCCATCTATCAAACTTTGAGCATCTGTTGATGTGAAGTGATGTGCAAAGGGCCTTTGGGGGCAATTGGGGGCAGAGTTGCCTTGGGAAGGAAGAGAAGGGAAGACTGAAGGATGGAGGGAATGGCAGAGTGCTCAGGGCTCCATGGGGCCCCCATACAGACAGAGGGTTTAGAAAGGAAGCCAAAGGGGCTGTTTCCATGAGGAAGGTGAAGGCACTCTGGGTGCAAACTGAGTGGCTCTGGGGCTCACCCACAAACACACGAGCAATGCCATTCTTCTAACTTTGCATGGAACCCCGTACTACTCATGCATCTCAGGGGATGCTGACTTCAGTTGCTCCAAAAGGTGGTGTCTCCCTCCCACCCAAAATATCATTGTCCACGGGGCACCATGTAGCAGTGGGTTCCCAGAGAACTTCGGTTGAGTAAATGGGGGCATGGGGCTTAGTGGACAAGTTAGGGATGTAAGGTCCTGAGTGGGAAAATAGGGGTAGGAATTTCAGGTCGTTGATGTTTATGAGGCTTAAAGAAGGCAAGCTGCATTATAGGGAAAAAAATAGAAGACCACAGAACAACAGGGGACATTTTCTTTCAAACTCAAAACTGGGTCATCTGGTGGTATTCACCGTTGAATAATAAGACAGATGATCTGAATTCGCGACTGCTCCAGAAAAATTGCCAAAGCGGTATCAGATTAAATTGATTGAAAGTTTCATTGGATTAGATCCCTGCACTCTGATTATGAGTGCTTATTTATGCAGTCTATTGTCTCAGCAGAATGAGAACTCTCGTGCAACTACATAAAACTAGCAGAAGGATTGCCAGCCAGCGTTGGCTTTGGATTTTTTTTTTTTTTTTTTTTTTTTGCAATTTGACATTTTAAAGAGCTTGTGTCAGTGAGACCTATTTGGAATACAAATGATCGCTTAAAGTCTTTTAAAGGCTTTAAGAATATATTTTAATCATTGAATCTTCCCCTAAGCCCAGCAGAGTTATCCATGAATAAATCGTTGTGCCTTTGAGTCAACAGGAATTGGACAGACTTGCTGAATTAATGAACCTTTCCCTCTCTCTGGTCCTTCTCATGGCCGTGGCAATGTGTATGTCCACAGGCTTTGTGAAATGCATATGGGATATAATTTTCCCCAAATTGATCTGTTTTACATCATTGAATTTCAGCTATTTGCATTTTTATGCCAGAATCAAATTTAGCTTATTATTATTGTGATGGAAAATAATTATAATCCTTTAATTATCATGGCACTTGATTTAAAAAAAATTTCCAAATGTTATTTAATTCAAGCCTCACTATACCATAGGGGACTGAGCAGAGTAGGAAAGATTCAGCGGACCTCCGACTCCAAGCTGCCCCCTCTCCTAGTTGGTAAACTAAGGTTCTCAGTACTCAGGTGACGTGCCCATGGTCGTGCGGATGTAAGTTATGGAAGCAGAAACAGAACACAGAATGAGTGGCTCTGCCAGTCCCGAGTTCTGGCTTATCAGCCCTGTCTTCGAAGTCTGTGAGCTCAGCATTGCCTTGCAGTCTCACTGTGAGTGTGATGTATGCAGAGGGGCTGGCAACAGCCCTTGATGTTAGAGGGGTGCTTTATCAATTGCTCCTTTTTCCTCTCATCTCCAAGCAACTGCAGGTACCATTTAGAAGTCCTAAAGCCCCTGGGCTGAGCTGCAAGCACTAAGGCTTTCTTCCCAACCAGCCTGGAGGCTAAGGAGCCAGCAACGGCAGCACCCACGCATGTGTACGCACGTACTCACACACGTGTGTGTACACACCTACCTGCCAGCATGCACACATGTACACACCTGCGTGTGCCAGCGGAAGAGCACCTCTGAATTTCAAATCTGCAGCAGGTTAGGAACACAGATCTTCCCCATCTGCTACTGTCTAGTCTCTAAAACCAGCTCCATAAACGCCTACCCACCACACATACATTCATGGCAAGCCACTCTCCAGATCTAAACTGTACAACCTCTCCAAGTCCTCGGCTTTCATTGCCCATCAGGCTTTCCATTTGTCTGCTGACTTATGCACAGCTTTTGACCTCCTCTGGACCTGAAGCCTCTGCTGGAAGAGTCCTCACTGCCTGCCCAGTGGTCCTTTTGCCCCTAAGTTTGGTGAAAGACATCACAGTAGCTGGGATAGTCTCTTTGGGATACTCTCATCTCTTAGCAAGCTCCGCTGGAGTGGCGGGGCAGGCTGGAGCTCACAGGATGCCCCCACTGTGGCCTCCTCCTCCATGCTGGACTCCAGGGCTGGTACCAGTGTTTGCCATCAACTGGCCCAAACCCCTTCTTCTGCAAAACAGGAGGTCCAAGCTTAATTCCAGACTTAAATTACCCGAGAGAAGTGTTCTTTTTCATTTGTGGCAGGACAACTAGATAAACCCGTGTCTAGTTTACCCATCAGCAGCTCTTCAGGAAAGAATCAGGCTTCCCCCACCCTTGAGTGCAAGTCACGGAAGACTCAACTGCAGCCTTTTGAACTAACAGCCTGGGGGCTGCTGGCTGGAGGCTCCCTTTACGGCCTAAGGACCCCAGGGCTGGCTTCTGTGTGATTCTCCCAGTCTTTTCCTTATGCCGTTACCTCAGGGTCTCAAGAGGACACTGTGCCTCCAGACGTGTGTCTGCACATTAGCTGGAAAGAAGAAGGAAGGTACACTGCTACAAACTCTCCTTGCATCTTATTGGCCTGTACTGTGACTCTGCTGAAGGATGTGCTCCATGAGCACGCACATGGAGCAAGCCAGAGGGCAGTGGGTCGCCCCTAGATCCTTCCCCAGGGGCAACCCTCAACTGATCAAAAACTGATAGCAGCTGGTAGATCAACATCCCAGCTCCCTCGCCTCTGGGGGTGATGGCAGATAACTTCAGGACATTTACGTGATCTCTAAGAATCCCCAGTGGGATCAAGCTACAATTTGCTCACTTGCTTGATAATGCGTCTCCCACTGGCTTGCTTCCCTTCCTTGCCCACTTGCTTGCTGGTGCTTGTTGGGATCACCTCCCAATCAAACTACTTGCACTAGAAGTGCTCTTTCAAGGTCAGCTTCTAGCAGAAAGCAAACCAAGACGATGAGAAACGCCAGGATCAGAGAAGTTAAGCAAATCGTCCTGGGTTGCCAATTAATAAGTAGACAGCCGGGATTCAAATCTGGGGCTCATGGCTTCCAAGCTTGATTTTTCTCACTCCCACACTGAGCTGAGAGTGTCTGACAGCCTCGGGCATGGAAGGCAGGGCCCACCTTCAGGCTGGGGGCAGTGGGGAGGACTCGGTTGCCCTTGGCCTCCTTCTAGCGTCAGCAGCTGCAGAAACAGCTGGGAGACAGACTGATAACTCAGTTTTGAAATCTCCTTCACAATTAGCTGGAGGCTCAGGAAAGCTGTCAAAGGAAAGGTCAGCTCTCCCCGGAGGCCATTCTTCCTCTTCTGGGGCCACAGTACACTCAGCGTGGCTTCTCCTACCCTGGCCTCCCCCCAGCGTCCCTGCAGAAGGGGACAGAGCGGATGCTGGTCCCCTGGGGCTCCGCTCAGAAAATATCCTCATCACAGAAGGGTAACAGAGGACACATCCCATGTTCCTTCCCGGGGAAGAGCAAGTCCCACCTGGCAAAGTCCCTTCGAGGGCGGAGGGAACCAGCACAGACGCTTCTCCATAGGCATGGCCTCCTTGTACAGCTGGTCTGGACAGATGCAGCCCTCACGACTCAAGACAAGCGTGCCCGGGGGGCAGGCCGAGGAAGCAGATGACACATGAAGGCCACCCCCAGATCTCAGGACAGCAGGGCACTCTTGATCCAGCAGATGTGGAGACAGGGAGTGCTTATTTGTCTCTGCCCTGCTCCTCCTATGGGCCCAGACCCTCCTCTCTCCCAGAGACGCAGCCCCACCAGGTAAATGAGCCAGTCACGGGACCACCACCTCCCACCCGCTCAGGAGCTCTGAACCCTTTGCAGAGAGACAGGACCTTGTTAGGGCACCAGGTCTGGTTCAGGATATGTGAGGCCAGGGTGGTCTCTCCAGGGCGGTATGCGGGTTTGGGAAAAGGATACAAAGAGGAGCCTCTGCCTCCATGGAAAAAGCACAGGACCTAGAGTTCTCTCTTTCTCTTTAGTTGCTAAATCGTGTCTGACTCTTGCGACCCCATGGACTGCAGCCTTCCAGGCTCCTCCATCTATGGGAT
The DNA here is from genome assembly GCF_033118175.1 of Dama dama. Lineage (NCBI taxonomy): Eukaryota > Metazoa > Chordata > Mammalia > Artiodactyla > Cervidae > Dama > Dama dama. The sequence continues at coordinate 63,857,235 of NC_083701.1, forward strand.
TTTCCAGGCAAGAACACTGGAGTGGGTTGCCATTTCCTTCCCCAGCAGAGCTTCCCGACCAAGGAATCAAACCCGGGTCTCCTGCATTGCAGGAGATTCTTTACCGACTGAGCTATGAGGGAAGCCCCAGGACCTAGAGTTAGGTGGGCCTGGATTCAGATCACAGCCCTGCCTCTCACTAGGGTCCCTCAGGAAAAAGAAGGTAATGGTGATGGTCTTTGTCTCTAAGTCATGTCCACCTCTTTGTCATCCCAAGGACTGTAGCCTGCCAGCCTCCTCTGCTCATGGAGTTTTCCAGGCAAGAGTACTGGAGTGGGTTGCCATTTTCTTTTCCAGGGGATCTTTCCAACCCAGGGATCAAACCCACGTCTCCTGTGTCAGCAGGCAGATTCTTTACCATCTGAGTCACCAGGGAAACCCCATGGTGACGAGCATACATTTTAGGGATGTTGTAAGGATTAGATGATGTCTTCTTTTTGCAACTACTAAGATTGTGTTGGCCAAAGAGATTGTACACGTTTTTCTGTAACATCTTACGGAAAACTTGAACAAACTTTTTGGCCAGCCTTATACATACCAGGCACTAAATAAATGGTAAAGCTATTATTGTTACTAATGATGCCTGGAGACAATAAAGAACAGCAAGGATAGTGTGATCCCATTTGTGTAAAATAGTGGTGTATGTGTAGAACATTTACCACAAACGTTAATAGTACTTACCTCTAGGTAATGGGAGTTGGGGACAATTTTTAATTTTTTGTCTGTATGCTGTTTAAAACTTCTTTTTTTTTTTCTTTTTTTTTACAATGCATGTGTACATAAGAAAAATCACCCAGTGGGTTCCAGCAAAGGCTAGATTCTTGATATGCTTCTGTGGACATCTTGGATGACAAGCTTGGGGGGAGCTGAATGACTCTTCAGGGCAGAAGAGGAATTTGGGCTCCCGGAGCCACCCGAGAGGCAGGGTGAGAATGGGAAGAGGTGTTTGTGTGGGCAGGGAAGAGGCAGCCGGTTGGCAGAGGCCTGTGTGGTCAGCATCATCTCCTTAAATTTTCCATGAAGTTTACTACTCACTCAAATGCTTGGTGTGAGTGATTTTTGTTTCAGGAATGGAAACTGGGGCTGGACTTCATGGAAGAGTTAATGTGGGACAGGACAGAGGCAGCATCTGGGGACACATAGCCCATGATGAACGATCAGTTTTACTCCAATAGCAATCAGCAGAAATCTTGAGAAGCTTCTCGAGTTCCATGGGGCAGGAAATTGCTCAAGCTTGAGTCAGACTGCCCTGGTTATCAACCACTGCATAACAAGCCATCCCAAAGTTAGTGGCATAAAGCAACAATGTGCTTATGTGCTTAGTCACTCACTGCTGTCCAACCCTTTGTGACCCAGTGGACTGTAGCCCCCCAGGCTCCTCTGTCCATGGGATTCTCCAGGCAAGAATACTGGAGTGTGTTGCCATTCCCTTCTCTAGGGGATCTCCCCGATCCAGGGATTGAACCCTGGTCTTGGGCACTGCAGGCGCATTCTTTATCATCTGAGCCACTGGGGAAGCCCTAAAGCAACAACAATCATTTATTATTCTCTCTCTTGCCATTTGGGGGATTGCCTGGGCTCAGCCGCATGGCCCTTGCTTGGGATCCTTCCTGAGGTTACACTCAGGTGGATGTGGCTGGGGTCATGGCGAAGATTTCCCCTTTCATGTGTCTGCGTTGAAGGCTCTGGAGGCTTGAGCCGCTGAGGCTCCCCGAGAATATCTATCTCTGTAGGGTCTCTCCACATGGTACCTGCATCCGGTCTTCTTCAGGGGTACTGGTTTCTGACAGTCTTGGCGCCAAAACTGTGTCTCGAGAGAGCCAGGTGGAAGCTGTATCGCCTTTCTAAGCCAGCTTTGGAAGTCACATCAAGTCCCTTCCAATGCGTTCTATAAGTCAAAACAGTCGAAAGGCCCACCCAAGATTAAGAGAGATGACACAGGCTTCATCTCTTGATGGAGGATCTGGAGCAAGCATGTGAGATTGAAAATATTGTTGTGGCCAGTTTGGGGGGAAATACAATCTGCCACGAGACACTTCACAGATGTCGAGGGGCAAGGGCGGTCCCCAAATGATAGCTGAGTTACAGTCAAGACAAAACAGGACTGTTTTGTTTTTTTTTTTCATTTTCAAAAGGCAAAATATTAACAGAAGTAGAGTTCAAGTCAAATCTAATGATGAGTAGGGACTTTTCATGTAGCAGATTTACTGGAATTGGCTGTGAAAATCATAATGAAAATAAATGAGCCAGAAAGAAAAAGGTTATTCTCTTGCTCAAAACTCTTTCTGGATGGAGTTGACAGTGCTGGAAACAGTGCAAGAAATGCTTGGAAGCAAGCTGGGGGGTCAGAAGGGTTAGACCTTGCCTGCTGGTAGGGCAAGCGTGGAGGGGCCTGGGACTGATGAGATGAAGCTGAGGATGAACTGGGGTGGGGATGGGGATGGGGGAGCAGAAGGGTGAGGGGTACCAGCCTCAGCACAGAAGGGAACACCTGGAGCACATGGCCTAGGGGCCAGGGGGTGGTGGGCAGGGGTAGTGGGCAGAATCTCTCTCCAGCAAGTGAGCCAAGGGCTAAGGGTCCCAGCCCCTTTTCATCACTGGAGTCCCTGAACCTCAACTTCAGTGGCCATCTCCTGCAAGCCAGGATGCTGCATTGAAGGGAAATCCCTTCCTCTCTCGTGCTCTGCTCCTCGTGGGTTGCATTCATTCTGAGTCCCTGGAATCTCTCATTCTGGACTGGGAGAGGGCCTCGGGGTCATTTGGGTTGGAAAGCAGCTCTCTGACATCTGTATATCTGTTGGGTGGGCAACGGCTTTTGTGTTAAGAAGGATCCTGAGGTTGCATTTAGGCTCAGCAGAAAGAAGGCCCTGATCAATTGGCAGGAGAAAGTAGAGTGGGGATGCAAGTTCATACAACATTTCTTGAAATGTTTTAGCTTTGGACAGATGCCTCTCAAAGCAGTTGGTCATCTACCTTTCCCTCCCACATTTTCAGGCTAACATTCCATGGCCTCCTGTACCCAGCCGTGCCTTCAGAAAGCCACACCCACATCTCCTGCATCTTTATGCTCTACTGATCTCATTGATGACATTTCACTTCTGATTTTTCTTTTCTTTTTAAATATTTATTCCTTATTTATTTGACTGTGCTGGATCTTAGTTGCAGCATACAGGTTCTTCCATCTTGGTTGCAGCACATGGGATCTTTTAGCTGTGGCAGGCGAGATCTAGTTCCCTGACCAGGGATCGAACCCAGGGCCCCCTGCATTAGGAGCATGGAGTTTTAGCCCGTGGACCACCAAGGAAGTCCCTTGATTTTTCTTTAAATAAGTTGCCCCCAAAAATAAATAAATAAATAAGTTGCCCCCTTGATCTTCTTTCTTAGACTGATCCTGTAAGTCTTGAAAAGTCCTTAGAGATCATCTAATTCTGCCACTCCCTTTTATCAAGGGAGGAAACTGAGGCCTAGAGAAGGGAAAGAGGATTTGCCTGCCAATCTCGCCACCAGCATTCCAACCCTAACAGAGGGGCCTGGCTTGGGACATGGTGTAAGCCTCCGACCCCACTGCCAGCATCCCCCCTCCTGTCCCAGTTCTCACAGCGGCCAGGCCATGCCGACAGTCAGGCCAAAGAGTGTCAACCAGGAACATGTCTTCTTTCTTGAAATACATTGTGGATCAGCAGGCAGGCCCCTCAAGACCCCAGCGATGCAGCTTGTGCGGAGCCCGGCACACAGTAACCCAGAAACATATGTGGTGAGCAATAACAGTCATAAATTTTATGAGATTATGTGTTCCTAATGTGAGATTTCAGGCTGATCTGTTTGTTGAGCTATGCCAAGCTTCAGTATGATTCAATCAAGTTGTGCTTAATCTTCGCTTATTTATACTGGGTGAGAGTGAGTCACGGCGTATGTCTCTAGGCCAGTCTGCTGAACTAATTTACCCCAAGGATTTTGATGGACTAGTGATTTGTTCTCGCTGAATGTCCAGAGTTTATTTACTCATAGCATTAGATGGGGTCTGGATTATATACAGTGAGTATCTGTAGCTGGGCTGAGGACCGAGACCTCTCAGGAGAATCCCTGGGGACAGAGCGCACCTTGGAGCTGGTCGGGATTTCTTGTCCATCCCAGCCAAATCGTGCCAACCGTCTTCTCACCTGTACGTTAACTCACTGATTTAAATCTGTCATCTCTTTATTGCAGAGAGCATTCTGGACAAGTCCTCATGTCTCTGACCCTGAGCCATGTGGCTCTGAAATGAAGGGGGAATATTGCCATCTCAGCCAAAGATGGAAAAACCTGGAAATGTTGCCCAAGGCTGGGAGTGACTCCAGCCGCCAAGCAGATCCATCTCCCAGGGTCCAATTTTTTGCACCCTCTGGGGAGATGGGAACAGGCGGATGGAATTTGGGGCCTGTGTCCTCAGCGTCTCTTTCTCAGTGCTCCGAGGGAGATGTCACATCTCTTTGTACAGAGAGCAATGGGGACCGGTCTGTACCCTGATGGTGATGGTTTGGGGAGAAATGTACTGGCTTGAGGCTCTGGTGAATGAGTTTCCCTTGATGTCTGCTTTCATTAGGGTGCCAGCTGTCTGGGTTTCCTGGGGCCTCGCTGTTGGTGGCAGGGTGGGGGGGTGCCCCAGGATGTGAGACTTTCAGTGCTGAAGCCAGGAAAGCTCTGGGCAAACCGGGACAACTTGGTCACCTTAAATTTTGGGTCCCTTGATTTTGGCAAGTGTGACCTTAAGAGGCAGCCAGCACTTTGGTCACGGGATGGGAGGGAAGGTCCTTCCTAAGCAGCTCCTGCGGGGCCTCGGGCGCTGGAGGGCAGGTTCCCCATCCGCCCCCACTGTTGTGAGAGGGGACCTGGGCTCAGGAGTCCCTCCCGCGTCCCTAGCGCCCGTCACCTGCTCTGTCTGTGAAGGGCTGGCAGCTGGTTTTCCTGCCGGCTGTGGGGGCATTGACAAGGTCTCAGCCTGCCCTCAGAGGTGGAGAAGGTCTCGTCTGTGTGGGGAGACAGACAAGCAGCAGCAGCTGTCACTGGGAAGACGGCGTGACCCTGTGAGGGGGCAGCTTCTGCAGCTGGGTGTCAGCATTCCTGAAACCCTGATGGTCTGAAGCAGTTTCAAGCTGGTAGCAGATTTTGGATTTGTCTCTTGCAGGGGAAATTGTGTGTGTGTGTGTGTGTGTGTGTGTGTGTGTGTGTGTGTGTGTGTGTTTTAGGGGTAAACATTCAGAATATGATGTTAAACCCTTTTGTTATAAGGGTGATACCCAGATTCTGTTGCATCCTGACAAAGCATGTACACTCTGGAGCCAGACAATTGGGGTTAAGTTCCCAGTAGTGTGCTGTTTAGTTTGACCTAGGGTAAGTAATAGTCTCTCTGGGCCTCAGTTTCCTAATCTGTAAAATGGGCACATTGATAGGGTGGCTGAGAACTAAATTAATTACTATACATGAAGAGCTTAGAATAGGGTCTGCCACATGGTAATTACTCAAAAAATGTTTTCTGTGGAACTGGACTGAGATGCAGAATCAAACACGTTCAATGTCTGTGTATGGTGGCCTACAATGCGTCTTGTTGGTCACCAGAAATGCATGCCAGTAGCAAGCTCTGCTCTGGGGACTATGTTCTCACTTCTGCCAGCTGTTCTCACAGCATCTCACTACCTCCTTCATCCTCTCCTGGGGTCACAGCCTCCCAGACATGGTGGAGACCTAAGCTGAAGTTCTGGAGTTGGACAAAGTGTTTCTGAAGGCTCAAGCAACAGTAGGTCTATGCAGAAAAGATTGCTCACCACTGGTGGGCAGATGTGAAAATTTCAGAATTTCGATGGCAAAGGCCCTTCCACAGGGATTAGTCTCCTGTTTGCTGTGTTGCAAGGCAGGCTCACCTCCTCCCAGAGAGGGGCTTTGATCACACCCCTCACCCCGAGTCTGGTCTCCACAGCCTGCTCTAGGTTCCAACAGGAGAAAACCCGCATGCTTTCGCCCAGTCACACCAATCAGCCTTCACAAATACACAGCCTCTGTCAATGCTTCTTCGGACCCTATGTTGAATTTCAGCTCCTGCATTATTTTGCATATAGCACTAATTTTACTTCAAACATCTTGCCAAATTAACCCTGAGCAAATAAATTTAATAGTGGATGTTTTTGAAAGCATAACTCTGGCTTGAATTCTATAATCTATGTCTTTATTAATACAGCAACATTTTCTAAAAAAGGATTGCTCAGAGTCTCTAATTGAGTTTTTAGTGCCATAATGGCATAAGCTCAACTTTTCCATCATGCGCTTGACAAAGTTTCAAATTTATGTTTGGTAAATGTGTTTTTAATACACAAGGTTTCAGTGAAGATGAAAAGCACTTGTATAGATCCTGGATGGTATAAAAAAAAATCAGTGGTGTCAGAAGAGATTTTTATTGCACCATTTACCACTAAGATTAAAATATCCAGTCAAGGAACAGAAAATGCCCTAGAATCATTTCTTAGAATCATCTGTTTCAATCTGTCGTGTTTTCCATGCATATTTGCCATATTGTGATATCCATGGCCCCTCAGATTCCTTTATTCTTGATTGTTTTTGTACGTGGTCTACTGACACTGTTTATAATCCCTCTTTAGTTGTGTCATCTCCTGGGAAACAAAGTCCCCAAGCATGTTTATATGTAGAAATATTTGCATTTTAGGAATCTACAAATCTAACAAAATTGTTATTTATTCTATATTCATCAATGGTGTGTCTCAAATACAAAAACATCAGGTTTGTAGCCAAATTAGTTAGTAGTGTTTAGCTCTTCTTACCTTCTTCAGACTGATTTCATTCATTGCATCTGCCATGCTTTTAATTATTTAGTTTTGTATCTCATCCCTAAGTAGGTACAGTATTATTTGGTGATGATATTTATATTATGCATAAAAGTTCTACCATAATATTATCAAATTTTCCTCTGACTTCTGCCAAATGGATAAAATTCCCATTATCATGTTCATGCTCATAAAGTTTCTTGGATGCTCCTCTGAACACTAGATCTTGCTTGCCAAAATTTAAACCATGTATAATCTGCATTCAACAACAGCACAACAGTTTTTTCCCCATTTTTGTAATTTATTTGCAGCATCAATAGGTTTTTTGCCCCTTAAATCAGATTTTTAAAATTTCAGGTCCTTAAATATTAATAGGCAGGCTGGGTCTGGGAATGCTTTGGGAACAAGCAAGGTCAAAACTTCGGTGGTCTGCACAACCGAAGTCGATTTCCCACGCTGATGCAACAACCACTGCAGGTCTGGTCGACTTCCAAGTCAGCTGCCTTCCATGTTGTGACTCAGTGATCCAGGCGGACAGAGATATCACTCTCCCGCAACTTTACCATCGGTGTGCAGATGAGAATGGCAGAGTGACTTAGACTAACAAGCGAATGCTTCAGCTCAGAAGTGATCGGATCACTGCTGTTACACCCTGCATTGTCCAGTCACATGGGTCCTGATGAGAGAGGAGCAGAGATGTGTAATCCTCATACTTGCCAGGAAGGAAAAGAGATCCAAAGATGAGCAAGCATCAGAATTCTCTGCCACAATAACTTAATATTTATTGTTGTGCACTTTGTTTTTCAATGTTTGCAAAGCATATGTGATAGATGCTGTCAGCCTTGCACCCATTTCCCATTTTTCATTCTTAACTATCCCCAAGGAATTGGCAATATAGACAAAATACAGAATTCTTTGAGTTTTAAAAAAATCTTTGGAAGAATTTATGTGTAATAAGTTTATGAAACTTAAATTCTTATTTGAGGTAAAAAAAATTTGAAGAATTACTCCTCCCTCATATGTATATAATATTCAAATTATGTGATCAATCTGGCTCCAAGCATATTTACTCTGTAGGACCGCCGTGCATGTGTGTTAAGTCACTTCGGTCGTGTCTGACTCTTTGCAACCCTAAGGACTGTACTCTGCCAGACTCCTCTATCCATGGGATTCTCCATGTAAGAATATTGGAGTGGGTTGCCATGCCCTCCTCTAGGGGAGCTTCCTGACCCAGAGGTCAAACCCATGTCTCTTATGTCTCCTTCATTGGCAGGCGAATTCTTTACTTCCAGTGCCACCTGGGAAGCCTGTAAGACTGCCAGCCCTTTGACATATCTCCTAAATATTTCGGGAGTCCTTGGAGATAACTTTAAGACTATTTCTCCAGTTGATCCTCCTGTTGGTCCCATTCTATTCCTGCTAGGGCTACTCCTGTCTGAGTGCTGAGATAGCAGCCACGTCCCCAAAGACCCGACCTTGTGCGGCCACTAACAACCTGGTTCTGCTAACAACTATTCCCATCCTTTCCCGTCTCTGTGGAATGACTGGTGCCGCTAAAACCTCGTGCTCCGGCTATCCCAAGAAATGATGGAGAAACAGCTCTTTTACTGCTTGGCTTCTGCATGGGTTAGCAGTGCTAGGTAGTAAACTACCCCCAAATTCAATGGCCTAAAACAGGAACCATTTCTTCTTGCTCAGGATTCTGTCTATACATTGACAAGTTAGGCTAGAATTAAATGGGCAACTCCTCTGGTCTTGGCTGGGCTTCTTCTCAAGTATATGGCCAGCTGTGGGTCAACTTTCTAGGTCAGACGGGAAGGTGGAGAAACCATTATCACACTTCCTTAAGTGACATCAAACGTCCAGCATCTATAGCGGGTCCCTGGATCCCAAAGTATGGATAAACCAGTTATGGATCTGGTCAGTCTGAGAAGAGGCTTGGCAGGAAGTCCTTGTCTTGGAGTTCTGGAGGCAAGGGGTCCCAGAGGACACCTGGAGATCAGTAGTGTGGCTTCCAAACTGCTTGTAGCCTTGCTACTACATTCAACAGAAGACCGAAACAGAAAACAGTTCATCTCTGGTTGAGCAGGATGTACCCAGAGATTCCTCAAGCCAGCTTGTCTTGGCTGGATGCCAGTTTCTCTCCTATAGAGGAGGCGTGTGCTACCTTTTCTTCATCACTCACATCGAGTTTTTTTTAGTATGAAATATGGAAACGTGTGAAAGCAGATGAAACATTCCACGAATACAATATTTTTTTTCATTTGTTTGTTCACGGATGGCTCGACTACTTCCAAACAGAATTCGAGGCAGCTCACGATATTAGTATGGTTAAAAATAAACCCCCAAACTACTGTCACAGAACTGCAAGAAAAGCCAAGTAATAAAAGGCATGGGAGTGAGAGACATTATATCCTCAAACTAGACTAACGAAAGTTCCTTCTACTGAGCATAAATTCAGCTCTTGAGGGGTAAGAGGACAGACAGACAGGTAGAGATGGCTGATATTTACTTAGTATCTCCTGTGTGCCAGACACTGCAGCTCAAGTGTCTGGGCCAAATCGTCTTTTCTGAGCTTTACAGAAGCCAGGGTAAAGCAGAGGAAATGAGTCTAATTTTTAAAATCTTCATAAGTTCATCTCTACCTTTTGCTGAGCTTGAGTTCTGAGATGAATCTAAATAAGTGCGCTGCATTCACATTCCAGGTAAGATAAAATAAGCACACTGCACCGTCTCTCCCAGTGAAGTGCAGATACGAAGTCAGGAGAGAATTCCTGGGCCACTACTTGAGGGCTGAAGAGCAAATAGTAGCAGGCAAATTGGGGAAGAAGGGGAGAATCTGATGCACCATCAGAATCAGACAGGCAGAGAGGAGCCGCTTCTCCACCCTAGTCCTCCCACAGCTTGGCCTTGAAGGCACGTGCAGCTGTGGGAGGCCCACAGCAGACAGGGTAAGCAAAGCCCAGGTCACCAGAGGCTGAACTGATTATAAAAGATTTCAAGGAAAAGGTGAAACTTGAGCTGAGAGAAGAAAGAAGGGTGAAACATCCATAAGCAGTCAAAAGCAAGGGGAATACTTGGGGTAAGGGGAAATTACAAGAATAAAGGCAGAGATTCAGGTATGTTTCTAGGTTGGTTTTGAGAGGTGGCTGATGTGGTTTATCACATGCCCTTACATTCATCATCTCATGTTTTTGCAAGAGTCCAGTAAGGTGGTATATTTCATGTCATATTATCACAAATGGTTCCGAGTCATTGAATGACTTCCTCAAGGAGGCACAGCCTAGAAAGTAGCACATCTAGGACTAAAATCTTTTGGTTCCAGTTGTTGTTGTTGTTCAGTTGCTCAGATGTGTCCGACTCTTTGCGACCCCATGGGCTGCAGCACTCCAGACTTCCCTGTCCTTCACCATCTCCTGGAGCTTGCTCAAACTCGTGTTCATTGAGTCGGTGATGCCATCCAACCACCTCATCCTCTGTTATCCCCTTCTCCTCCTGCCTCCAATCTTTCCCAGCATAAGGGTCTTTTCTAATGAGTCAGCTCCTTACATCAGGTGGCCAAAGTATTGGAGCTTCAGTTTCAGCTTCAACATCAGTCCTTCCAATTAGCATTCAGGATTGATTTCCTTTAAGATTGACTGGTTTGATCTCCTTGCAGTCGAAGGGACTCTCAAGACTCTTCTCCAACACCACAGTTCAAAAGCATCAATTCTTTGGCACTCAGCCTTCTTTATGGTCCGACTCTCACATCCATACATGACTACTGGAAAAACCATAGCTTTGACTAGATGGACCTTTGTTGGCAAAGTAATGACTCTACTTTTTAGAATGCTATCTATATTTGTCATATCTTATCATTGGTTCAAGCGGAAGGCACCAAATGCCAGGTCAGAGAGTAAATTTTTATCATATTTGCAAAAGGCATCAGCTAATAGTCAACAACAATTTCTTAATATCATATAGTCTGATTTTTTTTCAATTGTCTTTTTCAAAAATTTGTGGAAGTGTTAGTTACTCAGTCATGTCCAACTCTTTGGGACCCGATGGACTGTAGCATGCCAGGTTCCTCTGTCCATGAAAGAATGCCAGGGTGGGTTACCATTTACTACTCAGGAGATCTTCCTGACTGAGGTATCAAATCCAGGTCTCCTGCATTGCAGGCAGATTCTTTACCATCTGAGCTACCAAGGAAGCCCCTCTAAAGTAAAAAAAATATATATATATATTCAGATGTGTTTAAGTCAAGATTTAAACAGAACTCACAAGTTGCATTTAATCAGATAGGTCTTCCAGGTCTCTTAAAATTTATAGGTTCCTTTCCCTCTTTTTTCCTTGTAGTTTATTTATGACATTCTGGATATTGCAGACTTTATCCCAATGGGCTTGTTATTCCTAGGCAGGTCATTGTCTCTAGGTCTTTTTAGCAAACCAAGAAAGGAAATACGTATTTTTTTTCTTTTAAGGAGAAAATATATCCTGAACTATGCTGATACTTCCAATTTGAATTTAAAACCTTATGATTTTTACTTCTTTAATTTTATATTTATACCTCTCTTCTCTTTTTCTGAAAATTGAATTCTAAAATGAACTGTTTATTTGCTTTATCTTATTATAGGTGTGTCTCAGAATAACAGTAGAAATATTTTTAATAATATAACCACTAAAAGCAGTTTAATGTTTCTATTCAGGATTTTTTTTTTAAATCCTTAGGCTATATATCATTTGAATTATATAATCAAATTACTGTTTTGAAGTCACTTGAAATAATTTTTCCTTAGGTAATGAAGCCACCAAGTTGATACACAGGCGTAATCATTTTATTTACTTTTCATGTTTAAGGACTGAATTTTCTACCTGATTTTGTTTCATAATTATGTAAAGTATTTTCATTGTTCCAAGGTAAAAAATTTATAAAACAAGGTACATTCAGAGAAGTCTTGCTTTCATCCCTGTCTCCATTTTATTTCTTCCTCATCTGTAAGTAACCATTATTAGTTTTTATTATTTTGCATTTAAAAATATGTAAGTGGCATGTGTATGTAATCAATCTCTTTTTCAGATAAAAGGCAACATACTATATGTATATAGCATTCTGCACCTTTTTTTTTTTTTTGCCCCGTTCAATAATATGTTCTGGAGATCACTCCATAATAGAATGTAGAAATATTTTTCGCTGCATGGTAATCTATTGTGTATTTTAATAAAAGCATACGCCAATAACTTAATTAACCAGGTTCCTATTGATAGGCATTTGGATTGCTTCCAATTCTTTGCTAATATAAATAGTGCTGCAATTAATAGTCTTGTGCACACATCCCTTCATAATTTTGTCAGTGTTTCTCCAGATTTTTATAAGTGGTATAGGTTGTTCAAAGGACAAATGCATCTATAATTTTGCGAGGTATTGCCAAATTCCCCTCCATGGGGGTTGTACCATTTTGCATTTCCAATTGCAATGTATTGAGTGCTTACTTCTTCACAGCCTCCCTAGAGTATGTTGTCAAACTTTGGATTTTCGCTTGAAAAATGGTATCTCAGTTTAATGTTATTTGCATATTTCTTATTACACTCCATTTAAGGTTTTTAATCTCCTAACACAGCTCCTGGCTCACTGTAGCTGTTCAATAATTACTCTTCGAATCCATAAAAGTATGAAGTGGTATTTTAGGAAGATTGATCTAGCTGCAGAATACAGAATAGTTTGGAATATGGAGAGAAGAGAGGCAGGGCGCACTTAGGAATTTCAGGACAGAAGACCAAGTTGTAAAGACAACTTTATTTTTCTCCATTTCCTCTTACACACAAAAGCATAGATTTAATAACCTCTGTCCGTTCAGATTTGCCCTATCCCCTCACATGTAAGATGATGTCTGAATTCCAGGGTCTTAGGTCTGTGTTACAATGGTGGACTGGGGCTCTGGGAAGGCGAGTCGGCTTCTTGCCCACCTGGGCACCTGCTGAGACACCCCCACCTCCTGGTAGGTCCTCAGTCACCCACCAAGGAAGTTGCAGGTGGGTATGGCTTCCTTAATGTTCATCTAGAGCACCTTTTCCTGGCTGGGTCTTAGCTCTTTTCTTTCCTCTTTCAGGAACCTAAGGATGCTGACTGTTCTCCCGCACCTCCTAGGGGCCACAGGAGACTCTGGGAGGACAACTGAGATCTTATCTTCTGGATGCCCTGTGCAGCCATTTCTATTCCTCTGTATCGGCTGTGCTGGGTTCCTTCCTGGAAAGTGAGACATATGTTTTGTCTCCTCTTGAAATGCCTCCCCAATCTATCTAGGGCTCAGATTGGGTGTGGGATGAAGGCACAGGATTTCTTCTCAGAAACCCACCGGTTCCTTCCCTTTCACACCTCCCCGACACCCAACACAGGGAATATTTATACCCAGAGAAGAGGGAATTTTCTCCAACTGGGCTCCTGGTCTTGAAATCTAACCACTGGCTTTTGAAACTCAAAAGGCAGTAACTTAACTGTTTTATTAAGTTCTAACAACCGTCTCTTGGAGCAGTGGATGGATGTCCCACAGTCTAGATTGAATGGGGGAGGGCCATAGAAGTTAAAGAGAAGAACGGCGGAGGTGGGGGGGGGGGAGCTTGGTTACCACCTCCAAATATTATCCCTGTTACATTAGTTAGGAGCATATAGTGATGGCCAGGTATGACGTGATGAGAGGTGGAATGAAATGTTGGCTGAGGGTTAGGGCCTGATTGATGAAGGGGGAGGGAGGAAAACGTCGAGAATGAGACTGTGATTTGGAGCTGCCCAAGCAGAAGACTGATGGTGCAAGTGACTGAAATGAGGCCAGCTGGAGGTGGGCATGCTGATTCTGGGAGGAAGAGAGTGAACTTGGCTTTAGGCTTGGGCAAGGTATAGCGGTCACAGTCAAGTCCCTGAGGGGGTGCTGAGATCCCTGCTTCCTGGAAGACAAGACAGAGAGAGAAAGAGGTGCTGAGGTCCCAGGGCTGAGTCTTGGGATGCTTCCACAAGTAAGAGATGGGGCAACAAAGAGGACAGTTCAGAGAGGCCAAGTCTCTGCAGGGCTGAGCACCATGTACACATGACCTCCTTCCCAGGACACAGTCTCACTCTGGATACTTGGGAAAAGGATTCATTTCAGAGTGTCCGATGAGTACACCAGTCTGGTCTGTATGTGAATCTGTCTGTCTACTGCCCTAGCAGGCAACACCAGGAAAGTGTTAGTCATTCAGTCATGTCCAGCGCTTTGCGACCCCATGGACTGTAGCCCACCAAGCTCCTCTCTCCATGGAATTCTTCAGGCAAGAATACTGGGGTGGGTTGCCATTTCCTTCTCCAGGGGATCTTCCTGACCCAGGGATCAAACCCAAATCTCCCGCATTGCAGGTAGATTAACACCAGAGCCATGTTATTTAAAGTTATATACCCTTAGGGCTCATTTGAAAAGACTCTGATGCTGGGAAAGATTGAAGGTGGAAGGAGAAGGGGATGATAGAGGATGAGATGGTTGGATGGCATCACCGACTCCATGGACATGAGTTGAATAAACTCCAGGAGCTAGTGATGGACAGGGAGGCCTAGCATGCTGCAGTCCATGGGGTCGCAAAGAGTCAGACATGACTGAGTGATTGAACTGAACTGAACCTTTAGGAATATTTGAGATTATACCATTCCCCGCCCCTCCCCCCCTGCAAATACAACTGTCCCATAATTAGGGTTAGTTTACATTCCATTTAATGAAACAAGCATTCCCTTCTCATCTCCAATATATAGAGCATGGTGCGTGCAAATGCATGGACCAGAAGTTGCAAATTGCTACTCATGGGCTATGTCTGACCCAAAGACTTCTACTGCCAACATAATGCTGTTGCTTGTTTTTCTTTTAGTTTTTGTTTATTTATTTTGGCTGCAACAGGTCTTCATTGCTTTTGCATGGGCATTTTTCCCTAGTTGTGGTGAGTAGAGGCTGCTCTTCATTGTGGGGCTTGGGCTTCTCCTTGTGGTGGCTTCTCTTGCTGCAGAGCGCAGGCTCAAGGTGCTTGGATTTCAGTACTTGCAGCACACGGGCTCAGTAGTTGTGGCCCACAGGCTTAGTTGCTCCATGGCACGCAGAATCTTCCTAGCCAGGAATGAAACCAATGTCCCTGCATTGTAAGGCAAGTTCTTATCCACTGTGCCATCAGGGAAGTCCTGTTCTCCTTTTATTTTTAACTGGTTTCTAGAATTTGAAAATCAGGACATTTTACCTGAAAGTGTGTATTTCAAGTTCTTCCAGAAAAACCCATATAGCTGCAATGGGCCTGAATTCCTACATGGAGAGTAATTGGAGGGTGAAGTGTCTGCTCCCTCAGACAGACAAGCACCTCCTACCTTATGATAGATCCTGCCTGCTCCTTATCTCACACATTTCCTTCTGCTCTGTCATCTTTGGAGCTTGGTGTCTGAAACCTCTGGCTTCGTGAATCAATGCACCAGCTTTGGTAATAAATGGGAAACACAGCTTCAATTTTCAACTTGGCCACCTACTGGTGACCTTGGAAGTGAAAGTCACTCAGTCGTGTCTGACTCTTTGCAACTCCATGGACTACACAGTCCATGAAATTCTCCAGGCCAGAATACTGGAGTGGGTAACCTGTACCATCTCCAAGGGATCTTCCCAACCCAGGTCTCCTGCATTGTGGGCAGATTCTTTACCAGCTGAGCCACAAGAGAAGCCCCACTGGTGACCTTCGGGAAGTTATTTTACCCCCCTGAGGCCTCTGTTCCTCACGTGCAGAATGGTGATAATATTGGTACCAGTGCCTACCTCTCATCGTAAGGAGCAAATAGGAGAACACATGTGTAGAAACCACTTAACAAGTGGGAGTCGTTAGAGATGAGTGAGACAGGGTCCTCCTGACCAGGCACTGCCCCTCCAGGCAAGTGAGGGCTCCAGCCCTGTGGTCTAAGGCAGGTTGTACCCTGAGGGGGGTGGACGCCCTGCAAAGGGAAGTCAGGAGCGGACAAGCCCCTCAGGCTGTGGGACGGGGAAGGCTTCCAGGGTGAGAGGGGCCTGGAGGCCTGGATTTCTTTGTCCTCTGTGGGAGGCCGCGGCCCAGCTGGGGCCTGCGTGGACTTTGAACCCCTGCCATGCAGGACGGAGCCCAAACCCCGGGAAGGCTGGCCCCCGCCGGGCCAGCCGCTTCTCGGCTGCGATTCCAGGAACTGGGCCCTATCAGTTGGGCCCAGGTTCAGGGGCTGAGTCTCTTGCCATTTCCCCTCAGTCATGTGGCCGCTGGCGTGCAGTAAGTGGGCGGGAAGGAGATTAGCTGTCAGGCGATCCTCCAGGCAGGGGGAGTGGGGACGTTCATCAGAGGGGAGAATGGGTTAGAACGCAGAATGTGGGAGCCCTGGGACGAGACCCCACCTCGCAAGCAGCCTGGGCTGGTCTCTTGGGTCAGAGAGCTGAAAAGAGCCTCCCCTCGGTCCCCAACCCTCTCCTCCCCTGGGAAGGCTGGGTTCTGGGCTGGAGGAGGCGGCCTGGACTTGGAGGGCCTTTTTCTCCCACCACCTGGGCCTGGGAACGCCTCATCTGACCTCCTCTGCCTGTGGGAGCCAGGGCCGGGAAGGAAGCGGGCCTTTAGAACAAAATGACACGGAGACCATGATCATTTCAAGCGCGGCTCGTTAACCAAGCATCACAACCTGTGTGTTAAGCAGAACGTCTCTCTTATGTAGAACGGGCCTGTCGAGCCCCATGTTCCTCTTCCAGCCCTGCTTCTGAGGGCAGGGGGCTGGGGGGAGTCAGGTCTGCTCCTGACAGGCCCAGAGGCACAGAAGGCCAAGCAGACTTCTCAGAGCCACACAGAGTCACCGTTGGGAAGTGCGTCCAAACCCAGGTCTCCTGACCCCGGTTTGCACCCAGTTCACCAACCTCTCCACTCCCCCGTGTGTCCTCACCTTTATTTCTTTGAAAACGATAGACGTCCTTCTCCTTTCGGGTGAGGGAAGTGAGGCACTTGCTTAGGCACAAAATTTAAGGTAGCAGCAAAAATTCAACACTGAAGATAATATTTTAATGCGTTACATTTTAAAAATAAAAAGTCATGCAAACATAAATCCATGAAAACATTTAAAGGAAGGCAAGATCTGATCCTGCACCCGCATGACTCATCTCATTCGCAGCCCTGCTGAAATGCCCCATCCTCAGAACCCACTTGGAGTGCAGGAAACCTGGACTTGGACGCCAAACAGACAAGGATTCCATTTTGCCACTTCCCGGCTGGATGACTTTAAATTAAGTGACTGAACCTCTTTGAGCCTCCATATTTTCGTTTGTAAAATGAGGACATTTAGTCCAGGTTCTCCAGGGAACTGGAATCAATGGGCTATGTATGTACATATATAGGCCACACTCATGGCTCAGGCTGTAAATAATCTGCCTGCAATGCAGGAGTGGCACATTCGATTCTTAGGTCGGGAAGATCCCCTGAAGGAGGGCATGGCAACCCACTCCAGTATTCTTGCCTGGAAAATCCCATGGACAGAGGAGCCTGGAGGGCGACAGTCTATAGAGTCGCAAAGAGTCGGACATGACTGAGCAACTCTTTCATTTCTACTTTTCATACACATATAAGTTTTGTGTGTGTATACAAATTTCACATATATAAATATATGTATATACACAAATAGATAAATAAAGGGATTTTCTGTAAAGAATGGCTTATGTGATTATGGAAGCTGAGAAATCCAGACCCTTGAAGGCTCTCAGATAGTTCCCATCAAAAGCTGAAGGCCTATAGGTTTTTCCAGGCTTTCCAGGTAGCTCAATGGTAAAGAACTGCTTGCCAATGCCGAGATGCTGGAGACGCAGGTTCAATCCCTGGGTCAGGAAGATTCCCTGGAGAGAAGAAAATGGCAACCCACTCTAGTATTCATGCCTGGAGAATCCCATGGACAGAGGAGCGTGGCAGGCTATAGTCCATGGGGTCAAAAAGAGTCAGACATGACTGAAGCAAGTTAGCACAACACGGCACTACAGGCAATAGATTGATTTCCCTGTTGTATGTTGTGTTTTTATAAATCTGCAAGAAAAAAGATGAAGAACACTCAATGGAAAAGTGAACAATAAGCAGGTAATTCAAGGACCAAAGAAAAATGAACAACAGGCAGGTAATTTCAAGGACCAAGTCTCCCGTGAAAGTGTACCCAACATTATCAACAATTAAAGAAGTGCAATTTTTATGTCTCAAACTATGACTTAAAAAAAAAAAGTACAATTCCTGGTACTAGTAAGAGTCTGAAGAAACAGGCAATCTCATTCATGACTGAAAGGAGAGTTAATAGATATGATTTTTCTGGAAGTCAACTTGAATAAAAAGCTTTAAAAATATGCAAACTCTTTGACTTGATAATGACATTCCTTGGAGTGACATCTATCTTAAGGTAATAATAGGAGATTTGAGCAAAAAATCTTACCAGGAATTCTTTAGCAGGACATAGAGCAAGGAATTATTCACCAGGGTGTTAAAAATAACCTAAGTGTCCAATAATAGGGGATTTTAAAATGTATATAGAAAGATGGGTAGATGACAATAAAGTACTGGGTGATAAGATTTTGAGTTGTACTTTCTGCTTTTTGCTTTTCTGTATATTTCAAATTCTCTACAATGAACACGTGTTTCTTTTTGTAGTATTTTTGTTTTAAGAATGAAAGAAATTGAGGGTCTGATTATCCTAGGGAGTAGGAGAGTGTGGTGTGGATGACCTTGCACCTGTGACCTTTGGAATAGTTATGTCCAGTTCTTTAGTCCCAGGACACACGTAGGAGGAATGAGGGGAGGGTGGGCGCAGATTCCCAGCACACCAACAGGTCATTGCTAACCAAGGTGGCCAGAGCCATGTGGGAGGGATTCTCAAAGCCTGGTATAGGTTACTGCAGCATTTGGTCCTCTGGAAGTAATATTATTAAAGAACAACATTTCTGAGCAAAATGATTGCATTATTTCATTCTCCAGGGTTTGAGGAGAAACCTACTAATAGTTGTTTTAGGCTAATTATTCCCTAAAGGTGAAATAGCCCTTATGTATCTTAGAAGGCACACTCAGGGAAGTTATGCAAACAGATCAGTCCATTGTTGTGGGAATATCAAAGCAACTTTTGAGTCTAACCTATTTTCATGAAGCCTATTTTTCCTTGTAAGTGCTTTACAGCAGCTGAGAATCCAGATTCTCTAATGATTCTGGAAGCCCCTCAGATTCTAACTCTTGAGCTACTTGGCTTACCCAAACCATGCTGCCCCCAGGCCCAGACTTGAGCCAAGTGAGGGGCAGAAGACCTGAGACCAACATCCAGTGAGCCCACAGACCTGGGACCAGTGATGCCTCCAGCAGCAAGGGCTGGGAGCTCCCTAAGACCCGAGTTATGCCCAGCTTCCTCTCCTATCTACCCCAGCCCCAAATGCCATAGGGCACTCGGTGGGGTTTTCATGCCAATCTCTGAATTTTTGAAGGTTGGCAAAGCCCACCTGGTGGAGATGCCCCATCCTGAAGAGAGGGGCAATTGTAGGGAGCTGTCTTTTTTAAGTAGATATTCTCAGGTGATTCTCAATGAGTTGTTTTTCCAGTCACAGCCCTCCCAACAATAAACAGGTCAGAGAAGGAAGCAGAGTCTTCACAATCATAATGTTGAGGGTGGTGAGGAGGAGGTTGATACCATCCACTGAACACATGCACTGTGTCAGGCAGCGGGTTAAGTTCTTCACGTGTATTACCTTGTATTCATCTCACAGTCTGAGCACTATTCTTATATCCATCTTACAGACAAAGAAGCCAAGACTTAGAAAATGTAAATAACACCCCTGAATCATGGCTGGGAAGTCACAGAGTTACAATATGAACAGAAGTCTCTCTGACTCTGGGGCCCCAGCTCTGAACCACCTAATGATACTGATCTTGAAACATACCGGAGAAGGCCAGTAAGGAGAAAAGGACAACTAGAGTGCTCTGGTCAGTGTCTTAAAAGGAGAGAGCAGCTCACCAGAAAGCCACGTGCTATGGATCTTTGCCCAGCTTTTGACTGCAGAGAAAAGTGGACCCTTCTGCAAGCTGATTAACTGCTCAGGGTAGATGTCTCAGCTGGAAGTTACTACAGAGCTGCAGGGCCGGCCTTCCAAACATGTTCTGATCCCTTTCCTGGAGTAGCACTGCTCAGGTTAGCCCATCTCTTCCTCATATCTGCGGCTGCCATGGAGCAGTTCTGCTTCTTCTTTTTTAAAAAATTTATTTGACTGCACCCAGGCCTCAGTTGCAGCATGTGGGATCTAGTTCCCTGACCAAGGATCGAACCCACGCTCCCTGCACTGGGAGTCTTAACCACTGGACCACCAGGAAGTCCCCTGTTCTGCTTCTTCTCTTTGCCTCTCCTTTGGGTCTGAAGGAGGTGTGTGACAACGCAGCCCTGCTGTGGAAGATTTCTCTCGGGAAATAAGCTGGGCACCTGGTGGGTGTGGTCACTGGCGTGAACCTTCTGTCCCTGAGTTAACAGCTTTTCCACAAGAGACAGGAGACATCAGTGGAACGTCACCCTTACTGGCTACTGAAGAAACACAATCCCCCTCCCTGAGGCCTTCGGCTCCACATTCTGCAAAGCTTCACCTGTGGGGAAAGTGGTTGAGGCTGGGAATAGCCTGAGGCCCAAACCCAGTGAGTGTCCCTACTGATGACCCACGGTCAAGAGGCTAGAACTGTTTCATCTCACGAAGGAAAGAAGAAGCTATCTCAGGACAGTAGGGCTGGGCGTAGGCCAAAACCTTTTGGCCCACAAGAGACAAGTGCCACCTCTTGCAGTGTTCACTGAGCCTGTTGGTATAACATCCTACATAAGTTGTGCATAAAGTATTTTTTATTTTTAAAATGATTTGACTAAATTCTGAATAGGTAATACACTCATATGGTACATAAGTATAAATATGCTTGGCTCCAGCTCCATGTGAGATGGAGTAGGTATGCTTCACCCTTTCTCTCCCTCTGACGGCAACTCTAAAGCCTGAACAGAAACATGAAACACAATTTGAAAACTGTGAAAAGTAAATAGCAGCAGGCAGATTGAGAGAGAGCTTCAGAATTCAAAATACCATCAGATCTCATCAATGGTGAGTTCACAGTATTTTTTCCCCTCAGTATCCCATGACCTGAACACAAGGCATCCAGAAACCCACAAGTAAGCACGGTTGAGCAGAGAGAGCTCCATGAGAGGCCTCTAGCTTTGGCTCAAGGACCAGACAAAAACACTTTGAATGCTCCAAAGAGTAAGAAAATATTCCATCTTATTTTCCCTCATCTCCTTTCTCTCGTGCTCCAGCCTCTAGGCAATCTGGTGATTGCAGTATCAGTAGCAACCCACGAGAATCCAGAAGATCCAAAATTCTAAGGGAGCGGAGCCTTCCTCTCTGGGAGAGCTGCAGTTCCAAGAGGATGGGACAAACCTCATTGCTGTTATCCCTTTCTCTGTCCCCCCTCAACAGAGGCCAGCATAAGGGCCAAGTGAGGGAGCATGTGACAAAGTGCAGCAGAGCAGAGTAACTTGGGCTCCAAGTTCTGGCCAGAGAACCAAAATGGGTAGCCCAGAGGGAGCTGGGAACTATCTGTGAGGTTGTGGATAGGAGGCGCTTGGAGAAATGATCCAATAAAGGCATTTATGAATTCGAGAGCTCACCCTTGAGCTTAATACTGTGAATCTGATCCTTGTTAGCATAGCAAAGATTTTGAGAACAAAATGTGACTAGGTCTCAGAGTGGCCACTGGTGGTGCATACGTGGGACAGACCCATAGCGCAATACAATGGCTTTGGAGGACTGAACTTACAATGGAACTGTAGCCTATAGAAGATGGGTTGTAAATTGCAACCTGAGATTAGCCAGAATAATTTTTTTGCTACAACAAAAACATAAACATTCTACATGGAATTTGAACAATGTTCAAAATGTTCAGAATGAAAAAAAATTTTCAGAATGCTATTTAAAATTGCATATGAATAACTAGGAATATTGGATGGGAAAAGACAATCAATAGACATCAATGTTGAGATTATACAGACATCAGAGTTATCTGACAAAGACTTTAAAGTAGTTATGATGAAAATGCCTCAATCAGCAATTTCCAATACTTTTGCAGCAAATGTTAAGAAAAGAAAGTCTCAGAAAAGCAATTAAAGATATAAAGAAGAGTGAATGGAAATAAAAAAAGATAATAGCATGTAAACGTCTCTGATATCTGAATAACAGAACAGAGATAACATAAAACAGTCAATGAACTTGAAGATAGATCAATAAAAATTATAGAAACCAAACAATGGAGAAGAAAAATGATAGGGGGGAAGAATGAACAAAGCCTCCAAGATCTGTGGGACATTAACAAAAGATCCAACTTCATGTCATGAAATGAAAAAAGAAAAAAAAGAAGAAAAAAACAGTATAGTGTTGAAAAACATTAAAAAAAAAGTAGTTGAAAACTTTCTAATTTAGGTAAAAGATATAAACCTACAAATTCAAGAAGTCAAGGAAATCCTAAACAGTCTAAATCTAAATAAACCCATACCCAAATTCTTTGTAATCAAACTGCTAAAAACTAAAAACAAGCAAACAAAAAACCTTGAAAATAACCAGAGAAAACTGATGCATTACTCATACAGAAACAATTCAAATGGACTGCAGATTTCTCATGGAAACCACAGAGGCCAAAAGGAATTCTCACAACACTTTTTTAAAGGCTGAAATAAAAGAAGAGTCAACCCGAATTTTGTATTCAGCAAAAGTATTCTTTAGAAATGAGGGCAAAATAATATTAGGGCATTCATAAATGAAAAGAAACTAAGAATTCATTGTCAGCAAATATACTCTAAAATAATCATTAAAAGAAGCTGTTTGGGCTTCCCTGGTGGCTCAATGGCAAATAATCTGCCTGCAATGTGGGAGACCTGGGTTTGATCCCTAGGTTGGGAAGATCCCCTGGAGAAGGAACAACTACTCATTCCAGTGTTCTGGACTGGAGAATTCCATGGACAGAGGAACCTGGCAGGCTACAGTCCATGGGGTCACAAAAAGTCAGACACAACTGACTTTCACTATGATGCTCCCTGGTGGTCTAGTGGTTAGGATTCACGCCCTCCTGGTTTGATTCCCTATCAGGAAAACTTTTCTTTTCCTCTGTCCCTGCCACCTACCAACCTTCCCCACATGACCATACCATCCTTTTATGCTTCCCTGGTTGCTCAGACCTTAAAGAGTCTGCCTATGATGCAGGAGACCTGGGTTCCATCCCTGGTTTGGGAAGATCCCCTGGAGAAGGAAATGGCAACCCACTCCAGTATTCTTGCCTGAAGAATCCCACGGACGGAAGAGTCTGGCAGGCTACAGTCCATGGAAGGGGGAGTGGGGGTGGGTGTAGGGGTGTGTGGGGGGGGGTGGCGTTGCAAAGAGTCAGACATGACTGAGTGACTAACACACTTTGGACAAAAGAGAAATGGTACCTAAAAGAATTTTAAAATATTAAGAATAAAGGAAGAACAGAAATGGTAAACACCTAGGTAAATATAAAATACTAATCTTCTCTTGTGTTCTTTAAAATATATTTGACAGTTGATAGGGAAAATTGTAATATAGTCTGATGGAATCATACAGAAGGTAACTAGCATAAAAGAGGGTGGGTAAAAGAACTTATAAGGTGGTAAGATTTCTACATTCCAAATGAAATGGTAAAATGTCAATTCCATGCAGACTGTAAAAAGTTACATGTGTCCTTTGCAGTCCCTATGATAACCACTAAAATATAAAGAGATATAATCAAATCAAATAGATAAATTAAAATGGAACAATAAGAAGTGTCCAAATAACACGAAAGGAGGCAGAAAAGAGAAAACAACAACAAAATCAGAGTGACTAGCAAATGGAATTCATCAGCGTATTTAAAAGATTTTACTACACCAAGACCAAGTGGGATTTGTCCTGAAGTGCAAGGATGGTTTAACATATGAAAAATCAACCAGTATAATATGCACATTAATGGAATGAAGGGAAAAAACACACTATCATCACAGTTGATGCAGAAAAAGCATTTGACAAAATTCCAAGTGCTAGCAATACTCTAGCAGAGTAATTAGGCAGAAAAAAGAAATGAAAGACATCCAAAAGAAAAGAAGTAAAATGATTTATGTTTTCAGATGATGGGATCATATGTGTAAGAGACCCCAAAGATTCCATACCTAAAAAACTGTTAGAACTAATCACTGAATTCAGCAAAGTAGCAGGAGAGGTCAAATCATAAAAGTCAGTTGCATACACTAACAATCAATAAGATAAAAAGGAAATTAAGAAATGAGTTTCAATTGTAAATTAATGATATTTCAATAAAAAATGCAAAGAAGAAAAAACAAGAAATCAGTTTTATGTATAATAGCATCAAGGAGTACAAGATACTCAGGAATTAACCAAGGAAGTGAAAGACTTATACAATAAAAAATAAAAATATTACTGAAAGAAATTAAAAAAGACCTAAATAAATGGAAACATATCTCATGTTCATGAATGAGAAAACTTAAAACTAGAATGAATGTGTAGAGTTAGCAAGTTGTAAGATTCAAAGTCAACACAAAAAATAAACATACATTAACACACTAGCAATGTGCAATTGGAAAACAATAACATTTTAAAATAGTTCCAATAAATGCAATACTTAGATGTAAACCTAACAAAACACATACACGATCTGAATGCTGAAAATAGCAAAATATTGATAATACAGACTAAATAAGTAGACAGATGTTTCATGTTCCTGCATTGGAAGATTCAATACAGCAAAGATACTGCTTCTCCCCAACTTGATCTATAGGTTAATTGAAACTCAACAGTAACCTCATAAGAATTTTTATAGATATATACAAGCTGATCATAAAATTTATATGGAAAGACAAAAAATCTGGAATGGTTAAACAATTTTGGAAAATGTGCGTAAAATAGGAGAAATTATATTACATGATTTTAAGACTTATACAGTAATCAAGACAATGTGGTATTGGCAAAAAGATAGATGGATAAATCAATGGAACAGGATAGAACATCTAGAAATGGGCCCACACAGATAAGGCCAAGTTATTTTCAATGAAGGTACAAAAAATAATTCAATGGAGAAAGTATAGTCTTTTCCAAAAAATGATGTTGGAACAAATGGATCTATAGGCAAAAAAGAAAAAAAAAACTTCCTAAGCCTCAGAACTTAAAAATTAACTCAAAATGGTTCATAAATCTAAATGTAATAAACAAATCTATAAAACTTTTAGAAGAAAAGATAGGAGAACTCTTTATGACCTTGGGTTTGGCGATCTCTTGGACATGGCATTAAAACAATTCTTTCTGAAAAATGATGAATTGGACTTCATCAAAATTAAAAACAGTGTCTGAGAAAGATATCAGTAAGAGTATAAAAAGGCAAACTCAGACTGGGAAAGAATATTTGCAAATCATGTATCAGACAAAGGTTTTATGTACAGGATATATCAAGAATTGTCAAAACTCAACAGCAAGGAAACAAACAATTCAGGTTTTAAACGGGTAAAAGACATGTACGGACATTTCACCTAAGTGGATGGAAAGATGGCAAAGAAGCATACAAAAAGATGTTGAACATCATTAGTCATTATGGAAATGCAAATTAAAATCACTGCAAGGTGCCACTATGTACCTGTTAGAGTGGTGTCTCTTTTTTTTTTTTTAATGTGTACTGACAGCACCAATTGCCAAGGAAGATTTGAAAAAATCCAAACACTGAGTTGCTCTCATACATTGCTGGCAGGAGTGTAAAAAGTCACAGCCTCAGTGGAAAATGTTTCATGGTTTTTCATTTAAGGAAACATGTACTTATGATCCAATAATCACACACCCGCATATCTACCCAGAGAAATGAAAATGTATATCCACACAAAAACCCATACACAAACATCGATAACAGGTCTATTTGTAATCGTCCCAAGCTAGAAATAGATCAAATGTCTTTCAGTGGGTGAATGGGGGGCGGGGAGGGAATCTGTCTTGCATTCATACAGGGACGATACAAAGTAATAAACAGGAATAGACTTTTGATCCATACAACCACCTGGAAGAATCCCAAAGAAATTTGGTGAGTGAGAAAAAAGCAGTCTGGAGGCTCAGCTGGTAAAGAAGCCACCTGCAATGCAGGAGACCTGGGCTTGATCCCTGGGTTGGGAAGATCCCCTGGAGAAGGGACAGGCTACCCATTCCAGTATTCTGGCCTGGAGAATTCCATGGACTGTATAGTCCATGGGGTTGCAAAGAGTTGCATACGACTGAGCGGCTTTCCCACTCACACTCGAAAGGTTACATATTGTATGATTCCATTGACATGAGATTCTTGAAAAGATAAAACTATTAAGATACAGAATAGATGATTGGTTGCCAGGAGTTAAGGACAGTGGGAGGCAGTGCTATTGACGGAATAACACAGGAAGTTTTCAGGGTAATGGAATTGTTTGGTATCCTGATCATATTGGTATTTTAAGTGAGGCTATATGTGTTCAAAGAGACTTCCCAGGTGGTGCGGGTGGTAAAGAATCCACTTGTCAGTGCAGAAGACAAAGGAGACCCGGGTTCGATCCCTGAGTTGGAAAGATCCCCCAAAGAAGGAAATGGCAACCCAGTCCAGTGTTCTTGCCTGGAGAGTCCCATGGACAGAGGAGCCTGGAGGGCTACAGTCCATGGGGTCGCAAAGACTCAGACACGACTGAGCAATTTTAGCAGGTAGCGTTGATAGAACTTGGTCTTTCCTGATGGTGCAGTGATTAAGAATCCACCTTGCAATGCAGGGCACACGGGTTCAGATCCTTGATCCAGAAAGATCCCACATGGAGCAACAAAGCCCATGCGTTAAAACTACTGAAGCCTGTGTGTCTAGAGCCTGTGTTCCCAACGAGAGAAGCCATTGCAATGAGAAGCCCATGTACCGCAAAGAAGAGTAGCCCCCTCTTGTTGCAACTAGAGAAAGCCTGCTCACAGCAACAAAGACCCAGCACAGCCAAAAATAGATAAATAAAATAAAATAACTCATTTTAAAAAATTGATAAAACGCTACAAAAAGTTCTCAAAAAGAGTCAATTTTATTGTATAATAATTTTTATATTTAAAAAATTTAAACCTATGTAATGAAGTCTTCATCTAATCCCTACTTTCATTCATTCCATTCCTACCCAGCCCTCTGCCAGAAATATCCATTGCCTTGAATTGCTCATGCTTTCTTCCAGAGTTTCTTTACAAATATACAAGCAAATATGAATATTATTTTCATTTTCCTCTGCTTTCTCACAAGAGTGACACAATTTACACTGTATTTATTTTACTTAATCATGTATCCTGGGGCTCTCTCCACATCAGCAATAGAGGGTTACCCTTTGGCACCTAAATTCTGGGAGAAGGTTAGTTGTAGCCTTGGATTTAGTTTGGCTGAAGGCTTTTCACATATTCACAAGCAAAATCCTTAGGGAAGAAGGATTTGTTTCTAGCACTGACTGCACCCAAGGGGCAGGGAGGGTCTATTTACTGAAGTGTTCAGCCAGGTACATGGTACACCCAGACCTGCTGCAACGTGCCAAGCCTCAGTTACTGCCAGAAATAAAAGCTCCAGTTCAAACTTCTATTGTCTCAGACTGCCTTGCTTATCTGATAAATATTTGTAGAACAAATGGCTTCATTTAAACATGAGTTGGAAGGGAACTCGCCCCCATTCAATTCCAAGACCTTGTCTGTCCATTCTGTAAACCCACCGGATAGCAGACACTGGGGCCTGGCCCACTGACTCAGACAACTCAGCCCTCCCTACGGCCAGGACACCTTGGCTCCCTAACACCTGCCCCATTATTGGCCAGGCCACACGGTCTGCCTCTCCCCAACACGCTTCTCCCAGGACACTTTTTAATTTTAGTGTTTGACCTTTGCTGGTTTTTAACCTTCTGCTCTAAGACTTGTAAAATATTCCCTTCCTCACTCTCCCCAGAAATTTACCCATGTATTCAAAACATAGGGGCTTTCCAGGTGGCGCTAGTGGTAAAGAGCCTGCCTGCCGATGCAGGAGACATAAGAGACGTGAGTTCAATCCCTGTGTTGGGCCTGGAGGAGGGCATGGCAACCCACTCCGGTATTCTTGCCTGGAGAATCCCACGGACAGAGGAGTCTGGCGGGCTATAGTCCATAGGGTCACAAAGAGTCGGATATGACTGAGGCAACTTAGTAGGCATGCACTCAAAACATAACACAAATTTTGTTTAACATGAACTCTTGATCACACATAGACATGATTGCTGCTGTTCTCAGCACCCTCTTCCAGCATGAGTGGAAGATCTAAATTCTGGATTCTAGACTGATTATTCCATTTTTATATCCAGAGAAGCAGAGGCCCCCATAATACAGTAACCTGCAGAAGGACGGCATGTCATAGAGAGAAGATGGAAAGAGTACAGGTGTGGGAGTCAGATATTCAAGATTTAAGTCCAGCTCTTGCTCTTCTTGCTAGTTCTGTGACATTGGCAAGCCACTACACTGGTTTCTAAGCTTTCATTTCCTAATCCATAAAACCCAAAGGGGCAAGTTTTAGGGATGAAGAAATAAGATATGTAAAACACATAGACAGGTGCCTGCCTTGTTGCTGTTGTCAAAAAAAAAAAAGAAAAAAGTAGATAATACCTTTTTGTGTCTTTGGAGAGAGGCATTTCTACCAATGTCTTCAGGCTATGAGGTGACATGGCCAGCATGCCAGGCTGTCTGGGTTCAGCCCTGGGTCCATACTGGTGTGACTTTGGGCAAGATACTTAGTCTCTCTTGGCCTCAGTTTTCTTATCTGTGATAGACGGTGTGAAAACAGTACTCAGCTTACCAAGTTATGACAATTCAATAAGATAATGAAAAGTAGTGTCCAGAATATACATACAAGTGTTCGATATGATCAGGAATACTAGAGAAGAAGTCAGACGTCATGTCTGCTGACATCCCATTGGCCAAATCAAGTCATGTAGAAGGCATACTCTGCTCACAGGAAATGCACCTTGCATAGAAAAGGGTGTGGATACATAATCCTGTTACAAGGAGTGAAGATTGAGAGCAGTAATCCAATTTACCACAAGTGCCCCTGGCTGGGGCAGAGCAGTTAGTGTTGCAGATCTGGTTCAGATATGGCACCTCATAAACAGCAAAAATAAAAAGGTAGTAACAGCTGCCATTTACGGAGCATCAGCTATGGTGGGAGGGGCAGTGCTCAGAAAACAGGCTTATGAGCTGGGCAGAAAATGCAGTGAATTCCTTTCCCTTCATTTCTGAGGCTTCCTGTGTCTGTTCTCTCAAATAATTCTTTAGTTCGTGGTGTGGGCTGTCCCATTCCAGAGAATTTGATAATAAAGAGGAAATGGTAACAACAACCACAGCGAAAGTAATAATGATCTTAATATTTATGGGTTACTTTGCACATTGGGCTCTGTGCATCCTATCTCATTTAATCCTCATAATAACCCCTCACTGTGTGGGTGTTATTTTCCTTATATTGTAGATGAGGAGACCAAGCCTTTGAGACTAAGTGGCGGTTCCCAAAGCACATCGTTTTTAGGTAACAGAGCTAGAATTTGAATTGTTTGAGTCTGAAACCTTTGCTGTTCTCGTTTCCCATCTCCTTGATCCCTGGGCACCACACAAAGTATGAAGTGCCTCTGTTCTCCAGACCCAGAGTGGATCACATACCCTAGACCCTCCGCCTACCCTGGAGGAGCGTATAAATAGTAGCAAGGGTACTGGTGTGTATGGAAACAGAAAAGTGTGTTTCTCAGATTCAAGATGGGTTTTGATCTGAGCTAAAAGATGAATAAATAGCCCATCAGGAAAGAGCCCATCAGGGAGAAATGTGTCCTGGAGCTGAAGTCTGTCTTGTCTCCTGGGGGTCGGGGGAAGCAGGTGGAGAGCTCTGGGGTCTTGACTGATGCAATCTGTGAGCCTTCTCAGCTGATGGCCAAGGTGCCAGGCCCTAGAACCCAAGGCTGCCTTCACAACGTACCACAGACTGCTTTCAAACACCAGGAATTTATTCTCTCACAGTTCTGGAGCCCAGAAGTCTGAAGTCAAGGTGTCAGTAGGGCCGCGTGCTGTCTCTGAGGCATGGAAC
Source organism: Dama dama (assembly GCF_033118175.1). Classification (NCBI taxonomy): domain Eukaryota; kingdom Metazoa; phylum Chordata; class Mammalia; order Artiodactyla; family Cervidae; genus Dama; species Dama dama. The sequence continues at coordinate 63,887,249 of NC_083701.1, forward strand.
CATCCCTCCTTGCTGCCTCCTAGCTTCTGGGGCATGCGTGCTTACGTGCTAAGTCACATCAGTTGTGTCCGACTCTTTGCGACCCCTGGACTATAGTCTGCCAAGCTCCTCTGTCCATGGGGTTCTCCAGGCAAGAATACTAGAGTGGGTTGCCATGCCCTCCTCCAGGGGATCTTCCCGACTCAGGGATCGAACCCGCACCTCTTATGTCTCCTGCATTGGCGGGGTTCTTTACCACTAGTGCCATCTGGGAAGGCCTCTAGCTTCTGGTGGGAGCCGGCAATCCTTGGTATTCCTCAGCCTGTTCCTACATGACTCCAGTCTCTGCTCTGTCTTCACACGGGGCTCTCCCTGTGTTGGCATTTGCATTGAAATTCCCCTCCTCTTACAAGGACATAGGTCACATTGGATTAAGAGCCTGATTCATTATGAGCTCATCTTAACTTGGGTTTCCCTGGTGGCTCAGATGGCAAAGAACCTGCCTGCAATGCAGGAGACCCAGGTTCGATCCCTGGGTCGGGAAGATCCCCTGGAGAAGGGAATGGCAACCCACTCCAGTATTCTTGCCTGGAGAATTCCATGGACAGAACAGCCTGGTGGGCTACAGTCCATGGGTCACAAAGAGTCGGATGCGACTGAAGGACTAACACAAGACATCTTAACTTGGTTTTATCAGCAAAGACCTTATTTCCAAATAAGGTCACATTCATAGCTACCGGGGGTAAGGACATCAACGCGTCTTGTGGGGTAGGGCAGGGGGAACAATTCAACCCATAACAGCCCCCGTGACCCAGCACTCAGATGGGATAAACGTATTGGCTCACGGTAAGGATTGCCTTGGAGCCCTCAGGGCAGCTGAGATGAGGGCGCTGCCAGGGGACTCTTGGACAAATTAAAAAGCTGAATCCAGGGAGGTCAGGCTCGAGAGTTCTGCTCTCCTGCAGGTGTGGGACCATTCTTCTCTTTTCGACTGAAGACTCGCCAGGGTCTGGAAACATCTGGGAAGTGTTTTTGTTGAAAGAGTTGAACATCTGAAGAAAATACCAGCACAACATTCCTGCCTGGTAGCTCCCCCCATCCAACTGCCCCTGCGTTTTGTCCTGCCGCTCCAGAAAGAATGGGGCCTAGAAAGAAGCTGGGCTTTTGAGGGAAGGCCTGGCTCCATCACTCACGAGCTGTTTAACCTTTGGAGGAGCCTCACTTTCCTCCCATCTGTCAAAATGGAACCATCAGTACTTATTGGAGTTGTTCTGAGGATGAAATAGTGTGATGTACACAAAAGTGGATGCAAGTATACACGGTAAGTGTTGAATGAGGTCTTCATTTCCTGCCCTTCCCTGTCTGGTAGATGGGCTCAGAAGGAGAGACACACCGGTCATCAATCACTTCACTGGTCCAATTCTGCAAATGTTTACTGAGCATTTAGGAAATACCTGGCTTTGTGCTGGACCCTGGGGATACAACACATGATAAGATCAATTCTTGTCCTGTAGGAACACACAACCAAGTGAAGGTAAGTATGTATACGAAGTGCTTACGCTCTGCAAGGTCCTTTACCTGGAACAGTCTTAATTTTTACAACATTCTGTACAGTCTTAACATCCCATGTTGCAGGAGAAGAAACTGAGGCTCAGATGGGAAGAAAACAATGTAAGGTCACCTACCTGGGATGTGAACTGACTTGACTAAACCCAAAGGCCTTATCTCCTGATAGAGACCACCGACAATTTTAAAACTGTGACTCTTGGGGAAAAAGATTATACTTCACCTGGCTCTAAAGCCTTGCCCAAAGGGGAGCTGGTTCCAAGAATAACAGAGCCCATGTCAGCATTTCTAGATGCTGTATAGGCCCCTCCAGACTGGCTTGGGAGGATGGCACACGTCTGAGTTCCCATTCTTGGTTTTCTCCCTGCTCTTACTCTGGATGATATGTTTGATGAGTAGCTATGAGAGGATCAGTTTTACCTTGTGAGCTGCCATCCTGTTCTCTTTAGAATTCAATTTCTCAGACATGAAATGAGCCAGTTCTGATTAGGGGGTCCCAGGCATCTCATTATACGAGACTCTAAAGTTTGGGGTCAGTGTTAAAGCCAGTGTTCTTCAAAGACATACTCACACACACACACACACACACACACACACACACACACACACACACACACACACAAGGCCAGGAGGTCTGTGGATTCAGAAAATATTTTAACAGGCTTCCCTAGTTCTTAAAAGAATGAAAAGTTCCTGGTCCACTAAACTGAGCAGGTTGAAGTCACTTTGACTCCTGCAGAAGACTGAGGACCTGGGAGGCCCAGGGCTCCATCCTGGCCTACAGAAGGGGTTTCCCAGGTGGCTCAGTGGTAAATAATCTGCCTGCCAATGCAGGAGACGCCGGTTCGATCCCTGGGTCGTGAAGATCTCCTGGAAGAGGAAATGGCAGCACACTCCAGCAGTCTTGCCTGGGAAATCTCATGGACAGAGAAGCCTGCTGGGCTGCAGTCCACGGGGTCACAAAGACTTGGGCATGACTGTGCACACAGCACACACAGGCCTGTTACAAAAATAAAACAAAACTCTATTTTTTATTTTTGATGTGGACAGTCTCCAAATCCCATCACTCCCATTCCCCTTCCGCCCCACATCCGGGCAAGCTGATAAGAATGCCCTGGGACACCTTCCTTTAGCATGGGCAGCAAGTTCAAGCCATCCAATCCCCGCCAGCAGGCAGGAGCCCTTCCGCCAGCCCCACCCCTTAACCACTTGCAAATCACCAGCCATTTTCAGATCTTCCTGGGAGCCTGCCGTGATCTTCCTAGAAAGACTCATTCTGTGACTAATGACGTTTTTAATATCCTCTAGGTGCGTGCGTGGTGTTTTCAGTCTTGATATGGAACGAAATCTAGGGGGAGGTAAATCCCGTCTCTATGCAGTGACTCCTGTTTTATCTCTCAAGACCTGTGCTGCTCTAACACGGCTGGAATTTCTTCTGAGTCCTTTCCTGGGCCCTCCTCCTCCTCCCTGCAGGGGAGCTACCGGTGTGAGCAGGCCCTCACCCACACTGTGCGGTACTTGAGGTTTGCTTTCTGGGGTCCTAAGCCCACCCTTTGGTTTTTCCCTTCAGAGCAGCTCCTCTCACCTCCCTCAGCGGCAAAGTCCACCAGCCATCTGCCCACCTCCAGCTGCTCCCCTCCCCATCCTTACTAAAAAAGGCACTGAAGGGCCTCCCGGGGGGGTGGCTGAGTGATTAAGAATCCATCTTACAATGCGGGAACACGAGTTTGATCCCTGGCCCCAGAAGATCGCACATGCCATGGGGCAACTAAGCCTGTGCGCCACAGCTATTGAGTTCGGGAGTCCTTGAGCTGCCACTACTGAGTCCATCTGCTGCAGCTACTACTGAGGCCCGCACACCCTCAAGCCCACTGAAGCCCGCACACCCTCAAGCCCATGCTTGGCAACAAGGGAAGCCACACAATAAGAAGCCTGAGCACCGCAACTGGAGAGTAGCCCCCACTCTCCACAACAAGAGAAAAAGCCCATGCATCAACAAAGAGCTGACACAGTCAAAAATAAATAAAATTTAAATAAATAAATGTATCTTTTAAAAGGCACTCAAAAAAAAAAAAAAAAGGCTCTGAATAACTCCTTCCCACCAAGGCCTGAATGACTTCTGAATTTTAATACATTCCTTTTGTGGGGAGAAAACCTCCAATAAGTTTCAACAAAAGGACTCACTTGTTAAAGCTGAGATTTCAGGCATATGCAGTAAGATAAGCCTCTGTGCAGTTAGGGTCCTCATGCCAAACAGCTCCCCCTTCAACTCTCCAGCTAAAATTTCACAATGAGGGTTTCATTCCTTTGGTTCAAAGCTCCTTCTCTTCAAAGGCAATTCCTCCACCCCCATTAGTAACTGATACCCAGCGTGCACACAATGATCACATCCTTTCCCGAGGGCAGAATTTTAGGAAGAAGGGATGGAGACCAGGAGAATGTTTGGTAGTCAAGGCACAGCAAATAAACAGCAACTTCCATGGGGGAAATTGTTACAGGGCCCCCAGCAGCAATAGTCAGATGCCTAAAAATTCTGGTCTGTCCTGATTTCCAGGGCCCTCAAATGTGTGAACTAACAAAGCTCACACGGAGTTTGCCCTCAAGAAAAGTATTGCTGCCAATGCACTCAGAGGCTCCCAGCCCAGCCTCACATTTTCACAGATGAAGAAACCAATGTTCAGAGAGGTACCTACCCGAAGTCACTGAGCTAGCGCCAGGACCAGGACTAGAAATCTCCTGTCTCCACCATGGCACCATGAATGCAGACATGCATCATAACTAATCTGACACATATGATCAAGAATAATCTTTGGGAGAGTTCCCTGGTATTCTAGTGGTTAGGATTCTGAGCTTTCACTGCCATGGCCCGGATTCGATCCCTGGTTTGGGGAACTGAGATCCTGCAAGCTGTGCATCGTGGCCAAAATAAAAAACAAAAGAGAATGATCTCTGCGAGTGAATTCTTTTTCTAAAATATTCCTGGAGCTCGTTTGTGTTCTGATAAGCTTTGGGGAATGTAGAAGAAATGGACTTGCCACTGCAGGGACCCGGCCCGGGTCTTGACATGACCGTAGAAGTGCGGCGTGCACGTGAGCATGGCAGGTGTTTGAGAGTGTGTGGGGGAGGGTGTGGCAGCAGGTACACAATGGGATCCCAAGCATTGTCACGTTAGCATAACAAGGGATGGAGTCACTTTTCTTCCCCTGGGCATGTATGCACGTGTGCTAAGTCTCTTCAGTCACGTCCAACCCTTTGCAAGTCTATGGCTCCTCTGTCCATGGGATTCTGTTTTTAGACATTTTAACCATGGCCATCTTGGCTGGTGTTTGGTGGTGCCTCATTGCAGTTTTAATTTGTATTTCTCTAATAATTAGTTGGTGACGAGCATCTTCCCCAGGCAAGAATTCTGCAGGCAAGAATACGTTGCCATGCCCTCCTTCACGGGATCTCCCCTACCCAGGCACTGAATCCACACCTCCTGCTTCTCCTGTATTAGCACCACCTAGGAAGCCCTTGTCTCTCTATCATGGACAGCTTTTCCATCAAACTTTGAAATTTTAAACACCGGTTGAGTGTTCCTTGCAACCAATCTAAAAGGTTCTGGGGACCCAGGATCTCTGCTTGGCTTGGGGGAACAGTAAGGACTGTTGAAGGAAAAATCCTCCCCTTTCAGAATCACTCATGTTGAGGAGCCCCCTGGCCATGAGCAGCTGCCTCAACCCACCAAGTCAGACCACCAGCAAAGGAAAACAGGCTGCAGCCCTTTGGGGTTTCCCACTGGGCAACCTGATGTTTTCACCTCTTTTAGGACCCAGCATATTGCTTCTCATAAGAGTCAGACAATATTTCCGAGTGAAACAAGGGAGAGAGGGTACTGTCCTCCTCACTGTGGTTTTCCTCTTATTCTGACTCCTGCAGAGTGTCCCGGGGCCGTGGCTGGAGCTGCCAATGACACAGCACAGATGTGAGTGGTGGAGTCAAAGAGAGTCGGCAACCAAAGTGTACAGCCTACCGCTTCTGAAATAGAATCCGCGGGGAAATACAACATGCATGTGTATGTATGTGTTTGCTTTTCCTATGAAAACTTCAATTAGCAAGAAAATTGCAAGTGGCCATTATCCCCTAGCGTTAATGGGAGTCTGTGTACTAGCATGGGATTGTTCAAGTCAGTCAGCTTCCTTCGCCAATGTGGTTCCCATTAGTCAGAGAGCTGCCTGGAAAGGCTGTCTTTGTTTCACCTGCTTCCTCCGAGGGAGTCCTGTAGTTCTCTTGTTGCCGTGGGAGTGGCGGAAGGCATGGCTGGCCACACTGTGAGCCCAGACAGCCCAGAGAGGGAGGAAGATGGCCCCCTCCAGCTCTGGGTGCCTGGAGATGTGAAACCTGGGTCATGACGGCCATTCAGTGGCCGGAGATACAGAACAGCTCAGGCTGAGTTGACTCTCAGCCTGGAGGTTCAGCAGGAATAAATAATATATCTAAGGGTGTCCCAACCTTAGATCAGCTTTTCCTTGTCAGTCATCCTGTTGCTCTTGGGAGCCTGTAACCAGAAGAAGCAGCAAGGAAGTGGTAGGTATCCAATGATGGTTTCTACCCCTATTCGGGCTTCTCTGGTGATTCAGAGGGTAAAGAATCTGCCTGCGGTGTGGGAGACCTGGGTTCAATCCCTGGGTCAAAGATCCCCTGGAGAAGGGAATGGCAACCCACTCCAGTATTCTTGCCTGGGAAATCTCATGCACAGAGGATCCTGGCAGGCTACAAACCATGGGCTCACAAACAGGTGGACACAACTGATCAAGTAACACACACACCCCTACTCACTAATTCCCACTCACACTTCCCCAACTCCCACTGGGATTCTAAAGCAGAGATAATGAGAAACTACTGTATAGCTCAGGAACTGTACTCAGTGATCTACAGTGAGCTAAGTGGGAAGGAAATCCAAAAGCGGGGGACATATGTGTACTTATGGGGTTTCCCAGGTGGCGCTAGTGCTAAAGAACCCGCCTGCCAGTGCAGGAGACATAAGAGACGCCGGTTCAATCCCTGGGTCAGGACAATACCCTGGAGGAGGGCATGGCCACCCACTCCAGTATTCTTGCCTGGAGAATCCCATGGACAGAGGAGCCTGGCGGGCTGCAGTCCATGGGGTCGCAAAGAGTTGGACGTGGCTAAAGCGACTTAGCATGTGTGCACACAATCATGTAAGCCTGTAGCTGATTCACTTAGTTGTACGGCAGAAACTAACACAATACTGTTGAGCAAATATGCCAATAAAAGCTAATTTTAAAAATGAAGGAGGGATAAGAAGACAGGGGTAAACTAACTTTCTTTCTCTCTTTCTTTTTTTAACTTCGGCAGCTGTTTCCTACTTCCAATTCCAATTTAGCTAATGTCTATTCAGTACCTTTTATGTGCTAGGCGTTGTCCTAAAGTACTTTCCCATTTATAATCTCACAGAATCCTTATGACAACCTTGCAAGTGGTTTTTCTGACGGAAGAATTTTGAGATTAGACAGGGACCAGATCGTGGTAATTGTGAAGGCTAAAAATGGAAATGGAATGCCATCAGCGCTCTGGGGACAAATGGACACATCCACCTGGTATTTGTCCTTTACTGGCTGTGTGACATGAGTGAGTTACTCAGTTGCTGAACCTCAGCGTCCTGATTGGCAAAACAGGGATTGCCTAATAGAGCTGTGAGGAATAAATGAAAAATGGAAACAATGAGAGACTTTATTTTCTTGGGCTCCAAAATCACAGTGGATGGTCATTGCAGTCATGAAATTAAAAGATGCTTGCTCCTCGGAAGAAAAGCTATGACAAACCTAGACAGCGTATTAAAAAGCAGAGACATCACTTTGCTGCCAACAAGGGTCTGTATAATCAGAGCTATGATTTTTCCAGTAGCCATGTATGGATGTGAGAGCTGGACCATAAAGAAGGCTGGGCACCAAAGAATTAATGCTCTTGAACTATGGTGTTAGAGAAGACTCTTGAGAGTCCCTTGGACTGCAAGGAGATCAAACCAGTCAATCAGAAAGGAAATCAACCCTGAATATTCATCATAAGGACTGACACTGAAGCTGAAGCTCCAATACTTTGGCCACCTGATGTGAAGAGCTGACTCATTGAAAAGACTCTGATGCTGGAAAAGATTGAAGACAAAATGAGAAGAGGGCAGCAAAGGATGAGACGGTAGATGGCATCACTAAATCAATGGATGTGAGTTTGAACAAACTCTGGGAGACAGTGAAGGACAGGAAAGGCTGGTGTGCTGGTGTGGTGTCCATGGGGTCGCAAAGAGTAGGACACGACTTAGCGACTGAACAACAACATGTGTAGCACACTGTCTGGCACAAGGTAGGTGCTCAAATTAGGTGACGAAGATGCTCGGAAAGATGGGTCTAGTGATAAGTACAGAGTGCAGGACAAAAGTGAAGAGGGAGATATTAGAGATGGGCATTGAAGACGGGAGGCTGTGGGGTTTATCACTTTCATCTGGACTGAATCGGGGGAAAGGGACAGACTAAACTATCAATAAAACAGAATAGAAGGCCCAGAAATAGAGCCTTGGACTTCAGTCCAAATAGAGCCTAAATTGGACTTTAGTTTATGATAGTAGAAGCATTATAAATTAATGGAGACATTATGATCCATTTAATAAATATGTTAGGACAACCAGCTTCTTTTATGGAAAAAAAATTTTCATCAGATCACTGTGTCACACCAAACCCAAAAATAAACTCCAAATGCCTTAAAGACTCAAATGCTTGGGAGAAAACTTTTAGGACATGGTGATAAGGAAAGATTTATTTTATAAGACATGAAAATCAAAAAAGGAAATGTCAAAATTGAAAACTTCTGAAAAAATAAAGTAAAAGGCAAGTCATAATGAAGGACTCATATTTGAAATATATAAAGAAATTCTTCAAGTCAATTTTTCAAAAGGACAAAGAGCACAACTCAAATATGAGTAAAGACTATAAATCATCAATTTATAAAACAACCCTGAATATCCAATATACATTAAGGCCTCACCAGGAAACAGGGATATTCAACTTAAACAAGGAAATTCAATTTTGTTTGGTAAAAATGGAAAATTGTGACAATACAAAGTACTGGTGAACATGCAGGGAAACAGGAATTCAGCAGTGGGTAAAATAACTTTGGAGAACGATTTTGGCAAATTCTAATATAAGAGCGAATACACATACCCAACAACTGAGCACTCCACTTTCAAGAGAAAAATCTGTACAAGTTTTACAAACATTGCTTATAGAAAACAAAAGCTTTGAAAGCCACAAACTTCCCACCAGCGAGAGTACGAATACAATGAATAAACCGTGGAATACTATACAGCAACGAGAATACATGGATCCAATCTCTATGTGGCATTGGAGCCAGATTAGACAACACAACGTTGGATGATAAAAACAAGTTGCGCAATCTTACCTATAGGAGATACTGTTTTTCACACAAGCTTAAAAACACACAGTAATGTTATAAATCATTTATCAATACATGGATGTATAGTGAGAATAGAAAGACAAGGACTGGGGACACATGGAATTCATCATAGTGGTTGCTTTGATAAGGGAGGAAGAAGAAAAGATCTGGTACAAGAAAATGGGGGTATTTAACTCTGTAATGGTTTATTTCTTTTTTTAAAGATCTGAAGTAAGGATTTAAAAGCAAGCATTTGTTCATTTCGGGTGGCAGGCACATGGATTCTTTCAGGGTTTTTTTGTTGTTGTGTTTCCTTAGAAGTAAGCAGATCTGGGATCACTCTGCCTCATTCTCTTCTTACAGGGCCTGGCTCTCCTGCAGTTCTTTTCATCAAGAAGTAAGAGCCAAGAATCCCATCAATCATGGGAGACACTTCTTTCTGTTCCTGGGGGGCCTTTTTGTCTTGTCTCTGAGAAACCACCTTTTCTTCCATGGCTTATGGCTTTATCAAGGAATTTGACCTTTCTAGAGTCCTTCTAGAACTTCTAGTAGGTGTCATATTAAAAGGAAAGCATTTAATTTAGTGATCTCGGTGGAAAAAATATGTAATTTTAGAAAGGCAGTGAGTCAAACACTGAAATAAAAGCTAGAGGACTGTTGCATCAGCACGGTCACAACAGGAAATTCACCCCAGGAGGCTCAGAGACACGTGGCTCAGACACACACGTGGGCGTGGGCCGTGCTATGGGCACACACAGGGATGGTGAAGCACCCGGGGGCCAGTGGCGGTGGGAAGTCATCACCACCCTAAGGCAAGGGGAGGGGGAGAAGGAACAATGGAACTGTGGCCCAGGGAAAACTACAGAGGAGGGGCCGCCTGGTCGAGGTTAAGTCATGCAAAGTCAGAGACAGAACCAGAGCAGAGAAGCTAGGGAAGAGGTGGGAAGAAATACCTTGACCAATCTTTCAGCCTTTAACCTTTTCCAGGTGCCTCCCATTGATAGGAAGCGGATCACAAGGCATTCTGGGAGATGTAGTCCATGGTGGGCAGTCCCCTAGGGGCTCAGAGCAGGGAAGAGGTGGGTGAGAGTGCACGCTAATGGTGACTACCCAGCCTAATAGTTAAAAACAGTTCCAGGTGTAGAGTTAGTGAATGACAGTCGCACAATTTAGTTTGGAAGAACAGGAGAAAAAACACCTGGGCCATAACCTTTGAAGACGTCAATGTTAAGGAAGTGGAAACCAGAGAGGAAAAAGGACTAGGGCTTGGGATTTAGGTTTTAGCAGAACCTCTGGGGGAAAAGGATGCTAGACCACACTAGTGCCAGTGCGAGGGGCAGAAGGAAGGGGGCAGGGGCTTCAAGGTGGGACCAGAGGGAGCTGGCAGCCAGGGGTCATAAAGTCCCAATCTTTGTTTGCTCCGAGTGGGAATTCCTAAGCAGCCGTGGTTGCTGGGTGCACAGACAGGAGAGGAGCAGGCAGGCAACGGAAAGCAGGTGAGTGGGCGGGAGAAGAGCCTTGTGTGAGACCCAGAACCTGCAGGTGGAGCTGCCAAGACCTCCCTTCAGCCTGAGGCTGCCTGGGGAAACACTGCTGGTCCTACTCACCAGGCACCAGGAGGGCCGGAGCTATCTCCGGGAACCCAGGCTGGCTGCCTCCTCTCCCGGGCACCCTTCAGCAGACCATGCAACACCCTCCAGTTCATTAAGAAGATTCCTCTCAGCTTCGGGCTTCTTGGCTAAGGTCTCTTGGTTTGTCTGGGACACAGATAGAAGAGTGCTGGGGGACAGCTTGGGCTGGGGCTGAATCTGGCCCTTTCTCTACCCATCCCCTTGTCCCCATCAGGACTTTTCTAGTGTCTGGTCAGGTGTATAAATTTTAGTGTCTCTGTAGTTTAGCAATGGCCAGCAGTGGTAGGAGAGAATGCGTCCACAGACTGACATTTCTGCGGTGGCATCGCGTCCACTCACTCCAACCTGAGGCTGCTCCCTGCACTCACCCCAGGGAGACAGAAACTCAGGTTCCTAAAGCTGGAAGTGGTGCCTCTTAGCCTTCTTGGGGATCCCAAATCCTAAACAGGTAGCACCAGTTATCCATCCACAAGACTGCAACCCTAGAGACCTAGGGTTGAATTTTGGCTTTCTAAAAATAAAGAGCACATCTCTGGCCCTGGGTGATTATGGGATTTAATCTGGCCCAGCCCCTTTCTTCCAGAGACCAGGAAACAAAGGTTCAGGGAAGGTATGCATATTCCCTAGCAGATCTCTGTGAGGACAGAGCCTGGGGTGGACCCCAGCCCCCGTTTCGTATCTGCTGGTCTTTCTCCTCTGCTAGCTGGGCTCTCCTCACTGCTCTGCTCCGTGACTTCTGGCCGGGGATGTTTCCGCCCAGGTGAAGGACAGAGTATTTGGCCTCACAGGCTTCCCCAACTGCCGGCTTCCCCACCAAACACAGATGGGCTCTTCCTGGCATAGAGTTGGGTGCCTCGGAAAGCTCTGAACTCATTTTTTTTTTTTAATAGGAAAATGCGTGCTGCCAAGTTGGGCTCCCCCGGGGGGACATTTTAGCTGCATGACTCACGGGGTGTTCAGAGATTATTCAGAGATCCTGCTCCATTTAAGGGTGATCTATTTACAAGCCTGTGTAGGTTTTTAGACTTTTACAGTGGTTCGTGGGGAGGGTAGAGTATATATTCAGAATGTATGGGCTTTTCTTGAAGTGTAAATAAAACTGTGTGTGAGTGAGTGTGGTGGGGGGTGGGGGGATGGGGAGCCACGGATAATGACTATGTAGGAGCTTTCTAGAAATAGCTAACTGTTTTCAGAGCTGAAAGGATTTTCTGCAGATTAGACCTGTCGGGTATCCTCCACAGACATGGAAGAGATGCGGTGGAGGAAAGTGGGAAGACGCCTCCACCGGCAGCCCTGGGCTGAGCCAGGATTCTGTGCTCTTAATTCAAGAGGAAGCACCACACTCTTTTTTGTCTCTTTACCCGTTTCTAACACTGCACTGCAGGATCCTCTGTGGGAGGCAGGAGGAGCTGGTGCTCCCCTCCTGTAAACAGCCCTTGTATCTGGGAAGAGATGGACATTGTCTCAGCAACCTACCTGGGGGATCAGGACCCAGAGATTTTGCTGGATGGATGCAGGCTTGACCTCAGAAAAAGTGTGCCCCAAGTGTGCCCCTCCTCCGATCACCCTGGATCCTCTAAAGGCCGGTGAACTGGTGAACTCTGGGCAGGGGAACTTTGATTCGTAGGGTGGTGGCGGAGGGACCAGAGGGCCATCAGGGCCATTACGGCCATCCTAGCTCAGCCTGGGGAGGGGGTGAGCAGACAGGTACCACCAGCCACTCAGTTGTTCCAAAAATAAAGAAAAAAAAGCAAAAAACAAAAAACAACCCCTGGAGCTGTTCTCTCTCTTTTCCCGACCCCACCCAATCCATCAACAAGTCCGATGAGGCCTGGTACCAGTAAAAACTGCAAACCTGTATATCTCCTGTCATCCTCCCACGGAGCTACCCTTGCTCATTTCAGTGTTCTCCCCAAGGGGCCTGTTTATTGTTAAAGAGCTCTGAATTCCTTTCAAGCCACCCTCCTTTGCTCTCTTCTAAATACCTTTCTTCCTGGGTCAATCCACCTTCAAACATCCTGTAGGAAAAAAACTTTGGCCCAAGCCTCCCCTGAGGGCTGTTCACCACCCTGGGAATCCAAGCTAAGTGGCTCCACGAAGAAACTGGGACAGCATCCACAAAGCCAGCTCCAGTTCACAGAGGTCTCCTGCTGGCAACGAGGACCAAGCTGAGATCACCAAACCCCTGGGACCGGCACGAGTCCAGATGCTCTGCTGCCTGAGCTGAGAAGCAAACAGCCCTCGCCCGTGGCTCCCTTGTCCTGAAACTACAAGGCCACATTCTGAGAGCCTGTTCCCACAGTTCATGCCAGCCTGATCAGACCAGCAGAATTGCTTCATTTGTTAAGTTCCTTCTAAAAGCCAGCCTGCCAGGGGTCAAAACATCCAATGTCCCGATGAAATATACACATGTACACAAGACATGCTGCTTTATTCATCACTGTTAAGGGGGTGCTAGTGGTAAAGAACCCACCTGCCAATGCAGGAGACGTAAGAGACGCAGGTTCTATGCCTGGGTTGGGAAGTCCCCTGGAGAAGAAAGTGGCAACTCACTCCCGGAGTTTTGCCTGGAGAATCCCATGGACAGAGGAGCCTGGTGGGCTACAGTCCACGGGGTTGCAAAAGAGTCGGACATGACTGAGGCAACTTAGCACACATGCATATCAACACAGCAGGGAAGCTGGAGCTGAGCATTTTGAGCTCTTCTGACTTTTTTTAAAGGCAACCCAATGAGATATTAAAAACTATCCACACCTCTTGTTAATTTCATAATTATAATTCATGTTTATTGTGATGCTCACCTTGTGTTGGGCACTGTTCTAAGCACCTCATTCATTAATTTAATCCTCTCAATGACCGTGAGAGCCACAGACCCTAGCACTGTGGGCAGGAGGTAGGGCCTGGCCTACAGGATATGTGGGCCTTGGACTCCCAGTAAGCAGCTCTTCAGCCCACAAGGTTGTTGGTCTGGGGTGCAGGCCATCTCTGAGCATTCACTGGAGTCAAACACCTAACCTCTCTGTCATCCATTCTGGTTGAGAAAGGGCTGTTTGGTGAAATCTCTTACTGTAGTTGGGCTTATCCTGCAGGTTTCTAAGACTCCAGGAGTTTGACAATAACAGGTTATCAGATGGAAGACATCAGGTGTTTACCTTGTGGTTTTATATTCAGCAGAGCTTGAGCCCTATAGATGGGGAGGATGTAAGAGAGTGAACTGAAAGTTTATTTTCATGACCTTCTGACACCCCTGGAAAATGTTTTAGCCACCTCTGATCTCTATTTGTTTACATGTCATTTTGTATCAAAGTAGACTTGAGAACACGTAATCACACAGCCTCAGCCCAACTGGCCTGTTAACAAATTTTTCTAATTGCTGGAATGCCACAGGAACTGCTAGCCTTGGCGACTCTGCTCTGATGTTCAGTTAAACAGAGATGATGCCCTTATGACCTGAAAAAGGGCTGCATAATAAAATATTAAGGTGATGGGAGTGCCTGCAGAGAGAGCTCTCGAGGAAGGAGGGATATTCCTCAAAGCCTAAACAGAGCAGCCAGACCCATTTGTCCATAGATGTCCTATTCACAGACCAAACTGTGGGATCATTAATAATAGATCATACTTGATCAGGAAAAAAAACAAACAAAAAACCGGCCTCAAATGCTAAGGTAGTCTTTCAATAGTTTGGGGGAAAGGAACATTTTCATTCAGAGATTACTTGAGCTCCTACATATGATGGGCATTGGCCTAGACATGGGGACACAGCAGAGAAGTCCCCCCTTGGTGGGGCTCACAGTCTTGGAGGTCAGTGGGCAGGTCAGCGGGTGGTTACCCACAGTGTGCAAAGCTACAACAGGGAGACGCTCAGGGGGACAGGGGTGGGCGATATCAGGGGTGGCCCTTCCCATCCTGGTGAGTCAGGAAAGACTTCTGTAATGAACGATGTCTAGTGCAACTTTCAAAAGATAAAACAGAGGTGGTGGAGGTAGGGGAGATAAACAGAAAGCCCCAGGTACATGCAAGAATCAGAGCGGGAAAATGACAGCTATCCAGAGGCAGAGCAAAGAGGGAGCAGGGGAAGGCGTGTGCTCCTGTCTCTAAGGGTCCCTCAAAAATGTGGGTCTAGACAACTTCTAGTCAACGTAAAGAGAAAGAACTCAAACTACACTGCAGTACCCGAAGCATTGCCTCCCTTTCCTATGGCACTGAAAACTTTTTCTGAGTGACCATAGCAGAAAGGGCAAGAGATGAAATTTGGAGATCTCCTCCAAGACAAAAGTCTGAAGGGCCTTGTAACTTCTGTCAAAGAATTGGAGCTTTATCCTGAGGGTCCTGGGAGCCACTGAAGGATGCTAAGCAGGTCAGATTTAGAAAGATCCTCCTGGCAGTGCTGCATAGGGGCAGTGGGAGAGGGGGCTCTAGATCAGAGGTGGGAAAGCCATTGTAGTCATCCTGAAAGGAGCTATCACAGTGGCCTAATTCGGGTGTAAGGTATTCAAGAGGACACGCATGTCTCATTTCATCACTTCCCCTTGGGTTCCCCCATCTTTGGGACTCTCTGAAGTCAAGACATTACTTTTACAATCAATACTCAGTGAGACTAAAGGGACAGTGCCTAGTCCCTGCCCTCCGCAGCTCACGTCTCTCCCAGAGAATATCGTGACCGTGATCCCCAGAACAGGAGGGAAATGCCATTTCCCCAATTCCTTTTTCAGCAAAGCCACTCTCCATTTGCTTCTCTGAGATGTTTGCTCTGGACAGTGTTTGGATTCCATGAGCATGTGCGTGTATGCACTGCGGTCCAGCTGATGGGTGGCTTTGCTTTTCTTGGTTTCCTGGATGCAGGCGAACTTCAAACAATGCTGTTTCCTCCCGATGCTTATCTCCACAACCCGTTTCTCAGAAGGTCTTGCCCACTAACTTTCAAACAACACCATTTTCAGTGCCAAGCTCCTTGCTTCAAGGTTTGGAGCACCACTGGAGCATAAAATGATAATAATTCTGCCTCACCCCTCTCTCCTGTTCCCCTAAACCATGCTTGTCTTTCCCCTAGCTCCCAACAACAACAACAAAAAGCTATGTATTTTCTTAGAAACCCCCCTAAACTTGAGACTACCCTTGGGCCCTGAGAAGTATTTGGTTCCTGGGTCACCACTGTAATTCAGTTTAAGAAAAGGAGCTGAAAATGCTGGAAATAGAACACCATTCCTGAAAATGGATTCCTCAAAGACATCAGAGACACGGGGCACAAAAGACAGGATGATCCAGTACAACTCCCTACATCTCTGAGAACCCGTTGGTGGCTCCCCATGGCCCTTAAGAGAAAGCACAAATGCACTGGGTGTCTATTACCTTTCGGACCGTGGACTTCAGCCCTGACTGCTCCGGCAGGTTTTTTATCCGATCGAATGTGGGTAATTTAGAGACCGGTGAAGGCCACCTGAACCGGGGGAAGCGCTCCCCCTGCTGGCGGGCTGCTCTGCTGCACCTTCGCCCCAGTTGCCCATGTTTAACATGGTACTTAGTACCTCGCTCTACACAGTTGAATATGTTCCTGGAGACTTGTGTTCTTGGGGTGTGCATTTAAAAAAAAAAAAAAAAAAAAGGAAATCCATGTCAAATTCTTTTTGTGAAGCGAGAAATCCTTTTGTGATGGGGGAATAATCACTGCCCTTCTCCAGCCCTTCCTTGGTTGATACTGATAGATTGGATAGATAGATACTTCCTTGGTAGATTTGAGGGCTTATTGAAGGGGTTTGCTAGATGCTAGTGTTCCTTCTGAACACCATGAGCATGGTTGCTGGGGAAGGCCTTTGGGAGCTGACACTGAGCTCAAAATGCTTGCACATCTGACATTTTCATCGTTTGCTGAGGCTCCTTGTAACTCAAAGCTTGTCTCCATGACATGGTTGGTGCTTCTCAGAACCTGATGGGGGGAATGTTGTCAGCAACCTCAAGAACCCTCCACCGGCTGATCCAGCTAGACCAATGCACACATTTGGAAATGGGTCAACTCTCTCTGTGGGCCTTGGCTATAGAATGATCAGGAGAGAGCAAGAAGGAGAGAGCAAAGCGGAATACCCCCGCCATCGAAAGGGTATCAACCCTTACCCAAAGGGATTGCGCCTGTCACAATTAGGGCTGTTTTTCCTCTCTGCAGATGTTGTGTGTTACAGAATCCTTTGTTGGTAAGCACACGCGTGCCAGCCGTCGCTGCAGCCAGGGCCAGCTGAAGGCTTCAACAGTGGGGCTGCAATTGAGCATGAAGTATGATGTCCCATGCACTGAGGTACGAGTGTGTGCCTCTGACAACAGCATGCTGTGGTGTTCTCAAGGGCACAGACCCAGTTTCGCTTTGTGAACCCTTTGTCACCGGATATAATGAAGCCCCCTGATTGAGCCTGGAGACTAGCCCGAAGGAATGGTTAATGGAATTAAGCTTCAAGACCTGCTTGTTTTTTTTGTGATTTGAATTCTTGCCATGAGAACCCACCTTCAAGGCCTTCAGGGTGGTGGTTTCACCTGGAGGCCCAAGAAGGTGGGCTCTGGGTAGTTCCCAGACTAGACGCTGTGGAAGTCAGCGTCTAGAAAGGCCAGGCTGCCTCTCTGTAGTGGGCGGGTGTGCTGGAAATCACCAAGGAGACCGTCTGTGGGATCCCTGCTAACCCAGCCATCAAAGGAGGCCAGAAACCACTGGACTTGAAAATTATGTTCACGGCACCTTGAGCTCAAAGCATGAAGGGAAACCCAGAATAAAAAGCACAAAGAGTCTTCCCTTCTTCAATCGAGAGGGCAGACAGGCTACACGCATTTGAAAGCAGTTATAAACACCAGACCCACCAACTACAATTTAGGAGGTCTTATATGTAATCTGCCCAGTCCCAGATATTTTAATTCTATGTTTCAGGGAAGTAAGTGCCAGCTGGCTCCTGACCGATCATGCTCAGGGTTCAGTTCTAAACAGCACTGTTTGGGAAAAGCTCAATCTAAAACAGACAGCTCTGGATGTGTTTAGGTTTTGCTTTCTTTCCACTTTTAAATATTAAAAATTGACTCCAGCTGTGGGGTAGAAAGTAACGCCTAACCTATAAAAACATTGACAAATAAATCACAATGCAATTTGCTGCGCATTTTTGTGAGGTCTAAACACCAGTTCTTGAAAGGAATTTTCCATTATTGCATCTTGGGAAGATAACTTCTTCATGAAAAATTCATTTGACTTTTATATTTCATAAAATCATCACATCGCATTCCCACATTTGGGATCTGCATGAGCACTAGAGCACCCATGACTTTCAGCTTGTCTTTGCAGACTCCTGAGCCTCCCTTTGTGACTTTGGCAGAGCGGGGGACACCACCAGAAGCCTTACCTGGCCACTGAGGTTATGCTGCATCCCCTGCCCAGGGCCTTGTCCTGAAAACCAGGCAGAGCTCTCTCTGAGTCTGGACTGAGCGCCAGACTCCTCTACTCAAACTCTGCTCATGTATGCACATCCCTGGGCACACCCTATCCAAGTGAGAAATAAGCTTTCACTCGCATTATTTTTGGTGGTATGTATCACCGCTAGGCGTTAGCACTTTTCTTTCTGATGTAACGACGAGGTGGCTCAGTGCTAACGAATCCGCCTGCCAGTGCAGGAGACATAGATGTGGGTTTGACCCCTGGATTGGGAAGATCTCCTGGAGTAGGAAATGGCAACCCACTCCAGTATTCTTGCTTGGAAATCCCATGGACAGAGGAGCCTGGTGGGCTACAGTCCATGCGGTCACAAACAGTCAGCATGACCGAGCATGTGCATACACGTGCACGCACATGAGGATGAAAGATTCATAGGAAACAGAACAAATGAGGGGAGAAGGGTCTGTGTGACAGACTTGGTGCTGAGTTGTGGTCTTCAGATGCCTTTTTTTCATAAATGATGCTGATCCTAGCCCAGTTCATATGGTATCAGCCAGGATAGGATAGGCATGCTGCACTAACAAACAGCCCCAAATTTCAGTGACTTGCATTTCTAATAGTTCAGGATCCAACTGATGAAACGACAAGGTCACAGCCCTGAGACTGTGGTCATAGGGAGCCAGTATGGTCACAGGGAGCAGTCAGACTTGTAGTAAGTACCCTCTTGGGGTGTCTTCCCAGTCCCTGGACCTCTTTTTTGAGTGCTACACCCAAACTACTGATCAGGGTGGCCCCAGCAGTTGCTGTCATGTCAGGACTGCACAAGCCCTCCCTAGATCCAGTTGGTTAGATCAGTGGACTCCACCTAAACCAAAGCAGAGTGCCTAGGATCCTGTGTTCCAGAAAATTAGAGGTGTGGTTCAGAAACAGCTAGTCTGAGTGATGCATGTAAATTTGAGAGCTCTACTAAAGGCATTTTCTGCCATATGCATGGAGAAACTAAGAAAGTTGAACTGCAGAAGAATGAGTCAGGCATACAGAGAGACGTAACTGCAAGAACTACATGGGGGAGAGACAGAATCTAGCCTCAGTGCAGCACATAGACACTGGATTCTAGCTCAAAACTGACACTTGGTTAGCAAAGACAAATGAACGTTGTGTGGGCAAATACAAGCACCCACCACGGAAAGTAATTTCTTAGTTCAAGGGCATTGAGTGTCTGGCAGATTCCTGTTAATACACTCTCTCTCATGGAAAAGATAGCGTCTGGCACCGTTACTAGCCACAGACACTTTCTGGTGGATAAGCTTAGCGGGTTAGGCAGCCATTTGGTGATATCTTTAGAGAAAAGAGCTCCCCAGATTAGTCAATTTTGATAGACTGGAATGTATGGCTTCTAATAATGAGGAAATGTTTAGTCGCATAAAACAGCAAGCTCCCAGATAACAGTGGGCTGTGTTCCTCACATACAAAGAGGTAGGCAGTCTTGGGCCAGCATGGCATCTCAACACAAGCATCACTGATGCAGTTTGTTTCCTTCATTTCTCGGCTCTGCCTGTCCTTAAAAATCTCACCTTCACGTTCTAAGCTGATGGCTATAGGAGCTCCTCTGTATTCTTGTTCCTGTCGGGTGGATGAAGAGGAGACAGTTGTGTCCCCTTCTTTTAAGGCTTCCCAGAAGTCTCAGTGGCCAGAGCTTAATCACTTAGATGAGAAAAGTAGGAAAAACAGCTCCAAGCAGCTCTTTCTATGTGGAGTTGCCTGGGCTCCAACAGGTGTTTGCAGTAAAAGTAGCTGGGTCACACTGGCTCCAACTAATTGGAATAGGAACCAGGGCCAAATCAAGACAACCATGGGTACACCAGATGTGAAGAAAGCCAGCCTTGATGGTGAGCTGACCTGAAACTGTCTAGCTGGAACTTCTCTGAACAGCTGGAACCCTATGTAGTGAATGGTGACGTGGAGACCAGACCAGACCCTTCCTTGGAGGATGCACCGCACAGAATGGAAGGGGGTCACACAGGCTCAGGCTGTCCCACATGGTGGCGACCCACTGCTCCACATCACTGGGAGTTCTGTTGTACATCCCTGACTGGAAGCCCTGAGATTCTCAGGGAACAACATCTTAGAGGCCAGTGCTTGTCTCATATCCTTGCAGTAAACCTCCTTCAGTTCAGTTCAGTCGCTCAGTCGTGTCCAACTCTTTTTGACCCCATAGACTGCAGCACGCCAGGCTTCTCTGTCCTTCACCAACTCCCAGAGCTTGCTCAAACTCATGTCCATTGAGTCCGTGATGCCATCCAACCATCTCATCCTCTGTCATCCCCTTCTCCTCCTGCCTTCAATCTTTCCCAGAATCAGGGTCTTTTCCAATGAGTTAGTTCTTCACATCAGGTGGCCAAAGTATTGGAGTTTCAGCTTCAGCATCAGTTCTTCCAGTGAACACCCAGGACTGATCTCCTTTAGGATTGACTAGTTTGAGCTCCTTGCAGTCCAAGGGGCTCTCAAGAGTCTTCTCCAACACCACAGATATTATCTAGGAGGGTTTCTTTATCAAACCTTAAAGAGCCTGATCAATACAGGAATTATTGTAATAATCATATGTATTATAATTCATGTCAGAGTATTTCCAGGAGAGAGAAGGAAAAGAGAATGACCTTGATGGTTCACCATTATGCCTCTAACTGATCTGGACTTGGAAAGGATGTGGTCACCATACTTTCTGTCTGCCTACAGAACAACAAAGATGTCTTTCCCATACGTCTTCTCCTGATTCCTATGGCCTCTGTACCCACATTAACCTGCATTTGTTAATTCATTAGGAGTTGCAAATTTATGATATTGCAAATTTATGATAATTGCAAGAATTTGTTTTCATTTACAAGTTGGAATATTTGTATAAAGAAACTCTTACCCTCATCTACTGTTTGGTTATGCAAAGGTACACTTTAAATAGAAAAAGCAAGATAAAGAGACTGTCTCCTCTGTAGATGACTAATTCTTTTTTTTTTTTTAATTTAAATACCATTATGAAATTGTGGGTTTAAATATATGTAATAGATTTCAAGATACTAAAATTATTATCATATTGTCTTCTCTTTCGTTGGTGGGATTCTTTTCAAGTTAGTTCCTGAGTCCTTTTGACATGACCTTAATAGTGTTTGCTTTCTGCTTCCTGCTAACTGGTCTGACAAGTTGTTCACCTTGTGTATTTCCTATCTTATATTTGGAGTCAGTCATTTCTCTAAGTTGCTCTATTTCTTTTGAGTAAGAAACAGCATTTATAGGGCTATCTGGGTGCCAAAGGATATCCATTGCTACTGGATTGATTTTTATTTCTAGACCTTTTTAGTGGACAGAGTTACTGGGGCTGAGAGAGTGACTATATATTATTATGGAATTTTTATTAACCTCTTAAATCTTTATCTCCTTTATTCCATGCCAAGAGTCCTGGTTCTCAAGCATGCAGTGGATGATAGAATTTAGAATATTGTGCAATTATTCATTTGCTTTATCTCATATTGGATGCACAACCATCTCAGAATAAAAACAATCCTACTGTCACTACAGTGATCAAAAACATTTTTTAAAATGCAAACATGATCACTCCATCCCCTCAACTTAAAAAAAAATAGTTATGTTACATCTGGTGGTTGGATGGCATCACTGACTCAACGGACATAAGTTTGAGCAAACTCTGAGAGATAGTGAAGGACAGGGAAGCCTGGTGTGCTGCAGTCCATGGGGTCACAAAGAGTTGGACATAACTTAGCAATTGAACAACAATAACATCTGCATGATCAGAGCAGGAAACTATTATATACTTATTCTCTCTTTTAGCCTTCATCTAGTTTTAGAATCCCACTCACAGCATTGTAGTGGCAAAGAGGCGTGTGTAACTTGATGAAACTACAAGCTATGCCACACAGGGCCACCCAAGATGAATGGGTCATATTGAAGAGATCTAATAAAATGTGGTCCACTGGAGGAGAAAATGGCAACCCACCCCAGTATTCTTGCCTTGAGAACCCCATGAATAGTATGAAAAGGCAAAAAGATATGACACCAAAAGATAAGCCCCCAGGTTGGAAGGTGTCCAGTATGCTACTGGGGAAGAGTAGGGGGCAATTACTAAGAGTTCCAGAAAGAATGAAGTGGTGGGGTCACAGCAGAAATAATGCTCAGCTGTGAATGTGTCTGGTGGTGAAAGTAGTCTGATGATATAAAGAACAATATTGCATAAAAACGTGGAATGTTAGGTCCATGAATCAAGATAAATTGAACATGGTCAAGCAGAAGATGGTAAGAGTGAAAAGCGACATCTTAGGAACCAGTGAACTAAAACAGATGGGAATGGCAAATTTAATTCAGATGAATATTATATCTACTACTTGGGCGAGAATTCCTTAGAAGAAATGGAGTAGCCCTCATAGTCAACAAAAGAGTCCAAAATGCAGTACTTGGGGGCAACGTCAAAAATGACAGAATGATCTCAATTCGTTTCCAAGGCAAACTATTCAACATCACAGTCATCAAAGTCTATGTCCCAGCCACTGATGCTGAAGAAGCTCAAGTTGACCAGTTCCACAAAGACCAACAAGACCTTTTAGAACTAACACCAAAAAAGATGTCTTCTTCATCATAGGGGATTGAAATGCAAAAGTAGGAAGTCAAGAAATATCTGCAACAACCGGCAAGTTTGGCCTTGGAGTACAAAATGAAGCAGGGCAAAGGCTAACAGAATTTTTTTAAGAGAACATGCTGGTCATAGATGGAGAAGGCAATGGCACCCACTCCAGTACTCTTGCCTGGAAAATCCTGTGGACGGAGGAGCCTGGTGGGCTGCAGTCCATGGGGTCGCTAAGAGTTGGGCATGACTGAGCAACTTCACTTTCACTTTTCACTTTCATGCCTTGGAGAAGGAAATGGCAGCCCACTCCAGTGTTCTTGCTTGGAGAATCCCAGGGACGGGGGAGCCTGGTGGGCTGTCATCTATGGGGTTGCACAGAGTCGGACACGACTGAAGTGACTTAGCAGCAGCAGCAGCAGCAACAGCTGGTCATAGAAAACCCTTTCCCAGCAATCTAAGAGATGATTCTACCTATGGACATCACCAGTTTGTCAGTACTGAAATCAGATTTATTATCTTCTTCGCAATTGAAAATGGAGAAGCTCTGTACACAGTCAGCAAAAATAAGACCTGGAGCTGACTGTGACTCAGATCATGAGCTCCTTATTGCAAAATTCAGGCTTAAATTGAAGAAAGTAGGGAATACCACTAGGCCATTTAGGTCAGGTATCTAAATCAAATCTCTTATGATTATACAGTGGAGGGGACAAATAGATTCAAAGGATTAGATCTGATAGACAGGGTACCTGAAGAACTATGGATGGAGGTTCATAACATTGTACAGGAGGCAGTGACCAAAACCATCCCAAAGAGAAGGAAATTCAAGAGCAAAGTGGTTGTCTGAGGAGGCTTTACAAATAGCTGAGGAAAGAAGAGATGCAAAAGGCAAGGGAGAAAAGGAAGGATGTACCCAACTGAATGTAAAGTTCCAGAGAAGAACAAGGAGAGATAAGAAGGCCTTCTTAAATGAACAATCTGCAAAGAAATAGAGGGAAAAAATAGAATGAGAATGATTAGAAAATTAGAAAATCTTCAAGAAAAGTGGAGCTATCAAGGAAATATTTCATTCAAGGATTAGCATGATAAAAGAGAGAAATGGTAAGGACCTAATAGGAGCAGAAGAGGTTAAGAAGAAGTGGCAAGAAGAACTTGACAAAAAAAGGTCTTAATGACCTGGATAACCACGATGGTGTGATCACTCACCTAGAGGCAGACATCCTGGAGTGTGAAGTCAAGTGGGCCTTAGGAAGCATTACTACAAACAAAACTAATGGAGGTGATGGAATTCCAGTTGAACTATTTCAAATCCTAAAAGATGATGCTATTAAAGTACTGTACTCAGTATGCCAGCAAATTGGCCACGGACCTGGAAAAGGTCAGTTTTCATTCCAATCCCAAAGAAGAGCAATGTCAAAGAATGTTAAAACTATTGTACAATTGTGCTCATTTCACATGCTAGCAAAATTATGCTCAAAACCCTTCAAGCTAGGCTTCAGCAGTAAGTGAATCAAGAAGTTCCAGATGTACAAGTTGGGTGTCAAAGAGGCAGAGGAACCAGAGATCAAGTTGCCAACATTCCCTGGATCTTGGAGAAAGCAAAGGAATTCCAGAAAAACATCTATTTCTGCTTCATTGTCTACATTAAAGCCTTTGACTGTGTGGGTCACAACAAACTGTGGAAAATTCTTAAAGAAATGGGCATACCAGACCACCTTGCCTGTCTCCTGAGAAACCTGTATAGAAGCAATAGTTAGAACTGGACATGGAACAGATGGGTTCAAAATTGGGAAAGGAGTACATCAAGGCTGTATATTTTCACTGTACTTATTTAACTTACATGCAGTGTACATCATGCAAATTGCTGGGCTGGATGAATCACAAGATGGAATTGATTGCCAGAAGAAATATCAGCAACCTCAGATATACAGATGATACCCCACTAATGGCAGAAAGTGAAGAGGAACTAAAGAGCCTCTTGATGAGGGTGAAAGAGGAGAGTGAAAGGGCTGGCTTGAAACAACACTAAAAAAACTAAGATCGTGGCATCCAATCCTATCACTTCATGGAAAATAGAAGGGGAAAAAATGGAAGCAGTGAAAGATTTTACTTTTGGGGGCTCCAAAATCACTGCAGCCATGTAATTAAAAGACACTTGCTTCTTGGAAGAAAAGCAGAGACATCACTTTGCAGACAAACATGCGTATAGTCAAAGCTATGATTTTTTTCCACTAGTCATATACAAATATGAAAGTTGGACCATAAAGAATACTGAGCACTGAAGAATTGATGCTTTTGAATTGTGATGCTGGAGAAGATGCTTGAGAGTTCTTTGGACTACAAGGAGATCAAATCAACCAATCCTAAAGGAAATCAACCCTGAATTGGAAGGACTCACGCTGAATGAAGCTTAAGCTCCAATACATTGGCCACCTGATGCAAAGAGCCGACTTTTTGGAAAAGACCTTGATGCTGGGAAAGATCGAAGGCAAACAGAGAAAGGGGCAGCAGAGGGTGAGATAGTTGCATAGCACCGCCAACTCAATGAACATGAATTTGAGCAACCTCCAGGAAATAGTTGGGGACAGAAGAGCCTGGTGTGCTGCAGTCCATGGGGTCACAAAAAGTAGGACATGACTTAGGGACCGAAAAACAAAACAGGTCTTAGAGTGCCAAGTGGCTATATAGTTTATGTCCATGCAAGTGTCTTTCTAGATATTTTGACTGTTCAAAGTTGCTCCCCAGTAGACCTCTTAGTGAAATCTTAGGGACAAGTTTCCCAAAGTTGTCACATGTTGATAACAGTATGTCTGTACCCTTTACACTAGAAAGTCAGTTTTGCTGAATATAATCCTTTGCTCACATTTTCTTTCCTTGAGTAACTTAAGCAAGTAACTCCATTTTCTTCTGGCATACAGTGTCATGTCAAAGTCTGATGATAAGTTAATTTTTCCTCTTTTATGCCATGTGCTCTTTTTTTCTAAATGCCCCTATTTTTTTTTTCTATTTCTTTAAAGTTGTATGGTTTTGTTAAAATATACTGAATAGTTGGGCATTCAAGTCAAAGATCCTAGGTATGTGGTATGCTTTTTCCTCCTGATGAATTGGTCACTTTGTTGGAAAATAGATTTGCTTATCCGTGGTATTAATAATATTATTTGCTCTGAAGTCCTCTTTGTGTGATATTAATATACCATCTCTAGCTATACTTTTAGATATTTTTATTTTTAATTGTAATGAGATATATATAACACAAAATTAACGGTTTTCAAGTGTCCATTTCAGTAGTGTTAAGTACATGCACATTGTTGTGCAACTAACCTCCAGAACTCTTTTCATCTTGAAAAACTGAAACTTTATCCCTATTAAAAAATTTCCCTTTTCCTGTTCCCCTAGCCCCTGACAGCTATCACTCTACTTTCTATCTCTATGAATTTAACTGCTCTAAGAACCTCATGTAAGTGGAATCATACAGTATTTGTCCTTTTTGACTGACTTATTTCACTTATCATAACATCCTCAAAGTTCATCCATACTGTAGCAGGTGTCAGAATTTCCTTTCTTTTTAAGGCTAGGTAAATTACCAACATCCAATGGATCATAGAAAAAGCAAGGGAATTAAAGAAAAATCTACTTACTTCTGCTTCATTGACTATGCTAAGCCCTTTGACTGTGTGGATCGCAACAAACTGTGGAATATTCCTGAAGAGATGGGAGTCCCAGACCCTTAACTGCCTCCTGAGAAACCTGTGTGCAGGACAAGAAGCAACAGTTAGAAATGGACATGGAACAATGGTCTGGTTTCAAACTGGGAAAGGAGTACGTCAAGGCTATATATCGTTACCCTGTTTATTTACCTTATATGCAGAAATGCTGGGCTGGATGACTTACAACCTGGAATCAAGATTGCTGGGAGAAATAGCAGCAGCCTCAGATATGCAGATGATACTACTTTAATGGCAGAAATTGAAGAGGAGCTAAAGAACCTCTTGACAAAGGTGAAAGAGGAGAGTGAAAAAGTTGGCTTAAAACTTAACAATCAAAAAGTGAAGATCATGGCATCTGGTTCCATCACTTCATGGCAAATAAGTGGGGAAAAAGTGAAAACAGTGTCAGATTTAATTTTCTTGGGCTCCAGAATCACTGCAGATGGTGACTGTAGCCATGAAATTAAAAGACACTTGCTCCTTGGAAGAAAAGCGATGACCAACCTAGACATCATACTAAAAAGCAGAGACATAGCTTTGCCTACAAAGGTCCATCTAGTCAAAGCTATGGTTTTTCCAGTAGTCATGTGTGGATATGAGAGTTGGACCATAAAGAAGGCCGGGCACCAAAGAATTGATGCTTTTTAACTGTGGTGTTGGAGAAGACTCTTGAGAGTCTCTTGGATGCAAGGAGATCAAACCAGTCAATCCTAAATGAAATCAATGAATAGTCATGAATATTCATTGGAAGGACTGATGCTGAAGCTGAAGCTCCTGATGCAACGAGCCAACTTATTAGAAAAGACCCTGATGCTGGGAAGATTGAAGGCAGGAGGAGGAGACGACAGAGGATGAGTTGGTTGGATGTCATCACTGACTCAATGGACATGAGTTTGAGGAAGCTCCAGGAGGTGAAGGCAGGGAAGCCTGGTGTGCTGCGGTCCATGGAGTCGCAGAGTTAGACAGACTGAGTGACTGAACAACAACCCTTACTCCCACTGTGTCCACTTATCAATTCTCTATGTCTGCCCTGCAGATAAGATCGCGAGCAAGAGGAGAAGACAGGAACAGAGGATGAGATGGTTGGATGGCATCACTGACTCAATGGACATGTTGTTCAGTCGCTGAGTCATGTCTGAATCTTTGCAAGCCCATGGACTATAGCACTCCAGGTTTCCCTGTCCTTCACCATCTCCGGGAGCTTGCTCAAATGCATGTCCATTATAGTTTTCATTTCTGGAAATTCAATTTGGATCTCTTATATTTTCTATTTAACTTTGTGAACATAGTTATAAAAAACATTTTATCATTCTTGCCTGTTATTTTTAACATCTTATGTCAGTTCTGGGTTGGTTCCAATAATGATTAATTATTCTTCTCATTATGCTTGTGCTTTCCTGCCTCTTTTCATGCCTGGCCAGAGTAGACATTATCCCCAATCCTGTGTAACCATCAAGGTACTCTTCTCTCCAGTCTTTTGAGGTGTTCTTTCTCCAGCTTTGGGTAGCACAGATCAATACTGTGCTGAATACCCTCTTTAGATCACTAGAGTTCTTTTTCTGTGCCACTCTCTTCTCAGTATTCTGTTCTGCTAACTCTAGCTCATTTTGTTCTCCCTAGACTCATAGGTTTATCTCCTCAACTTGAGGAATCTGCCTGACTCCTCCTGGATTTCCCATCTCTGCACCAAAATCTGGAAACTGTCATAAGGCAGCAAGTTGCAGCAATCACAGGGCTCACTTCAATTGTTTCCCGTGTCTCAGGGGTCACTGTCCTTCATCGCCTGATGTCCAATGTCTTGAAACCATTGTTTCATGCATTTTGTCCAGTATTTTTACTTTTTCATATTGGAGAGTAAATCTAGTCCCTGTTAGTCCATCTTGTCATAAAGTGGAAAAGTGATGTGCTTTTCAACTTTTTTTCTTTCAGGAATATTTTTAAAATTATGCTTATTAGTATTTTTTTCTGTTCCCTTGTTTTGATTTTCATCTTCAAGAATTTCTGTTATCTGTGCATTGGATTTGTTTTGCCTGTCTTCAATATTTGTTCTTTTTTCCTCAAATTCTTTTTACTTCACTCTTCACTTTTTCTGACTTTAAATTGTTCCCTCTCTCTTATTCACCTTTCTTAAGACATTATCTGTTGTGTTTTTGTTCTCAGATTTATAGTTTAGTCTTTATTTCTGAAATAATGCTTCTCTTTTTTAAACATATTTCCTGAGTTCTGTCAGCTTATTTCTAAGTTTTTCTATTTCTGACTGTTGTTGTTCTTTCAAGCCTTAAATCATCTTCTAAGTGTTCTTTGGTTCATTTTGAAGTAATCAGTTACAATTTTGATATGTTTGGTGGACACGTCTTTCTGCTGTGTTTTCGTAGGGATGTTATTCTCATTGACTTCTGTTTTTAAATAATAAATTTGTATGGGCTTTGCCTGTTGATCATTTTTACGTGACATTAGTTTTCCTAGGCTTGTAGAGTGAGGTCAGAAATGAGGTTCGAGAAAGCTTTTCTAACCACACAGAGTGCCCTCTTCTGCTGTTATTGTGTGGCTCTTCTTTTCTGACATTCGCAGGCTCTGTTCTTTTCCTCCATGTCAGATTGGACGTTTTCTTCCCTCTTTTCCTTTTACCTACATCCTGTTCAATTTTCATTGCATTCCCGTAAGTTTCTCCTAATTGTGTTACCCTGTCCTAGAAGGGAGCTCTGGGTTAGTTTTGAGAATTCAAAGGACTAGATGGCTCCAGCCTCTGGGTCATTCTGACCGGGGGCCCTTTTCCTTTAGCTGGTATTGGAAGAAACAACTCCCTCTGTGTTTCAGCTGCCCTTCTCAAACTGGCTCACCCTGATTTTCAGATGCACCTGCTGGTTTTCTGTTCTCAGGCCCATCAAACCCTGTCAAGTTGCTTCTTTCTTCCTCCTCCCGTGTAGTCCTGTGACTCTGTGCAGTTTTGGGGGTTGCCATTGGTTTGTCTTTATATACTTGTATTTGGGGTTGTCGCCTAGCTTTGTTTAAATGTTGTCCATGTGTTTTCAGTTTTGCTATCTAGCTGTACTGTATTTACGAAGGGATTCAGACAGATCGAAAAACTCTGCTCTACGACTACAATTTGCCAAAGATTCTGTATCTGGTGTACAATATCTTAAAAGAGCTACTTCTCCATTGGCAAACCTTTAGCTTCCCTTGTAGCTCAGTCGGTAAAGAATCTGCCTGTAATGCAGGAGACCCGGGTTCAATTCCTGGGTCGGGAAGATCCCCTGGAGAAGGAAATGGCAACCAACTCCTGTATTCTTGCCTGGAGAATCCCACGAAGAGAGGAACTGAAGGGCTACAGTCCATGGGGTCCCAAGAGTCAGACACAACTTAGTGACTAAACCACCACCACCAGACAGACCAAAACCAGGAAAGAGGAGTGAGAGATAAAATTCCCACTAAGATGAATCGGAGAAAAGCATTAGGAGGTGATTCAGTGCATTCAGTGTGGGTACTGAGGGTAAAGGAATGGTGTGGGTACGTGAAAAGCTGCTTTATTTACTTCTACACAATAAATATGAGCTCATTTTTCATTGTGAGAGTCGAGAGGACCTGCAGTACTTTGGGTCTGTATTGCTAGATCAAGTATATATAAATCTTTTGCTTCAGGCTCAGTAACTTAGAATATTTTGTTCTGTTTCAAATTAAAAGGGCCTATTTCCACATTCTCACTGATACCTAGGACTTGCAGTTCTACATGCTGTGATCCTAAGGATCTCAAAATATTTGCTAGCTCTGTTATGACATCCCTCCTGTAATGACTTTGGAGATGCAATTCAGCACTCTTTATTTTACTGGTGGCGCAAGGGTAAAGGGGCTTCCCCGGTGGCTCAGTGAGTAAAGAACCCGCCTGCCATGTAGGAGACACAGGAGACCTGGGTTCTATCCCTGGGTCAGGAAGATCCCCTGGAGGAGGGCATGGCAACCCACTCCAGTATTCTTGCCTGGAGAATCCCATGGACAGAGGAGCCTGGTGGGCTACAGTCCATGGGGTCACAAAAGAGCTGGACATGGCTTAGCAACTAAACAACAACAAGAAGAAGATATTTTACTGCCCTGTATCCCACTGACATGAGTGATGAGATTAGCAGTACAGAGTCAGACTGACGAGTCTCAAACCTCCCACTCACGTTCCTCCTCGGGCCACGTTGCCTTTCCCAATTGAGTTTGTCTATCCCACTTCTGAAAAGAATCCAGGCCATTTGCCAAGTGGATAAAAGGCACTGAGCAGTAAAGATGTCTAAACTATGCTGAGCATGTTGCCCAGTCTTTCTCCTTCTGGGCCGCTGGGCCTTCCTGCCAGCCTGACTTTGTGAGGATTCTCGGTGTTTGCCATAGGTAACTATCCATGTCTCATTTAAGCAGAGCTATATAGGGAGCTGAGGAAGGAAATGGG
Source organism: Dama dama (assembly GCF_033118175.1). Taxonomy (NCBI): domain Eukaryota; kingdom Metazoa; phylum Chordata; class Mammalia; order Artiodactyla; family Cervidae; genus Dama; species Dama dama. The sequence continues at coordinate 63,918,027 of NC_083701.1, forward strand.
ATGATTCCCAGATGAAGGGGAATGTGGCATTGGAAAATATGGCGGAATTAGGGCCAACTTTATCTCCAGATGAAAACAATGCCTTTCTAAGGACTTGTCAGATGATTTGCAAAACAACTGTGTTTTCTTCAGTGGCCTGAAATGATGTCCAAATGGGGTTTTTATGACTCTAGGGTCCCACATGGCCCGGTCTCTTTTCAAAAATCACATTAAAAGAAAATGCACTTCAGAAACTAAAAACAATTTTAAAAGCACACTACTCTTTATTGTATCTTTCGAGGATGGGGATCCAATTTCGAATCCTAGGCAACACAGTGCACCATAAAATTTTCACTCATCTGCAGTTCTCTTACTCCATGGCTGCTCCGTAGCCTCTAACTCTCCCAGTCTTCTCCAAAACCTTCCTGGACATCCACCCTGCAGGGGCTCCATCCATGATGTTCTCCACTATCATTACTCTCTGCCCTGCTGCCTCACCAGAAATTGCCAGAGGGGTTCCCACAATTACCAGCGGTTCTAGGAAAGCTGAGAGACCTGTGGCTCCTTATTCCATGATCTTTCTCTGCTGCCCGAGGGAGGCTGGCAAGACCCCTGGGAATTATATTCTCTGCTTCTCTGAATGCTTTTCTTGAGAGTAAGTCTAAGGGAGATTACTAATGAATAAAGCTCTCCTCCTTTATACATTTAATCAATAATGGAAAGTACACTTGAGAAAGCTTCCAAATGAGCCCCCAATGTCAGTGATCGTGGTAAGACGGGCACTAACACTGTGCAAAAGCGTTACTTGCCAACCAAATGGATGGGGAGGTCTTCCAAAGGGCAGACCTCCAAAGGAATACTGGAGAGTGACCTTGCTTGTTGTAGAAGCGAGTGTGTGGTCCAGGCTCCCTGGCATTCCTTTAGGAAAATCCGGTTTTGCTTATAGTCCTCTTATAAATGTTTCAGTGTTATCCAGGGTGGTTTAAAACTAGGGGGTGGATGGGAAAACTTGATGAGGTATTAGCAGTGATCAGAGATGGTCACAAGCTTACAATGGGCCTAAGATAGAGAGGCGTATAGAGGTCAAAGAGAGACAGTGGGGTTCTGCAACAGGATGGTCCACTAGGAGCCACAAGGAAGTGATAATCATCAACAAGCCTAGAAGGTACTGGGGGACCCTCCTGGTAAGCTGGGATTCGTGGGCAGTACTGAAAAGATCAAGGCACACATTTTGTCCCAGAGAAGTGGAGGTTCTGGCTCTGACGGGCACTCCATACAAGGGAACTAGAAAAGGACGCAGTGACCAGAAATGGAGCCTAAAACAAGGAGATGGTCTTAGGGAACAAGGCAGAGCCTAGTTTTTAGAATCAAGGGACAAGATCAGAGCTGGTCCTAGGAAAACTGAGTGAAGCAGAGCCCACACAGTACAAAGTGTAAGTGCCCAGGTGTCTGGTAGGAGATGCTGCCTGATACTGGTCAAGAGCAAGGGCTGGGCTGGGATCCTGACTCTTTGACTTCTCACCTTTGTGACCTCAGGAAAGTTCAATAGCCCCAGGCCAGTCTCCTTATCTCTAAAAGGGGTTAACAGAAGAGTCATAGACATTACATGGCATGATCATTCTCAGGCACCGTTACTGCAGAGCGGGGCTGTGAAGTACATAAGCTCTTCTTCTCCTCCCATGATCATCATCATCATCATGATGTCATATCTCACCCACCCATTCAGAACAGGACTGGCCCCAGGGCTGGAGGAGTGACAGGGAGAATAGGCCCCAAATGCCTGTTCCAGCAAGATAGCCCCATCTGACTCAAGTGTTTGCAAACCAGTTGTCTGGCACATGGAGCCCCTGGCCATCAAAGCTATAAACTATAGTATACTGTGGTCGGAGTGGCAGGCAGGTCCACCCATGCCTTTTTGTTCGAGGGGAAGAGGCGAAGTATTGAGTTGCCATGAGGTGGGGACCTCAAAGGAGAGGAGGCGAGAGCAGAGAAGGGGTGCAAATCCCCCTGAGATGAGATGAGCTCTTCAACACCACACGAAGGCTCTCCCAGACCCAGGGGTCTCTTGGAGCCATGCTACAGCCCTGCTCCTAGAGCACTGTGCCGAGCCCCCCACCGTGGAAGCCCACATGTTCCAAGGATAAGAGCTGATGAGAAGAGGTGGCTTGCCTTTTTTTTGCAATGGTCCATGATCCTCACTTTTCTCCCTGCTCCTGCTGAAGCCAGGCGGGTTGAGTGGGCACGTCTGTTCCTATCATTTGCCATCTGTCGTAAGAGAATGAAAAGTCCCATCTGAGGCTATGATGAACCATTTAATGCTGCGGCTGTGAATTAGGCCATAACCGCAGAATTGCCACTTCATTTTCGGGCTTAGATGAGTTGAACTGATTTTATGCAGCCTGATCAGGAAATGGGCCCAGCGATGCAGCTCCACGTGGAATTCTCCAGGAGGGAGAAGGGGAGAAAGAAAAGCGATGGCAAAACTTGCTCAAGCCATCAGGAGCCAGAGGAGAGGCAACAGAAAGTCTCAGATTAAATGGAAACTGCAGCAATACCCAACTTACCCTGAGTTGTTGGAGAATAGGAGCTCTAAATTAATGCTTTTTTTTTTTTCAACAACTGAAAGCAAATGCTTCTTCCCCAAAATGGAAACTTCTAAAAGCGCATTCATCATTGTTCCATGTTGTAATGCAGTTGTGTCCCGAGGACACATGCAGGGCCATTTTCCCTGGCACTGACTGACCCCGAAACTAATGTGTTTTTCTATTCGGGGACTCTTTTGTCTCTTTTTTTTTTTTATTGCCAGCTACCACTCTCACTGTGTCATCTCCCAGCATCTCCCCTTCTGCTTGCTTGGCTTTGAACGCTGCAGGAGCTAAAGGTTACCAGGGAAAATGAGAAAATCAATCTGCTAGAATAGCATCCTTGTATTTCATTTGATTCTAAAGCCATAGAGTTTGATGAAGAGTAGTTTTTCTTCTTCACCCTCTGTGTCATTACTGCCACCCACCTCTCACAAACACACACAGAAGCACAGCCTCATGGAGGGCAAAGGCCCTGACTCACAGCCCTTTTCTCCATCCCAATTCCTTCCATCATTGCCCCCAGTCCACCAGGATTGCCACCCTGGACCCCTCTTTTAGAGGACCCTGCTGTGCCCTCCTATAACCATCTCCCTTTCCAAGAGGCAAGGAATTCAAGCAGCCAAGGGAAGAGTCCCATAGGGAGTTCCTGCTCCCTCTTTGAAGACCCTGTTCTGGGTACACAGGACCCTGGGAATCCCTGCCCACAGAGCCTTAAGGCCCTGGACCCACGTCCAGGGCCTCTTCCCTCTAAAGGGTGGACCATGCTGCTGTGATTGGAGGCTGTGGGAGAATCTTGAATGTGCAGGCTGAGGCGTACAAGTAGGAGAGCAAACCCCCACCGACCCAGTCTGGGAACAGAACAGGGCTGGGGTTGGGAAGAGAATGGAAATACTACCATGGGCACTCTTGGCAAAGCGGCACACACCTTAGGGGTGGACCGAATTTCTGTTGTATTCTAGGACATTTGTGCCTGGGCCAACCAACACATTACTAGTGTTTTGAGGTTCTTGGCCTCCTCAATTCCGAGTACCTTCACTGGCACTCCAGATTTTAGCATTGCCCTGAACTTCACAAATACTTCCCAATTTGTGAGTATGCAGCACATCAAATATAATCTGCCCACCTGACTCATTCCCTCCTGCCGTCTGCTGTCTAAGGCAATGAGCCTAGGAAACCTAGGCCTCTGTTTCTTTTGAAATCTGAATCCCCTTTTCCTTCTCATTGGTGTAACATCACTATTTAAGGGAATCATCTGCTCCCTCTTTGACATTCAAATTTCTTTCTAAAATAAAAAATTTTTAAGACCTAAATTTATTTATTTTTTAAACTTTTTGGTTACATGGCCTGGGGGATCTTAGTTCCCTGACTAGGGATCAAACCCACACCCCCTGCATTAGAAGCAAGAAGTCTTAACCACTGAACCACCATAGAAGTCCCCCAACTCTATTTATTTTCTTTGAGAGTTTCGAAAGCACAAAGGCCTCTATCAGGAATTTGCAAACGACTGATCCTCTCTACCTGAAAATGAAAGTATTCGTCACTCCGTTGGGTTTGACCATCTCTTTGCGACCGTAGACTGTAGCCCACCAGTCTCCTCTGTCCATGGGATTCTCCAGACAAGAATACTGGTGTGGATAGCCATTCTTTCCTCCAGGGGATCTTCCAAACTCAGGGATTGAACCTGGGTCTCCTGCATTGCAGGCAGATTCTTTACCATCTGAGCTACCAGGGAAGCCCCCTCTCTACCTAAAAAGACACAAAGATCTGAGCAGGAGTGGCACAGAGGTAAGGGAGAAATAATTTTCTTATCGCAACAGATTAGACATATCCCTCAAATGCCACCAACCACCCTGGTCTGTCCCTCAGAGGGTTGCCCCTGGGGTCTCAGTCTATCCTGGGGCATTCCATTCCACCTGTCGACTGTGTGCCTTTCCCCCTTCCATTACCTAGAAAAGACCCTAACCGCCTCTTCCCTCAAGTGTCATGTTATTCTCTCATGCAGCCGCTGGTCTTTATTTTATTTTATTTTGTATTTAATTTTTTTTCATTTCTTTTTATTAGTTGGAGGCTAATTACTTTACAATATTGTAGTGGTTTTTGCCATACATTGACATGAATCAGCCATGGATTTACATGTGTTCCCCATCCCGATCCCCCCTCCCGCCTCCCTCCCCATCCCATCCCTCTGGGTCTTCCCAGTGCACCAGCCCTGAGCACTTGTCTCATGCATCCAACCTGGGCTGGTGATCGGTTTCACCCTTGATAGTATACTTGTTTTAATGCTGTTCTCTCAGAACATCCCACCCTCGCCTTCTCCCATAGAGTCCCAAATTCTGTTCTGTACATCTGTGTCTCTTTTTCTGTTTTGCATATAGGGTTATCGTTACCATCTTTTTAAATTCTATATATATGCGTTAGTATACTGTATTGGTCTTTCCCTTTCTGGCTTACTTCACTCTGTATAAAGGGCTCATTAGAACTGATTCAAATGAATTCTTTTTAATGGTTGAGTAATATTCCATAGTGTATATGTACCACAGCTTTCTTATCCATTTGTCTGCTGATGGTCATCTAGGTTGCTTCCATGTCCTGGCAATTATAAACAGTGCTGCGATGAACACTGGGGTGCACGTGTCTCTTTCACATCTGGTTTCCTCGGTGTGTATGCCCAGGAGTGGGATTGCTGGGTCATAAGGCAGTTCTATTTCCAGTTTTTTAAGGAATCTCCACACTGTTCTCCATAGTGGCTGTACTAGTTTGCATTCCCACCAACAGTGTAAGAGGGTTCCCTTTTCTCCATACCCTCTCCAGCATTTATTGCTTGTAGACTTTTGGGTAGCAGCACTGGTCTTTAAATCCATGCTTCATACTGAAGGAAAACCCAAAGCAGGCTGCCTTACCCTTTGCTTAAAACCATTCACTGAAGGAATGAGATCGGGTCATTTGTAGTGACGTGGATGGACCTAGGGGCTTTCCAGGTGGCTCAGTGGTAAAAAAGAAAAGAAAAGAAAAGAAAAAATCCGACTGCCAACGCAGGAGATGCAGGAGATGTGGCTTTGATCCCCGGGTGGGAAGGATCTCCCTGAGTAGGAAACAGCAGTCCACTCCAGTGTTCTTGCCTGGAAAGTTTCATGGACAGAGGAGCCTGGTGGGCTACAGTTTATGGAGTCTCAGAGTCAGACACGACTGAGCAACTGAGCACGCATGCATGGATGGACCTAGAGTCTGTTAAAGTAAGTCAGAAAGAGAAAAATGAATATTGTATATTAAAGCAAATGTATGGAATCTAGAAAACTGGTGCAGATGGACTTATGTGCAGGGCAGACATAGAGAATAGACATGTGGACACAGTGGCGGTGAGGGTTCTTGTTGTTCAGTCGCTCAGTCGTGTCCGACTCTTTACGACCCCATGGACTGCAGCACACCAGGCTTCCCTGTCCTTCACCATCTCCTGGAGCTTGCTCAAAATCATGTCCATTGAGTCGGTGATGCCATCCAACCATCTCATTCTCTGTTGTCCCCTTCTTCTCCTGCCTTTAATCTTTCCCAGCATCAAGATCTTTTCCAATGAGTCAGTTCTTCACATCAGGTGGCCAGAGTATTGGAGTTTCAGCTTCAGCATCAGTCCTTCCAATGAATATTCAGGATTGATTTCCTTTAGGATGGACTGGTTGGATCTCCTTGCAGTCCAAGGGACTCTCAAGAGTCTTCTCTAACACCACAGTTCAAAAGCATCAATTCTTCAGCACTCAGCTTTCTTTCTAGTCCAACTCTCACATCCATACATGACTACTGGAAAAACCCTAGCTTTGACTAGATGGACCTATGTCAACAAAGAATGTCTCTGCTTTTTAATATGCTGTCTAGGTTCTTCCAAGGAGGAAATGTCTTTTAATTTCATGACCACAGTCACCATCTGCAGTGATTTTGGAACCCACAAAATAAAGTCTGTCACTGTTTCATTGTTTCCCCATCTATTTGCCATGAAGTGATGGGACCAGATGCCATGATCTTTGTTTTTAATCCAGCCTTTTTTCTCGCCTCTTTCACTTTCATCGAGAGGCTTTTTAGTTCCTCTTCACTTTCTGCCATAAGGGTGGTGTCATCTGCATATCTGAGGTTATTGATATTTCTCCCGGGAAGCTTGATTCCAGCTTGTGCTTCATCCAGCCCAGCATTTCTCATGATGTACTCTGCACATAAATTAAATAAGCAGGGTGACAATATATAGCCTTGACATATTCCTTTCCCAATTTGGAACACATCCATTGTTCAATGTCCAGTTCTAACTGTTGCTTCTTGACCTGCATACAGGTTTCTCAGGAGGAAAGTGGTCTGGTATTCCCATCTCTTTAAGAATTTTCCACAGTAAGTTGTAATCCACCCAGGCAAAGGGTTTAGCATAGTCAATGAAGGAGAAGTAAATGTTTTTCTGAAATTCTCTTGCTGGGGTGGGACAAATTGCAAGAGTAGATATATTGACATATATATGTCAGTGTTGGTCGTTGAGTCATGTCTGACTCTTTGCGACCCCATGGACTGTAGCCCACCAGACTCCTCTATCCATGGGATTCTCCAGGCAAGAATACTTGAGTGGGTTGCCATACCCTCCTCCAGGGGATCTCCCCAACCCAGGAATGGAACCTGGGTCTTCCACATTGCAGGCAGATTCTTTACCATCTGAGCCACCAGGGAAACCCTGTACATACATTAACATTCATAAAATAGATAGCTAGTGGGAAGCTCCACTCGGTGCTCTGTGATGCCATAGAGGAGTGAGATGGAGAGAGGTGGGTGGGAGGCTCAGGAGAGAGGGGATATATGTATACATACCGTTGATTCACGTTGTTGTATAGCAGAAACTAACACAGCATTGTAAAGCAATTATACTCCAATTTAAAAACAAAAACCTTCACAGCTCCCTAGGTGGAAGAAAGCTCCCACTCCAGGGCCTGCCTCTCCACGTCTCCAGACTCGTCTCCCAGCACCCCCAGTTTCAGGAAGAGTAGATCACTCCTCTGTGTGTGTGCCCACACCGGCCCTCTGCCTGGACGCCCTTGCCACCACCCTACTTCTTCACTGCCCGCGCCTCTTCACAGAACCGACTCGGATTGTCCCTTGACACACGTTTATGTGTTACATCTTCTGACCCTGCTTCTATCTCTCAGCAAAGGCCAGGGTGGGGCCCCTCTACCAAACACCCACAGTATTGGTTTAGCCCCTGTATCTTAGAATGTACAGCATTGCATTAAAATTATCCACTGGTGTGTCTTTAAGTTCCTTAAAAGTGGGCACTGCATTTTTTCACCTCTGTGTCTCAGCCCCACTGCACTAAGCAATCTCTAAATATTTACTGAACAGATTCAAACTGAGAAGATGTGGATTTGGGGGGATACTTACTTCCTCATGAGTGACTCACTCAAATGTCTCTGGTTTCTGGGACCCCCTATGACTGGGGCTAGTAGAAGTCAAATTACTAGTAGATCCATCTTAATCAAACAGTCAATTATTATATATTTATTAAGCATCTACTATGTGCCAAGCATTCTGAACAATTACATAATTATACTCAGAGATTCCTATCGTCAAGGAGATGGAAACCTTGATAATTGTTCAGGAAACTGAAAATAACATCATTTACAACACAACATTTTTAATAGAAAAGACATGAAAAAAATTCCCTTTTCCCTTGTCATGTCTGAATGTTTGATTGTCAGCTTGCCTAAGGTTCCCAAGCCACAGGGTTCTGGACTTTGTTTCACAGCACCAGTCTGCCCGAGAGAACTGAGAAAATCAAATGAAGACAAAGTATTATAGGGGAATGTTATTTTCAGGCAATAAAAAAAGAACAGAACTAGAAAAGCAACCACAGACCAAAGTGGGGAAACATAAAGACGGGTTTCCTTTGCTCTTTTGAGAAAAAATAATTGAACGACTCACTTAGAGAGATTTTGTGGAATATTTGCTTCCAAAGAAATGATTTTGTAGCCTTATGTCAGTGGTTCTCAAACGGGCGATTTTCCCCCAAGAGGACACTTGGCAATGTCGGGAGACATTTTCGGTTGTCGCATCTTCTGAGAGGGATTGCCTGCTGGCATCTGTGTATCAGCTGGAGGCCAGGGATGCTCCTAAACATCCTACAGTGCAAGGATAGAGCCCACAGCAAAGAATTATCTGGCCCCAAATGTCAATAGTGCTGAGACTGAGAAACCCTGTCCTACATCATGGAGTGGGATGGTAGGGGACACTAACTACATTCCGAAATTCCACAGGAGCAATCAGAAGCAGTAATGGTGTTTGGTAGTTACAAGCTTGACCCCTGGGCAGCTTTGACTCATGCATAAGGACAAAGCTGGGACTTTGACAGAGGCCGGAACAGAGCTCTTGGATGATTTTTATGCTATAATCAGCTTTTAAAGACTCTCACCTGCCTTTCCCTTTGCTGCCCCTAGCTGTCTTTTTTTTTTTTTTTTTTTAAGGAAATTAAATAAGCAAGAACAACCCCCAAATACCCTCTGTTTATGTCATTGACCTTTTTTTCCCTTTTTTTTTTTTTTTTGCAGATGGAGTTAAACACACTATTATAGAGAAAGATCTCTGAAGGTTTCTGCTGAGGCTTGGCGGGGGGTCATGGAGCAGAGAAAAAACCTTGCTTACGTGAAGTACTCAGAGAGCCAAACACCTCAGATGGAGATGAAATGCACAGGGGGACTTCAATCATCACGATTGGCTAATTGTGCTTTCCCCCCATGGTAGGTGTGTCTGGGCTATTTATTTATTTAAACACAAGTGATGTATATTTGAAGTAAGAAGAATATCCCAATCCATAGTGTTCTGCCTTGCCCAGAGAGGGTCATATTTCTTCTGCCAGTAATCCAGGTTCAGTTTTCCTTCAGCCCCAAATTACACTTCCTCATAAGAGATGAAAATGCCACATTTTCCTTGAGATCTTTATTCCACACGACTCTACTGATGACTAGAGTAAAACTGAGATGTTCAGGAACAGGAAATCTCTCCCTCCATCAAAGTAAGTAAACAATCTAGAGGCAAGCAAGGCACCAGAAGCTGCAATGTATTTGTAAAAGGTTTAAGATGAGGCCCACAAACCTGGTTACATCCTCCATTTACGCTTGGACCTTCTGGCCATCCAGCCCGTTCTCCCTGCAACCTGCCACCACGTCACAGAGCCAAGGCTGGCAACATTTTCTCACCACCTTGTTGTGGATTTTTGTCTCTTCACATTGAAAAGATGTGTCGTGAATGTTTATCAAGTCTTGCCCATCTTACTTTCCCCCTTGTGTCTCCACCTCCACCCACTGGCGACTCATCTGTAACCACTAGCATGCAATTCACATCTATAAGCCCTCCTCCTGTCTTCCTGTTCTTAAACATTTTCCCTACTTGTTCACCTGGGGAACTTTTCGCCTTCAAGACCTTGCTTGGACTGCACCTCTATGAATATTCTGCTGACCCATGATACCCTCTCACACACATACATATTTCTGTGTCCATATGGCAGGTGTCATCGGTACTTGGCTCATATTCTGGCTACCCTAGAAGCCACCTGGAGACCCAGCAGACCATTCCTGGGCACATGTATGGCTTCATTTCTCAGGACTCTGTGTCTCTTGACTTGAGGACTTTCTCTGACCAAAAGAGCATGTCATCCCTGCACATGACAAGCAAGAGTGGAGTGAAGGAGTTGTCTCAGAAGCAATCCTTAACCACTGAGGGGCAGGAATTCATCCCTGACTTCACAAAATAAACCATTTTTTAGAAATCTTTTTATTTTGTATTGGGGTATAGCCGATTAACAATGATGTCATTGTTTCAGGTGAATAGCGAAGGGACTCAGCCTTATATGTACATTATCCATTCTCCCCCAAACTCCCCTCCTATCCAGACTGCCACATTACATTGAGCAGAGTTCCATGTGCTCTACACACAGGTCCTTGTTGGTTATCCATTTTATATAGCAGTGTGTACATGTCCATCCCAAACTCCCTAACTATCCTTTCCCCCCATCCTGAAATGAACCGTAAGTTCATTTCCTAAATCTGTGAATCTACAAAGAAACCGTTTTTGAAGGATGTTCTCCACCATGTCTCATATGGTTCCCAGTAGGTCTGAGTCTCCATTACCCACAGCCTTTACCCACTTATTAAAATGCTTTTGATTGGCGCTTCCCCCTTCTCTGTTTCACTCCCTCACACCTTCATTGTGCTGCCTTGGATCACCTCTTGAATAAATGAATGTACCCAAATCTTTATCACAAGTTCTATTTCTTAAGAGAATCCATACCAACACAGTCCTATACAAACTTCCATTACCCTGTGACAGCTCTGTGCTGTAATTATTTATTTCTATGTGTTTCAGCGAGCTCCTCTGAGGACAAGCCCTGTGCGTTATTTATTTATCCTCAGTGCCTGTCAGATGGTAGACCCTCTATAAATGCTGGTGGAAGTAAACTGAGGGAGAAATGGACAGAGAGGCTGGAACAATCCTCTGCAGAAGAGCTGGAAGGATGGGCCAGTGGGAGCAGGAATAAAGAGAAGGAGGTTACTTACAGAAAGTGAGGAAAAAATCAAATTAACTAGAGAGGAAGGAAGAACTCTAAAGAAACAGCAACTAGACAAGGCATTGACTGAGTGGAATTCTCAAGAGGACAGACTCAGCACAATAAATGTGTGGAAGGAGGACCTCAAGGTGGGATAGCATCCGTGTTGGCATTTGGGTGGCAAAAGAGAGGGAATTTCTAGCTGAGCAGAAGGTGTAGGCTGGACTGAACACAAAGTTAAGGTGAAGCGATTCTGGAGGGGAAAGCTCCTTGAGTGACCGAGCCCCCGACCGATGCATATATCAGATGACACCAAGGTTTAGCCCCCTGAGCACTTTCCATCTGCTTGCATATAGTTTCTGCTCAGCAATAAATGTTACGATGCTTAGATGTCATCACTGGCTCAATTCCGAGCAAACTTCGGGAGATAGTGATGGACAGGGAAGCCTGGTGTGCTGCTGTCCATGGGATAGCAAAGAGTCGGACACAACTGAGTGACTGATTAAAAACAATGGTGAAAAAAATACAATTTGCTTTCTAAATGGATCAGGATGTGCTGGGCTGCAGACCCATTGCGGGGGAGTCGGTGGAGAGAAGGTAGAGGAGAAAGTCAAGGTACCCCAGGTACCCAGGTGGAGGGAGCAGAAAGCCCCAGGAACAGAGTGCTGGGTGCTTACTTGGTGGGGGGGTGGGGTGCATTGTTTCATCACAATGCTACATCCTTCCTTAATTTTCTTCTCTTTGAACCCTCTGTAGATATTTTTTTCATTTTTCATGTGGCAATACTAATGAAAACTCTCAACTGATGTGAATAGAGAGGCAATGAGTGAATTCAAATTTTATCTGACAAAAATGTACTGACAGTCAACTAAGTATCAGGTCCTGTGCCAGAGACTAAGCTTGAAGTGGACAAAAATACAGTCCCTGACCTCAAGGAGCTTACAATTCAACAGGACCATATGTGCCTCACGTTTTCAGGAGGGCACAGAGAAAGGCATGCTGATTCCACAGAGCGGGCAGGGCAACTTTAGTGAAGAACTGAAGTTGGAGCTGAAGAAGGAAAGCAGGGATTTTTCATCAAGGAGTGAAGATAGGGCAGGAATCCAGCTAGCCATTCGTCTGTTAATTCTCTCGCCATCCTTGCTGGATACTTACTGAGTTTCTTTTAAATGGCAGGCACTGGGGCAGTGATGGTAAAATGACGGTCCTGCCAGTTAGGAAATGCAGAGTCCAGTGCTAGAAGCTGATGAGAGCCAAGCGTGACCATACAGGGAGATGAAGTGGGTAATCAGCATAGTGTGCTATGGTACACAGATGGCACAGTATGCTTCCCACGCTGGAGGGCATTGCTGCTGCTGCTAAGTCACTTCAGTCGTGTCCGACCCTGTGTGACCCCATAGATGGCAGCCCACCAGGCTCCCCCGTCCCTGGGATTCTCCAGGCCAGAACACTGGAGTGGGTTGCCATTTCCTTCTCCAATGCATGAAAGTGAAAAGTGAAAGTGAAGTGGCTCAGTCGTGTTCGACTCTTTGCGACCCCATGACTGCAGCCTACCAGGCTCCTCTGTCCGTGGGATTTTCCAGGCAAGAGTACTGGAGTGGGGTGCCATTGCAGGGGCAAGAGTTGATGATGGGCTAGAGGATGGTGGGCTAGAGGAGATGACATCTCAGTGGGGACATGAAGGCTGAGGCATTGGCCAAAGGAGGACAAAGCAGAATATTTTGTCAATAGGGCTTTTCTGTGCAAAGGTCTGGTGGTGAAAGGGTCTATTTAGGAGGATAGTGACTGACGAGGCTGGAGAGAGAAGCTGGGACAAGGTTTTGAAGGCTATTTTGAAGGAATTTGGACTTCAACCTCTGACAATGGGAACTTGTTGAGAGACCTCAAGCATGGGCGTGCCATGTTCGTCTTCGCATTTTTATTAATAGAAGGATTAGTCTGGCCACTAAACAGAAAATGAGTTGCAGGGGAGAAGGAATAGAGGCAAGAAGACCACTTGAGAGCCAGCTGCAGTCATGAAAAATGGGAACCTAGGAACTCCAGGAGCTGGTGATGGACCGGGAAGCCTGGTGTGCTGCAGTCCATGGGGTCGAGAAAAGTCGGACACAGCTGAGCAACTGAACTGAACTGAGGAATGAGCAGTAATGGCAGAGACGGAACACATGCACAAGGCCTTAGGCACCAGGAGCACAGTGGAGCTGCAGATGCCACAGAAGTTGGCTACAGCCCAGAGCGAACGGCAGAAATTGATGAGAATCAAGGCCACCTAGATGTTGATGGACTTGCAGCACCATGTCAAATAATTTGGAATTCACACTAAAGGCAGTGGTAAACCATCAAAGGATTGACAAAAAAAGATTTTAACCCTGATATCTTTGAAGGATGAATTGGCAAGAGAGAGGAAACTGCTACCATTTTGGAAATTAATGTCACAGTCCAGATGCAACAGACCTACAAAAAGAGAAAATGGATAAAAATCTACCAAATAGAACTAAAGAGAATTAATGAGTTAATATGTGTAAAATGGTTAGAAAAATGTTTGATGCAGAGTGGATTAGTCAGGATTCTTCAGAGAAACTGAATAGATTACACAACAGAACTACAAAGAGATTTATTACAGGTATTCACTCATTGAATTTTGGAGGCTAAGAAGACCCACAACCTGCCATCTGCAAGCTGGGGACCCAGGAAAGCCAGTGGTATAGTTGGAAGGCCTGAGAGCTGAGCCAGAGAGAAAATGGTGTAGATTCCAGTCTGGACCTGACAGCTTAAGAACCAGGAGTGCTGAGAGCAGAAAAGATTGACATCTAGCTCAGTCAAGCAGAGAAGAAATTCAAATTTCCTCTGCATTTTTGGTCTATTCAAGCTCTTGATGGATTAGATGATGCCCACCCACATGGGGAAGACAGTCTGCATTACTCTGTCCACCAATTCAAACATTAATCTCTTCCAGAAACACTCTCCCAGATACACCCAGAAATAATGAGCTGGACCTCCCATGGCCCCATCAAGTTGACACATAAAATTATCCATTACACATAGTAAGCTCTCATTGCTAACCTTATTTGTTCACTTACTGCTATGAGGGTTACATAATGTAGGGACTTCCCTGGTGGTCCAGTGGCTAAAACTCCATGCTCCCAAAGCAGGGGGCCTAGGTTCCACCCCTGATCAATGAACTAGATCCCACGTGCTGCAACTAAGAATTTCTGTGCCGCAAATAAAGATCCTGCATGCTGCAACTAAGACCCAGCACAGCCAAATAAATAAATATGGGGTGACACATGCACATTCATGGCTGATTCACGTCGATGTATGGGAAAAATCACCACAATATTGTAAAGCAATTATCCTCCAATTAAGGTAAATTAATTAATTTTAAAAAATAAGTAAATAAAATAAGATTTTAAAAGACAAAAAAAAAATTATGCATATTATTGCAGCAGACATTATGTTATATCAGCAGAGTTATGGCCTATACAGGGCTTCCCTAGTGGCTCAGATGGAAAAGAATCTACCCGAAATGTGGGAGAACTAGGTTCGATCCCTAGGTCGGGAAGGTCCCCTGGATAAGGGAATGGCTACCCACTCCAAATTCTTGCCTGGAGAATTCCAGGGACAGGCAAGCCTAGCAGGCTACAGTCCATGGGGATCCCAAAGAGTCAGGCATGACTGAGCGACTGGCACTTTCACTTTCACGGCCTTTCCAAATTAACCGGTAAGTACTAACTTTACTATTAGTTCAATTATGTAATGATTAATGTTGAGAGCATCAGCTAGTGCTATGACAGCAGAGAGCCAGAGGAAGGAATCTTGTCAGCAATGCCCTGGTGAAATACAAACTTTGATAAAATTACTTTCCAAAAAGAAAAAAGAGAGAAGCTCTTTTTTCATTGTATCGGAGCAGTTGGAAGTAAGACAGCTAGCCAATTTACTCTGAAATATTATGATATGATTAAGAAAAACAAGCATATGGTGAGAATGATTTGATAGGTTTCAAGCTCCTAAATTGAGGAGCTTTTAGAAAAAATTTAATACAAAGACTATATGGTTAGTGCAAATATTTGCAAAAATCAGTCATTTCTTTCCAGCCTAGATTCTTTCAGCTTCATGGAGATTTCAAAGCTTGTCCTTTTTGGGTCAATGAAATGTCAACTGGTTATTTTTCCCTTTACCTGCACATAGGAGTTTCTGTTTACCCAAAAACAAAGAAGAAGAGGTGCGGTATTTAAAATCTCTGGCTCCCTTCAGGGTGCCCTCTGACGGCAACTCTGAAGACAACCTTGGGAAGGGCCACTCTGCTATGGAAGGCCTTCCAGAGTGACACAGGGACTGTGACCAGGCTTTGGGGCATTCATAACCAAGGGACAGGCAGAGGGATGAAGCATAGCTGAGCTGTATCTCCTGCACAGAATATGCAAAAACCTAAGAATAAGAGTTTCTCTTCCATTGTGTCAGAACAGCTGGAATTTTTATGAGATGACTTTCAAGGCTACGGCTGGGTAAAGTGGTGAATACCACACGCACACCCCACCCCCAGGAACAATTGATGAATGAATACCAACAAGATGGTTTCTGAAACTTCATGAATTTCCCCAGCAGGAAGTTATAAATAATACTTGCACAGTCTTGTGAAATTATTTTCCTTTCCACTCCCCTGTCCTCCGTGTACTCAAGAACAACATGGCAGCCACTGGGCCATGAGTGTTTACTCAGCAATTGCCCGTGTCCTTAGAAGCCTCTCTGGCACACTCCAAACTGGCCCCAGGAAGGATCTTATTGCTTTTCCAAAACACTGGGGATCATCAATTAGACACCAGAGTTAGAAACTGCCTCTGTCATCCAATTAAAAACAAACAGCTATCTGGTGAGGAAAGAGGTTTATTTCCCACTGTGCCCTTGGTATTGAAGTCTGTTTAAGAACTTTGTACCTCCTAAGCCTATTGAGACCCATACTGAATAAACAAGGCTGAATTTTAAAATACATCAGTTTTTGAACCCCAAACTTGTCAACTGGAGAAGGCAACGGCAATCTACTCCAGTACTCTTGCCTAGAAAATCCCATGGACGGAGGAGCCTGGTAGGCTCCTGGTAGGCAGTCCATGGAGTCGCTACGAGTCAGGCACAACTGAGTGACTTCACCTTCACTTTTCACTTTCATGCATTGGAGAAGGAAATGGCAACCCACTCCAGTGTTCTGGCCTGGAGAATCCCAGGGACGGGGGAGCCTGGTGGGCCGCCGTTTATGGGGTCGCACAGAGTCAGACACAACTGAAGTGACTTAGCAGTAGCAGCAGCAAACTTGTCAAGGCAATATCAACCTCACATAACTTGATAATAAAAACTCATCAGAGTCTATCAACTTCTGTTTTGGAAACGACGTTTAAATTAGAGGTGAAAAATGGGGGAAAGAGTGCGAGCAGGACAGCTGGAGCGTTGAGCCCCACGAGGGCTCTGAGTCCATGTTCCCTCTTCCTGCCCCATTTGAAACTCTTCTGTGTGAGCAAACAGAAGCCTGCTGACCATACGTACTTGCATTTAAAACCACATTTGAACAGTATTTCTCGCTGGGATTTTTAACATTATACTTCATGGTGAATTTCATTCCTATGGACTGTCCTCGGGGAGTTTACAGATTGCAAGAAAAAGACAAACCTGTAATTTAGTTAAGATACTGAGTATGTGGAATATATCAGGACTGGCAATAAAAGAGAGAGAAAAACTTAGGATGTTGTTGGTTAGTGCTAAAAGTTATACTGTTGGACTTAATTGTGAAGATCCTGTTCAAACATCATCCAGTACATTGGCAGTGACTTTCGTGTCCAATTCCATTATCTCTCATCATGTAATTTTGGAAAAGCAACTTAATCAGAAACATCTCAGACTGGACAAAGCACAGTTTCTGGAATCAGACAGATTTGGGTTTAACCCAGGCTCTGCTGTTTAAATAGACAGTGACCTTGGGCATGTTAATTAACTTATCTGATCAGTTTCCTTGTTTGTCACATGGAGTTACCTTCCCTCATATGGCGTTGTAAAAAATAAATAAGATGATGTGTGTAAAATGCCTTCCTCTTCTTCTTGTTTTCTTTCTTCAGCTTTAAAAGATGAATTATACTCGCTATCTACTTGGCTAGTGATCTATTATGAAGATTAGTCAAGATTAGTTAATGCCTAGAAACCAGTTACAGTGAGTAAACAAGTTAGTTTATAATAAAACTATGATTATTAAGAATTAAGAAAAATAATGCCATTTGCAGCAACATGGCTGGACCTAGAGATTTCATACAAATGAGGTAAGTCAGATAGTGAAGGACAAACATCATATGATATCACTTATATGTGGAACTTGAAAAAAAAATGATACAAAGTACTTATTTACAAAGCAGAAATAGACTCATAGACCCAGAAAGCAAATTTATGGCTACCAAAGAGGAAAGGGAGTGGGAGGGATAAATTAGGGATTTGAGATTAACATATATACACTGCTGCTGCTGCTAAGTCACGTCAGTCGTGTCAGACTCTGTGCGACCCCATAGACAGCAGCCTGCCAGGCTCCACCGTCCCTGGGATTCTCCAGGCAAGAACACTGGAGTGGGTTGCCATTTCCTTCTCCAATGCATGAAAGTGAAAAGTGAAAGTGAAGTCGCTCAGTCGTGTCCAACTCAGCGACCCCATGGACTGTAGCCTACCAGGCTCCTCCGTCCATGGGATTTTCCAGGCAAGAGTACTGGTATGGGTTGCCATTGCCTTCTCCGATATACACACTACTATGTATAAAATAGACAGACAACAAGGACCCACTGTAGAGCCCAGAGAACTATACTTAATTATCTTATAATAACCTATAAGGGTAAAAGAACCTGAAAAAGAATGTGTATATATTTGGATAAATATCTATATCTGAACCACTCTACAATATACCTGAAACTAACACAAGTTTGTTATCAAATATACTTCAATAGAAAAGTGAAATAGTGCAAATGCCCAGGTGCCTGAGAGTGTCTGGGATTCACATACCAGTGATGGCCTATGAGTCCTAAGCAAGTTATTCCTTTGAGCATCAGTGTCCCTCCAATAATAGTGGGGCTTGGGGAAGCAGTGGGTTTGCCTGTCACTGTATAAATACCAAAGTCCTCCCCAGCTGGCACAGTTTTGATTCAACCAGTAACTAATTCTGTGGTGTGCTTAAGGTGTTTTTATAAGGAAACATTTCAGGACAAGTAAGATTTATCTAAGAGTGGCTTTTGTAACATCTTTTTTTAGCTACTAGGTAACAATGAACATTCTGATTTCTGTGGGTTTAGGATGGTATGTGAGTGCACATATTGAAATACAATGACTTCAGTGGTCTATTTCATGAAACATATATGTTACCAAATGAAAATTTCTGATTTGACTTTGTCCAGTAGAGAGTCTTAACTATCTGGTGCAGTGATCTCCAGGTGCCAATGAAAGAATATGTGTACGTGTGCATTTGGGGAAGTGGGAATTCTATTTGCAATGAATTCCACAAACATTTTGAAGTTGGAAAAGCTTTAAAAAAAAAACCAACAACTCAGTGTTATCTTTTCACTAATACAACTGTAGGTGTTTCAATGTTTTTGTAAGTAGCATCCAAGGAATTTTGTTGAGTGTTTCTTCCTCTTGTCCTAAAGGAACAAGACTATAACCATTTTTCACACAATAAAGATAGAATACTTCAAAGGATTTTCCTTCAAAGGTAAAGCCTGCAGCAATATCAACTTCTAGGATAAACGAGGACCCTTGTATTTCTAATTGAGAGGTGCATTCTTCATTTCGCAGCAAGAAGCTTGGAGCTACCTTGCTATGCTGTCTCCCCAGACCACACCTAGGATGGTCCTACACTGAGCCTCCATAATGTGAAGCTCCAATGTGGGTTCTGTTTATACAAAAACTTTTTTTTCCCCCCTCTGGGAACATAGCAAAGTGCCAGGGACTTTGAATATTTCTAAAGCTTACAGTTATCAAAATGCACACATATCTCACAATTAATAGCATTCTGTTAAAGAGCATTTAAAATCTTACTAGTGCCTTAAATGACTTCCAGGTTTATCCTGTTAAAGAATGGACTGATTTTTGCTTAATAATAATCTGAAAATGCAAGATTTTGCCAGTTTTACTAAAACCCTTAATTTTTTTTTCTACCATGACATCACTTTTGTTAACTGAAATGAAAGGCTTGAGAACTCGGTTTGAGCCCTTCATATTGTCAAAAAGAGACACACAATAAGCTTTCAGGCATTTTAAACTTTATTTCATAACTTCTTATTGCTTCCATAAGATAACATAGGTAAAAGTCCCAGTACATATCCAGGAATTAGTAAAAATTATTTCTTTGTTAACAAAATTCCCCTTATCTAGCTGATAACCCCTTTGGTTTAAACATCAAATGCCAATAAGACACTGCCTGAATGGAAAAGTCAAGTCAATAGGCTAGAAAAAAAGCACAGAAGTAGAGATCCAGAGCTGGCGCAGCTGAAGCTGTGCTTGTTTGTGTCCCTCAACACGCTGTTTGAGCTCAAAGACCATGCATCACTTGCAGAGAATGGCATTCTTACTTTCAAGAACCTCAGTGCCAAGATTTATTGGGAAGCTGGGAATTTGTATCTAAACTGAGGGGCCTCTACCATAACATAACCAATGCTGAGGAAGAGGATTTATAATCCTCTAGAGAGCTTTAATTATTTGGCCACTACATCATTTTCATTAACTGGAATGAAAACTCTGGCTGGTTTTGAGAACTCAGTGCTAATCATACAGAATATACTGACATCTGGTGGTATTGATTAAGCAAATACTTAAGAATTAATAAGCAGCATTGTAATTAAAATTATTGACTAAATTATTTTAAAATATTCAGCATTCCTTTGGAGCTTTTCTAAACTCTTTTAAAAAGGCTTTGCTGTTTCCCAATAATATTTGTCATCTGGCTTAGCCCATTCATTTAAGCCGCTCAGTAAAACATTATGCTTTAACTCAAGGTTAATTAAACCTAGATTAATAATGATAGGTATGAACTGTTGACTAATTTAGGACTCCAATTTCAACAATAAGAGCTAAGCAGTAATCAATTTGTATGGGGCTTTTTTTGTTGTTGTTTCAAGGAATGCTTTAACATGGAATAAATGTGATTCTTCTCATTTCCTGCTTAGAAGCCAAGAGTGGAGAGCTGCCCACAGTAAAAATGGGGTGTGGTGTGTACAATTTTATGCTACTAAATTATTTGACCTTTCAAAAATACATCTAATCAAATCTAGGAGAGAATTACCATTGTCTCCTTATTAGCATGATTCTCTCCAGAGTTGTCCATCAAGAGAAGTAAAACAATAGTTTCCACCCTAATTTTCAGAGTGAAAAATGAAGACAGATTCTGATTTGTTCAAAGTCAGTGTCAAGTCCATGAATAGAATCCGGGAGTTACTGAGTCTTGGTTCTTGCCACCTTTTGGTGTGTGTTTCCAGTTAAGATGAGTGACATGTAGTCAGTGGTCATGGTTTTTAAAAGATCTCTGTAAGGTCTGGCTTTTGCATCAGATCCTGGACCAAAATCATGTTTAAATTTTGTTTCCTCTCATCTTTTCCTGGTTTTGATTATTTTTTAAGAGTAGTTGATGGTCTCATGACACGAGCCTTCTATTTTGTGTCTTGTGTCTTGTGTTTTGAATTTTATGTGAAATTGTGGGTTTGATCTTTGACCTCTGTTTACTATAATACTGATTTGCCACTAATTTGATAGCAAGCCATAGGGACCTAGTGTAAACACGCTGCTCACTTTACACAGCTCTGCTTTACTCTTAAGTGAAGAAATATGTGTGTGGAATATAATTGAGAGGCTCTTGCAGAAACCTCTCAATTATATTCTACACACACAAAAACCACATAAATTCTCAGCTTCCCAGGTAGCACTCAGACTAATATAATCACTTTCTGCAACAGAAAGATCTAGTAAATCACGAGGAAGTCATCAATGTACAGAGGTATAACCTCAAATTTAGTTGTAACTTGGTCAACGTACTCAGCCAGAATTAGGAAGAATGGTATAGACCAAGAGTCCCCAGCAGCCCCCAACACCTCCTGGGGCTGCACCAGGAGGTGAGCAGTGGGCAGCAGAACCAGCCAGCCTCACCTGTGTTTACAGCCGCTCCCCATTGCTCACATTACCACTTGAGCTCCGCTTCCTGTCAGATCAGCGGGGCATTAGAGTCTCATAGGAACACGGACACTACTGTGCTTGAATCATCTCCAAACCATCCCCAAGTCCATGGGAAAACTGTCTTCCACGAAACCAGACTCTGGTGTCAAAAGGCTTGGGGACCCCTGCTATAGACCACATAGCCCTGCTGACCAGGCCGGGGCCCTGACCTCAGAGAATGCTGATCATAGGCGTGGTCGTTTTGTGCACCAATCCTGGGGGTGAGGGTGGGATCAGTGCAACTGGGCAGGAAATGCACAAAAGTTGAGGGGGGAAGCCCTGTGCCCAGAGTAGGCTTCATGAAGGCTTAGCCAGCCCTGCTCAGAGGCAAGCACCACCCACTCCCATGAGGGGTCACCCCATGGACTGTATTTCCCATGTATCAGACTTCACAAAGAGACTACGTTCGTTCTTAATCCCACAACCAAAGAGAGATGAGAAGACCTTGGTAAAGCTCCAGGGAAGGTTTGCTTTGTTGCAGCTGCTCCTCAGGTTCCTGGCCAGGAAAGCACAGAGCTGCGTGCACCTCCAGGAAGGTGGAGAAATGGCAATGCCAGCCTTTTGGGCAGGGGGGAAACCTGCTCCTGTTTCTTCCTGTTAGGTTAACTGCCTGTGAGTTGCTGGCCTCAAGTGAAAGTTGTGAAAGAGTTGTCTCACCAGTGCGTATTCCAAGTCAGTTTCCTGTGGGGCTGGTTTTTCTTTTGTGCCCAGGTTAGGATTACTCAGCCCTTATGACTCCAGGCCTCGCTGAACATGGAGCGTCAGTGGCTGTCCTTGGAATATTTTGATTCATCAGAAAGGAATTTGCTGTTAAAAAGACAATCTGGTCTCCACTTTTCAATTTCATCTCATTTCTCTTAATCATATTCAGAGACAGCTTGAGATTGAAATTATTCATTTGTCCAACAAATATTTATGGATCTCCCACCTTCTTGATGCATCACAGAAGGCATTGTGGAGGAGAAGAGGAATATATGCTATCTAGATGCTCCCTCAAAGAGCAGACAGTTCCACTGGAGACATGGGGTGTACACATGAGCAAAGCTGAAGAGTGACTCGAGTCTCAGCACACAAGACGAACACCCAGGAAAGTGGAGGAGCTGTGCTTTGGCATGGAGGATTGGGAGGAAAAGAAAACGGTGTCAACAAGATATATGTGAGCTCAGAGGAGGAGAAAGAGAGCACAGAATTCTGGAGCTCAGGAAACATTTGCTAGTAGACCAAGAGAACTGGGGATTGAACCCGCATCTCCTGTGTCTCCTGCACTGTAGGCAGATTGTTTTACCACTGAGCCACCGAGTAAGCCCCAGAGGGAACTGGAACTCAAAAGGTGGCCTTGCACGTGGAGAAGGGGGAGGTTTTCCACGGCACAAGCAAAGACCAGGCAAGCATCAGGCATGTTTCAGGAACCAGGCTAACCTAGAGGAAAAGATTCACAAACATGATGTCACACAGAGGACAGGAGTCCTAGCCCTGACTCAGCCCCCGCCTTCTGTACGGCCTTTAGCTGGTCCATTAAACCAGTTATGTGTGTGCTAAGCCACTTCAGTCATGTTCGACTCTCTGTGATTCTGTGGACGGTAGCCCACCAGGTTCCTCTGTCCATGGGATTTCCCAGGCAAAAATACTGGAGTGGGTTGCCATGCCCTCCTCCAGGGGATCTTCCCAACCTAGGGATCAAACCCACATCTCTTGTGTCTCCTGCAAGGGCAGGTGGGTTATTTACCACTAGCGCCACATGGGAAGCCCCTAAACCAGCTATTCCTGAGCTTATTTATCTGTAAAATGGGAATGCAAATTCCCCCCTCTGACTTGCAAGAGGATACTGTGAAGATCAAATGAGGTAGTAGGCATGAAAATGCTTAGTGATACCCCATAAGGGACATATTAGAGAAAGCCTGAAATACCAGCCGGGACTTGCCTTTAATCCTTTAAGTAATGAGAAGTCATTGAAGATCTTTGAAGAAGGGAGTGAATGACATGATGAACAAGGTGTAAGGAACCTAATTCCCTTCTCCAACTCCCTCCTACAGCCTGGCAATCAGTCTCTCTTCTCTGCTGACAATTTTCTGTGATGTCAATTCAATATCTCCTGCAGGCGCTGGGAGGAAAATCCAGCCCAGCTCTTGGGAAGGGCTGTGTGCACCTTGAAACAATCATGCTATGTAAATCAAAAGCCTTCCTGCAGTTCAGTCCTCCCATTCACTTGAGCATATCTATTGTTTTTGGAACTTCATCCAATTTATTCACATTTCAAGATGCTTCATACGGTGTACAGAGCATTTTTGTACCATATCACCAGAAAGCATCTTTATTTTATGATGGCTGTCTCTGGCTCCTAAAGGTCATTAGCCCTTTTCCTCATTTCACGGCCTTGCTGAATCCAAGTGCATTTCTAAGCCCCTTTAATCTTTTAACATTATGTACCTTTTGAGATGAAAGGCTTATTTTTTCCTTATATTTGAATTTTATTTGAGTTGCTGCTAAAATACATGCTACTACAGAGTTTAACTTGCCCATGGGTCCTTTTGCAATAAGTCGGAAAATCATTAAATATCCAAAATCTTAATCAAATACAGAATTTTTAAAAGTTAATTTTTAAAAAACATATTATTCAGCTGTTTTTCCTTTCTTTTTTGAAACAACTTAAAGGTTTAAAGAATATTAAGAGGTGATATCTAAAGTCATTTTTAACCCCCTCAGTGATTCTAAGAATTTTAGTTCCTATTTGTCCAGGCAAAGGAGTGAATGAATGGATGAATGGGTGAACTGAAATGACTAGATCTGGAAAAACATATTTCTTTTTATATCGTTCATCTCGCTCAGGAGTTGGCAAGCTTCCTCCGTGAAGGGACAGATAGTAAATACTTTCAGGTTTGTGGGCCATATGGTTTATGTCACTACTACTCAACTCTGTCATTGTATTGGGAAAGCAGCCGCAGACAGCACAAAAATGATGGCTGTAGCCCTGTTCCAATAAACTGTTATTTACAAAAACAGGCAGTGGGTGTATTTGGCCTTTGGGCTGATCTTGTGTTCTCAAGTTCACTTGTTCTCAAATGTTGGTGTGCATCAGAATGACCTGAGCCACTTGTGACAACAAAAGCTGTCCAGACCCCAGATTCTGATTTCACGGATTTGGGCCGGGTCATGGAGCGCCCACCATTATTCTGATGCCCCAAAGTTAGAGAAACGCTGTTCTTCATCTTTAAGAAATGCAGCTCCCTGGTCTTATATTAACCACCATGGTTTTAATGAGAGACTCATAAAAGGGAGGTCTAGACAAGAGAATGAAATTTGACCCAATGAAGATTGCTGCTGCTGCTGCTAAGTCACTTCAGTCGTGTCCGACTCTGTGTGATCCCATAGACAGCAGCCCATCAGGCTCCTCCATCCATGGGATTTTCCAGGCAAGAGTACTGGAGTGGGGTGCCATTGCCTTCTCTGCCAATGAAGATTAGCACATTTTAAATTGTAAAAACACAAAAATTTTGGTGTTTCTGGAAATTTTAGGGACTGATCATTTAACTCCATAATTCCAGCTAGCATCAACGTCTATACCTCATTGAAATGGTGACATTCAAATAAATTATAGAACTATAGCAAGAGCCAAATGATACTTAAGGTTTAGTTCTTAAGGCATAAACTGAATTTAAACAATCTCAACTGATTTTAAAAGGTTCATCAGCCTTCCACCCTGTAGAATAGTTTACTACTCTTATTATTAAAATTACCACAACCAAAAATTACTTAATAATAAGAGCTTTACAACCCATAAAATATCCTATTGTTTTAGCACAGCATCAGTTGATACTTTATAAATCTGGATCCAGACTTTTTCCAAAAGCTTGTTGAAAGCTACTCAGCAAAGCAATGAAAAGATAGAAAATATTTTTTTCCCATATAGAAATTGAGAGGCACATGGGTCCCACCCTGTACGAAAGCATTTCTCATACAAAGAAAAGACAAATTATAAACAGATGGCCAATCACATGGCAATCAATTAAAATGTATCAGGTGAGATCTGGTTCCAAATTTGAATTCCACTTTTGTTGGCTAACCCCAAGAGTTTCCTTCAAGTGGGATGTACTGCTACGTGGAACTGTAGGCTCCAGCCGCTCCCTGTCCTCCCACCCTGGATGGCAAGGACAAAGATTGCTACATAAGCAGAGAACTTGGCATCTACGCAGGAGTGCATTACTCTTGAGCCCATCTGCCAGCTGGTGGTGATGGATGGTGGAGTGAACTATGGCCCTTCTTGGCTAGTGGATGAGTTTCCATTTGGTGCTCCTTTGTTATTTAACTCAAAGCTAATCATTTTTTGAAAATTTTTATTATTTTCCTTCTTTTCCCTTAACAGTATGCTGCCTGCCTGGCATACTGTACAAATATAGACCAGGTTAAAAAACAATCTGAGTTTGATTCTTGAATTTGAACACTGGATGGATGAAAACATATGCACAAATTGCTTCATTTCCCTGAACTTCAGTTTTTGATAAATGACAGAATAACACTTTAAAAAAAAAAATGCATTTAATTATAAGATAATAAACAGGTTAAGGCTGGCTGTGAGGCAATGGGCCATTAGAACAGAGGAAATTCAATAATCTGATATTTCAAATTGTTTTCTTAAGTGATGCAAAGCTGTTTTAAATATGTGGTTAATGATGCAAGACTTTAATGCCTGTATAATTAAGAAATGATTTTTATATTTGCGTTTGGCAAATATAAACTAACTTATAACTGCTTAATAACATAGTAATGATCTCTGTATGTGTCCAAATCCTCTTAAACCCAGAGCACCCCCTCCCAATGATGACACATTTAGTACTCTCTGGTTTTCATTTTGAAAAGCTGCTAATCCTCAGCTTGTCCTCAACTAAAGTGAGTGCTAGTGATCTCACTGGTTTCATTCAAAGCAAGGTGAACCACACTGAGATCATTTCTGAAGCCTTTGGTAATGCCTAATGAACAATGCTCAGCCACAGACAGGATGCCTGTCACACACCCTACTGCTGATCCAGTGCGTGGTCCATAAAGCCCATCGGATTCTGGAACGGATTCTGAGAGGTCAAATGTGTAACTGTATTTTCCCCAAAGATAGTGGAATAAAATGCCTTTATGTTTGCTTGATTTAATTTTTCCCCCAAAGAACCAGCATCATGGCCCAAGAATGTTGGTTAACTACCAAACTGATATTTTATCTTAAAGTCACAATACTCTTAAACAATTTATTCCTCTGGATTGTATTCCCTCTGTGTCTCTCTTCAGTTTGCAATCAACTCCTGTTTTTCTCTATTTTTGTGATCCAAGAAGATGCACTTTCATATCACATCTAATATACATCTCCCAGACCTCCATTGTGTGACTTGCACTTTTGATCTCGAAGTTAAATAAGTTGCTTATCTATACCTCCAACTTGAAAAGTGAAGTGATCTTTAAGTGGTTGCTGAACTTTCTACATAAAGTACTGCTAATCTCCTTAACAAAAACATGGTGCTAAGTCACTTCAGTCGTGTCTGACTCTTTGGGACCCCATGGACTATAGCCTGCCAGGCTCCTCTGCCCGTGGGATTCTCCAGGAAGGAATACAGGAGTGGGTTACCATTCCCTTCTCCATAACACTTATATAAGAAGCATCTTATGGAAACTTTTTCATGGTACATTTCTAAAATGAAAGTGAATAAAATAAAACATTGATTAACCCATTCATCCTAAAAGAAGGCTTTTCCTTTAAGTGCATACTTACCTTTTTCTTCTGTATATACTATGGCACATCAACATTTCAAATAAACAAGCCACGTAAGTTCAAAAATAAGGAAAAGGAAAGCACAAGGATTCTCTTTTAGGAGAATTTTTGTCTTCAATTCTCTCTTCTACAGATGACAAACCCTCATTTTTCTGAGTCACGTATTCTCCCTTCATTATTGTATCTGCCAAAATCCTATTCATCTTCTGACACTTCACTCAAGTTCTACATATTCAGTGATGTGTTCTGACTTCCTCCGACCAGAAAGCTCTCCTCCCTCTGATTTGACGTATTTCTGACAATATATTGCACACAGACTTTCCTGCAGCTGTTCTCTAAAGGCTTCATATCTGTGTTCTGTGGCTTACCCAAAGTCACATAACTAGTAAGCTCTTATGAGGAAATGAAAACCCATGGCTGTTGGCTCCAGATTTTAGGATCTTTCTCTCCATATCACGCATTTCCTTGAACATTTCTGTGTTATTTTTTGCTCAGAAAAGAAGAAAGAAGCTGTCCTTTCCCCCAAAGGACTATAAGTTAGTATTTCATGTGCTGTCAAAGCGCATTTCTTCTAACTGGTTCTCTGCTCCTTGAATGCCTCCTGCAGGGGCTCCTCATCTCTCATTGCTCTTTCCAGTTTAAAAATTCCCCAAAGTTTACCTTGTCACCTTCTTCTATTGTGTTCTCTACATCATCGACTTCATTTATACCCATGAGCTCAACGACTGCTCCTGTGTAGATAATTTAGCTCAAGGCTCTAGTTCTGCTCTCTCTCTGGCTCCACTATTATATTTTCTGATGCCTGTTTAATATCTGCAATATGTTTTTTTAAATGACCTAATTATTTTCCTGTTTCAGCTCCTCCTCTTACCTTATCAGGTTCCTCTAATTGAGAATCTCAAACTAATCTTTTCTTTCTCCTACATCCCTACTCTCCCATCACCAGACAAATCTTCTGGGCCTCTTCCTGCTTTTCCATTTGCAGAGGCACCTCCCTGATTCAGGGCCTCCTCATCTCTCTTCTGAACAATTGCAATAGATAGCTAACTCTCACTTCCCGTCTCCCCGCCCAATTGTTCCTATATATCACCAGAGTGATGCCAAAGCAGAGGAGGCAAGTCTAAGTAAGTACCTTGGCCTTGAACAGAGAGAAAATAGACCTAATTAAACTTAAAAGCTTTTGCAAGGCAAAGGAAATCATAAACAAAATGAAAAGTCAACCCTCAGAATGGGAGAAAATATTTGCAACTGAAGCAACTGACAAGCGATTAATCTCCAGAATATACAAACAGCTCATGCAGCTCAATATCAGAAAAACAAACCCCCCTCCTTTTTAAAAAAAATGGATGGAATATCTAAATAGATATTTCTCCAAAGAAGACATACAGATGGC
Organism: Dama dama; assembly: GCF_033118175.1. NCBI lineage: Eukaryota > Metazoa > Chordata > Mammalia > Artiodactyla > Cervidae > Dama > Dama dama. The sequence goes on from NC_083701.1 coordinate 63,946,505, forward strand.
TAAAAAGCACATGAAAAGATGCTTAATATCACTAATTACTAGAGAAATGCTAATTAAAATGCAATGAGGTATCACTTCATGCCAGAATAGCCATCATCGAAAAACCTATGGACAATGATTGCTAGAGAGCGCGTGGAGAAAAGGAAACCCTCCTACACTGTTCGCTGGAATGTAAACTGGTGCAGCCACTACAGAGAACAAGATGGAGTTTCCTTTAAAAAACTAAAAATAGAACTACTATATGATCTGGTAATCCCACTCCTGGGCATACATCCGGAGAAAGCCATACTTCAAAAAGGCTCATGTACCCCACTGTTCATTGCAGCAGTATTTACAATAGCCAGGACATGGAAGCAACTGAAATGTCCATCAACGCATGGATAAAGAAAATGTGTACATATATACAAGGGAATATCATCCATAGAAAAAGAATGAAAGAACGCCCATTTGCAGCAACAGGGATGGACCTAGACACGGTCACACTTAGTGAAGTCAGACTGAGAAAGACAAATATCATATGATATTGCTTACACTGGAATCTTAAAAAAAAGGGTACAAATGAACTTCTTCACAAAATAGAGTTACAGATATAGAAAACAAACCTATAGTTCCCAGGGGATGAGGGGAGGTAGGGATATATTGGAAGATTGAGACTGACGCATACTCACTACCACATGTAAAATAGATCATGAATGAGGACTTACTGAGCAGCACAGACAACTCTACTCAATACTCTGCAGTGGCTACATCAGAAGAGAATCTATAAAAGAGTGAGTATATGTATAACTGATCCACTTTGCTGAAACTAACACACACTGTAAATCAATTACATTCTGATTAAAAAAAATTTTTTTAAACGGACTTTAAAGATTGAAGCAGAATAGAGCAGTAAGTTAATATTTTTAAAATATTGAAAAATATAGGAAGAGAGAGAGATTCTGAAAGGATATCTTGAAAGCCAAGGAGGAGAAGCAGGAAAGGGCCAAATACCGAAAAGATCAAAGCTACTTCTTTATCTCTCATACATTCTACTTGCTTACCATCTCTAGTCTTATCACTAGCAAGAAAGAATTCTGTTAAAGCATAAAATCCCCAATTGATAGCCATTTCATTTGGGTTTTTACAATTAGTTGCATCCATCAAAGTAACGCTTTCAAAAAACTGGAATAGTAAGTCACAGCAGTATTAAATCTTGGGATATAAACCTAAATCCTGGGAATGTACTAAAGTTTTCTTTTTATGAGAGTGATAGTTACTACTGTACCAGTCTTAACAAAAAATCTTTTATAAGGTTGTCTCCAGTACTCTTGCCTGGAAAATCCCATGGACGGAGGAGCCTGGTAGGCTGCAGTCCATGGGGTCACGAAGAGTCGGACATGACTGAGCGACTTCACTTTCACTTTTCACTTTTATGCATTGGAGAAGGAAATGGCAACCCACTCCAGTGTTCTTGCCTGGAGAATCCCAGGGATGGGGTCGCACAGAGTCGGACACGACTGAAGTGACTTAGCAGTAGCAGCAGTATGTATATTTGGACTTCCCTGGTGGCTCAGATCATAAAGAATCTGCCTGCAATGTGGGAGTCCTGGGTTCAATCCCTGCATTGGGAAGATTCCCTGGAGGAGGGCATGGCAACCCACTCCAGTATTCTTGCCTGGAGAATCTTATGGACAGAGGATCCTGGTGGGCTCCAGTCCACTGGGTCCCAAAGAGTCAGGCACAACTAAGTGACTAAACACAGCACAGTGCATATATTTATCCACCAATGCTGGAGGGAAAGTGTTAGGTTTCATCAACTCCAGGTAAACATCTAGACTTTAGCAGAGAAAACCAAATCAATCAGATATTTAATGTAATAATATACATGTTGTATCCTTAAAGCATTTCTCATTTGATTACGCACTAAAATCATTTAAACTAAGCCAAGAAATAGCAGAATAAGCAGCCATTAAAAACTCCTGGATACATTTAGTCTCCAACCAAAGGTAATCAACCCTTCAGTTCAGTCGCTCAGTCGTGTCCAACTCTTTGTGACCCCATGAACTGCAGCACGCCAGGCTTCCCTGTCCATCACCAACTCCCAGAGCTTGCTCAAACTCGTGTCCATTGAGTTAGTGATACCATCCAACCATCTCATCCTCTGTCATCCCCTTCTCCTGACTTCAATCTTTCCCACATGAGGGCCTTTTCTAATGAGTCAGTTCTTAGCATTAGGTGGCCAAAGTATTGGAGTTTCAGCTTCAGCATCAGTCCTTCCAATGAATATTCCAGAAGGGACTCTCAAGAGTCTCTCAAGAGTCTTCTCCAGCACGGCAGTTCAAAAGCATCAATTTTATGGTGCTCAGCTTTCTTTATAGTCCAACTCTCATATCCATACGTGACTACTGGAAAAATCATAACTTTGACTAGACAGACCTTTGTTGGCAAAGTAATGTCTCTGCTTTTTAATATGCTGTCTAGGTTGGTCACAGCTTTTCTTCCTAGAAGCAAGCGTCTCTTAATTTCATGGCTGCAGTCACCATCTGCAGTGATTTGGAGCCCAAGAAAATAAAGTCTGTCACTGTTTCCATTGTTGCCATACCTATTTGCCATGAGATGATGGGACTAGATGCCGTGATCTTTGTTTTTTGAATGTTGAGTTTTAAGTCAGCTTTTTCACTCTCCTCTTTCACCTTCATCAAGAGGCTCGTTAGTTCCTCTTCGCTTTCTGCCATAAGAGTGATGTCATCTGCATATCTGAGGTTATTGCTATTTCTCCTGGGAAGCTTGATTCCAGCTTGTGCTTCATCCAGCCTGGCATTTCACATGATATACTTTGCATATAAGTTAAATAAGCAGGGTGACAATATATAGCCTTGACATACTCCATTTCCAATTTGGAACCAGTCCGTTGTTCCATGTTTAAATATTACAAAATGAAGGCATCTTTATTAAATGCAGGTTTTTGCCAACAGTAATTTCCCATTGCAAAAGTGAAGTCGCTTCAGTCGTGTCCGACTCTGTGCGACCCCATAGACGGCAGCCCACCAGGCTTCCCCATCCCTGGGATTCTACAGGCAAGAACACTGGAGTGGGTTGCCACTTCCTTCTCCAATTCATGAAAGTGAAACGTGAAAGTGAAGTCTCTGTCGTGTCCGACTCTTTGCAACTCCACCGACTGTAGCCTACCAGGCTCCTCCATCAGTGGGATTTTCCAGGCAAGAGTGCTGTAGTGAGTTACCAAAATCAATTTAGTGGGTCATAACTAACATTTTTTGAAAAAGGTGAAATAGAAGAAAATAAAAATGTTTTAGAGTTCATCACAAATTGTAAGGATATCTCATGAAAATTTTATTTCAGTAAATATGTATGTATGTACACACTGTTACAATGTAGAAAATATTTCTTTTCTGTATTATAGTCGCAAAAGTTGGAAAAACTGATCTAGGGCAGTATATTATGCTTCCTACTGTTTAAAAAGCAAACAATAGCAACAACAAATTCCATCAGATTATACTGCCCTATACCATCCTGTGTACTCCTGAAGTAGCTGCTTTAAAAAAAATACCCTCACTCTCCTCTGGTCTCCCTTCAGTGCATTTCTTGTACCAGTGATTCTCAAGGTGCTGTCCACAGACTCCAGAGGTCTCTGAATAGATCTACAAGTTCATTGTAAGATGAGGACGTTATTTGTATTTTCACTGTGCTTACATTTGCATTGGTGGAGCAAAGGTAAAATGAATACAATACCTGGGCCTTAGCACCAGTTGAGGCAATGGTACCAAACTATAACAACCAGTGTATATGGCACTGCCGTGTAGTCCTGGATTTTTCTTAAAGTACCAATTTCACTTAACAATGACCTTGATAAGGCAGTAAAAAATATTCACTTTATTAAATGTCAACCCTTGAGCACATATCATTTTAATATTCTATGTGAAAAATGGGACGTTCCAACAAGACCTCTGGGTGTATCAGTTACAATGGGTGTGAGCTAAACTGGCTGCTTTTTTAATGGAATATCATTTTTACTTGAAAACAAACTATGCTTATTCAGATGTGGGTATTTGGCAGACATTTTTTTCTAAAATGAACAAAGTGAGACTATCACTTCAAGGAAAACAACTGAAAGTATTTATTGCCAATAATAAAATTCCAACTTTATAGCAAAAACGAAAATTTTAGAAAACTTGGCAGTATACCAATATCTAAAGAATTTTAAGATGAAATCAGTGGTGATATTGAACAAAGTGATTGTTTGATATTGTATAAAAAAATGTGTCAACATTTGGAAGATTTACACAACTCAGTGAATCAATATTTTCCAAATGACCAGTGCATGATACAAGTACAAGACAGACCAATGGATTTTAAAGTAATGGAATATAGGGTCTTCCCTGGTGGTCCAGTGGTTAAGACTTCACCTTCTAATGCAAGGGGTATGGATTCAATCACTGGTGTGGGAGTTAATATCTCATATGCCTCATGGCTGAAAAACCAAAACATAAAACAGAAATAATATTGTAACATATTCAATAAAGACTTTTTAAATGGCCCACATAAAAAAATCTTTTATAAGAGTCATTGATATAGTTGCAGAATCCATCAACTTTGAAGAAACCAACCTTTAAAGACTATCAGTTGTTGTGTTACAGTCCCAAGTCAAAAAGCAATATCCACAATCATCTAAGAAATCTGTTAAAATACTCCTCCCTTTCCAGTTATATATTTGGGTGAGGCCAAACTTTTTTCATCTATTGCAACCAATGTATCACATCAGATCGGATGCAGAACCAGATATGGAGCTTCAGCTGTCTTCTACTAAGCTAAAAATTTCAAAGATTTATAAAAACGTAAAACAATGTCATTCTTCTCACCTTTTTTCTTTAAAAGTCTCTTATTTATGTTATTATATAATGGGATTATTTTCAATGAATGTATAAATTAAAAAAAACTTTTTCTTAGGTTTAATTTCTAATACAATAAACATTGATAGATATAATACACATAAACAAAAGTTCTTTAGGATCTTTAACAATTTTTAAGAGCATAAAGAACGCTGAAAAAAAAAAAAAGAACGCTGAGACTATAATGTTTGAAAAACCCTTTCCTAGACCTTATTTGATTCCTCTCTCAAGTCCAAAACTGTGAATACACTTTTGAGTTTCTGAGTCAACAATAAATCATACTGCTTAAGAAGAGCTTGGGCTTCCCTGGTAGCTCAGCTGGTAAAGAATCCACCTACAATGCAGGAAACCCTGGTTCAATCCCTGGGTTGGGAAGATCCACTGGAGAACGGATGAGCTACCTATTCCAGTATTCTTGACTTCCCTGGTGGCTCAGATGGTAAAGAATCCACCTGTAATGAGGAAGACCTGGGTTCGATTTCTGGGTTGGGAATATCCCCTGGAGAAGGTAAAGTCTATCCACTCCAGTATTCTGGCCTGGAGAATTCCATGGACACAGGAGCCTGGCAGGCTCCAGTCCATGGGGTCACAAAGAGTCAGACACAGCTGAGTGACTTTCCCACACACACAAGAAGAGCTTACTAACAGGTATGGATGGAGTAATACTTGAAGTCATTTTCGGATTTAAAAAATTAATTTCCTAGTTGAAGAGTATTTAATGTACATGTCATATATTAGGCAAAGAGAACTTAGGGCCTCAACTAAGATCCTTAGTGTTTTCTCTCATGCAAATCTTGATAATAAAGTGTTTGTTTTTATTTACTATACTGTCCAACTGGGTATCGTTACAACATCACATTTATGCATCAGTAAGTCACAATTCTCATCTGACAGTTTAAATGTCTCATCTCACCTGATCTGTGAATCACATTCCAGGCGGAATGCCTGCCACCGTGCTCCAGGGACAGAGCTCTTCCTGATGAAATGCCAGTATGAGAGCCCAAGAGCCCATGCCCCCAGAACACTCCGGAACAGACATTACCCTGCAAAGAAAGTTCATATGAAATCAGTATGACTTAATTATATCACACTGAAGATTCATCATACTGAAAATCAAATTCTATGCCAATGATACACGGCACTTGTAGCTTATTTTACAAACATTAACTAATTAAATTTGCAAAACATCCCTGAACAGCGAGACATAATGATATCTGAGCTGCCAACCTAATTAAGCCTAATTATTTCTAAGATTTCCCTCTTCTAAGTGGGTTCTATCTCCAGTTCAGAGAAGTGGGCTCACTATGTGCTCAAACCAGATATGGAAGTCAGCTATCACTTATTCCTTCCAAAATTCTCTTGCTGTGAGGCGCCCACATTTCCTGTTAGGACAGCTCAACCAGTACCATTTTCCACTGGAAAGGCTCATAGAAACTCCAAAACCCCCAAACACTAATCTAGCCTTGAACTCATAGTTCTATATCATAAATGACATTTTTTGCTTGTTTTTTTTTACCAGCAAGCAGTTTTGATTGTTATCCAAATTGCTTTGACCAGCTTCACTCTACTGTCCTCTTTTTCTCCCCCCACAGCATCTTTTTCTACTGTATGTCCTCATAGACACAGGCCCTATCTTCCATGCAGTTTCTTGCCTCCAAATTCTGCCATCAGGGAGTTGCCTTCTTTGTGCTTTTTTTCCTATGGCCTCTCTGACTTGAATGCTCTCAGGTTTTCTGCAGTTCTCTGCAGTCCCTCTTTTCCATTCCACTTAAAATTAGGCAACTTTGTTCCATCAGTTCATTACATATCAGCTTCTAAATTTTCTCTTCAGCAGCAAGCTGGGCCTTGAAAGTGAATGCCATATGTTTAAAAACATTGCTAGAAGACATATTGTGAAGGGGAATGTTACTGTTTGTGGGGAAAAAAAAAAAAAGGTTATACAAGTAGGCTTAAATATACACCTCGGGAGTGGGAAATAAATAATTCTTACGAGGGTTGTATTAGAATTCTTCAGAGAGAAGAGAGAGAGATTTATTTTTAAGGAGTTGGCTCACATGCCTGGGGAATGGTAAATCCAAACCTGGCAGGGTAGGCTGGTAGTCTGGAAATTCCCCTAGGAGTCAATTTTGTAGCCTTGAGTTTGGAGGCTAAATTCCTTCTCCTCGAGGGGAATCTCAGTCTTTGCTCTTAAGGCCTTCAAATGATTGAAGGAGGCCCATTCATGTTATGTAGTATAATCTGCTTTACTCAAGTCTACTTATTTAAATGTTAATCACATCTAAAAAATTAAGGACTGATGCTGAAGCTGAAGCACCAATACTTTGGCCACCTGATGAGAAGTGACTCAATTGAAAAGGCCCTGATGCTGGGAAAGATTGAGGGCAGGAAGAGAAGGGGATGGCAGAGGATGAGATGGTGGGATGGCATCTCTGACTCAAAGGACATGAGTTTGAGTAAGCTCTGGGAGTTGGTGATGGACAGGCAAGCCTAGCATGCTGTAGTCCATGGGCTCGCAAAGAGTTGGACACGACTGAGCAACTAAACTGAAACTGAAAACAGCAACATCTAGAATGGTGTTTGACCAAATAACTGGGCACCAGAGCCTAGCTAAGTTGGCACATGAAATTAGCCTCATATGGGCCTACCTTGTTTAAGAACACATTTAAAGTCACTATATTTTTCATGTTTGTAATCTTACTGGCTAAGAAAATACCTCCTATACTAAATGTTCACTATTTAGTGGTGGAGTAAATGAATGTGTTACACTTGTATTTCCAATAATACTGTAAACTTGAGGGACAATATTTCTCTTCCTTTTCCTGTAACTATGGCAGTCACATAACCCACATTTTCCAAGGTAACATTGATTTTAAACCTTCTGTCCCATTGTCACACCATGTGTCCTGATTTTAGATGTAGCAAACGTGACGACCATACCTCTAACAAGTAGTTTCATGCTGAGCACACTACTTAAACCTCACCTAATACTTAACTGATTGTAATGCAATTTCCAGCCAGTGGACATTTTGTTTAAAATATGACAAAATACAACTGGGGGAAATTATCATTTCTCTTCTCATCTATTCCTGAGACACAAAATGCAATCTGGTTCTTGTGTTTTAAATTTTCCGTGTCCAGTTCTCAGGGTGTGGTTATAATGAACTGCTGAGCCAGTATGAAGTAAGATACTTGGTAATCAGGGCAAGTTTAAACAGCGTTGAACATTTTTTTAGGGTGAGTGAGCATTCAGGTAATGCATCCAGGAAAAACCTTGAAGGGAGGGACACAATTAGACAAGTAAAAATCCCAACTTCTGAATTCTCTATGCAGGTAATAAAAGCTTCAGATTCCAAGAGGAAGGTTGATGATTTTTTTTTTTAAAGATGATAGTAGAATCAAAACTAAATAAAACATTAAGAATTGTCTTTTTTCCAGTAAAAATTACTTGAGGCTTTTCTGGACTGCAGAAATTATTTTCCTACTTTATAATCTGATGTGATCTTTAAACTGCTGCTTTGTTCCAGAATGATATCTCAAAGGAGTACAAGTTATACCACTTGGAGTTCAGATAGCCTTGGTGAAAATTTAAAGCTATTATAGAAAGATGAGTGATGAATTCAAGGAAGCCAGAAAGTGCTTGAACCAAAAGCTTTCAGCTATTCAATCAAAAAATTAGCGAGAGTCAGTGACAGCTTGGGTACGAGGGGTGAAGATATAGAAGGGATGAAAGATGTCTTAGCTGGGTAGGAGACTAGAATTATGCTGATCTCATTATGAGGGACAGAGAAATTAGGACAGAGAACCAGTTTGGAATATTTAGTAGAGGAGTGAGGGTGATAAGTGATTCTGATAATGTTGATCTTAAGCGGAACAGGGAGTTACCCTGTAAACAGCTAGAAAATACAGATTAAGAAGGCAGGTGGAGAAATCAGAACCAAAGTTGAAGTTTCCAGTATCTTTACTGTAGAATGTAAATAAAGTCGAAACTATTGACTATGCCTTCCCTATATCTACCCAAGCCAAAGATGTATTCTTCCTGGACTTGAGCCAGATAGAGTGATTTGCAGACCCCCTACGTTGTCCTTGACCCTCTGGGACATGTGCCTACTCATTCGTCACCTCTCTGGAAGGCTCTCCTCCTTTCCCCAGCCCCACACGCCCCAGTAATTTACACCCCAACTTCAGCTCAACCTTCAGGTCTTTATCCTTTCTGGATATATGCCCAGGAGTGGGATTGCTGGATCATTTGGTAATTCTGCTTTTAGTTTCTTAAGGAAATTCCATACTGTTTTCCATAGAGGTTGCATAAATTTACATTCCCACCAACAGTGTTAGGAGGGTTCCCTTTTTCTATACTTTGGGTCTTACTTTAGATATTGCCTTCCTGACTGCCCCCTTGCATGTGTGTGCGCAACACACACACACACACACACACACACACACACACACACACTCCTCTGTTAGGTTAGCTGTTCTCCTACGAACTTTCAGAGTACTGAGTATTTCCCCCACTACTCTGTGTTATAAAATCCTGTTTCTTGAATGCTCATCAGCTTGAGTTTAAGGTTCCCAAGGGTAGGCCTTGAATCCTTCCTGCATGTGATAACATTCCTAACTCCATTACACATGGTAGGCAATCCATAAATTGAATGAACAAATGAATTATCAGAGAAGGTTGAATGTAAGCCAAGATCACAGTAAATCAAGCTCTCCAAAATGCATGTCTGAAAAAGAGGATGATAGTTGATATTTGATGATAGTTGATACTTCAAATAACAAGCTTGAAGGGCCTTGAAAAATTTATTCTCATGGTATACATGTACCTTGTGGAATGAATTTTATGGTTATGGTGTCATGCTGTGATTTTTCTAGTAAGACATGTAAGACTGAAGCATGCCCATGTGGGTGGTGGGCATGTCTTCAAAGAAGCCCAAAGCCTTTCTCAGGACAGGCACCTGGGAAAGACTTGGATTCTCAAACAGGACGTAGAACTGAGGAATGGAATGGAGGGTGGAAGGCTAGGCTTCATCAACCTTAACCTGGAGCTACGCCTTCCAATACAGCAACCATTCATTAGACATATGTGGCTTTTGTGCCTTGAACTGTGCTGTCTGAACTGAGACATGCAAAGTGTAAAATCCAAAGCAGATTTCAAGCACGGTATGAAGAAATTAAATACTTACTTAACATTTCCATGTTGACTCTGTGTTGAAATGATAATATTTTGTATGTTGTTGATGTTCAGTCACTCAGTCGTGTCCGACTCTCTGTGATCCCATGGACTGTCATCCTCCAGGCTCCTCTGTCCACAGGATTCTCCAGGCAAGAACACTGGGGTGGGTTGCCATGCCCGCCTCCAGGGGATCTCTCTAACCCAGGGATCAAACCTGCGTCTTTTACATCTCTTGCATTGGCAGGCAGGTTCTTTACCACTAGCGCCACCACAAAAAGGGAAACTAAATCTCAGAAAAGTGAAGTAATCTGTCCAAGATCACAGAGCTACTCAATTATAGCATTCTTGAATCTTAGTTCTCCTTTATTTAAAGTTCTCTAAATATTCCATCTCTCTAAAATACCCATAAAAGATATTATTTTAAGTGTGGCTGGTAGCTAAAAGCCAACCCTCTTTGACTGGAGACTGTCAGACATCCCAAGACATCTCAGGGAGACGGATTAGTCCCTTCTCAAGTGGCTCTCTCTTCCCCTAAGTAGAGAGGGGAGGAAAAAACAAAAAAGCTCTTTGTTATAATCCAAGGAAGATAAAATTCTCCTGTACTCATCCTTCAGAGTTGGAAACATTCTGCACCGTCAGCTAGTCCAAGCCTCTGATTTCACAGATGAGAAATGAGGCTGAGGGCAGTAAAATGACTTGTCCAAGGTCATGCAGCTGATTCCTGGCAGAGCAGAACTGAAGCTCATGTAGTTTCTCAGAACATGACTCTCTGCAACCCACACTGCCTCCTGAGGACCGAGGAAGGCCTGGGGGAGATTCGGGAGCTGTAGGGAGGCTGCCTCATTGGCTGCAGGAGGCACAGTTTGCACTGTCTCCTGGCTCACACAGTTTCTATCCCATCCCCCAAACACTCACCAAGAACTGACAGTGATGCGGGCCCAGGTACACTGGACTAACAGTATAAAACCAGCCCGACTGCACCCGGGAGAACAAGGCTTTTGCTTTCATTGCTTTTCTTTCTTTTAATCATGTGCAAATCCGGGAGAAGGGCTTTGCAGAGGGTGTGTGTATCACTCCCTGGAGCAGCCTCATGCTTGACCTGCTGGGCAGGTTTCAGAAGGCATGTTTGGGAGGAGACGCCTCCGGGAGATGCAGACACTCTGTGCTGATCCTGGAAAACTTCACACACAGTCAAAAGATTTTAATGAGCAAGCTGGGCCTAAAGCTGTTCCTGGAGGCTGCGCCCCAGGCGTCAAGCTGTTCCTTGGTGCAGGTGCCACCAAGCCTCCAAGCCCTGTCAGTCCCCTCCCACACCTGCACTCTCCACTTGGATCCAGTGTTCTGTGACCTGACACAGTCTTTCTCCTTCCCAACATGAGTTTTGGTCATACTCTTCCCTCAGGCCCTGCCCACGGATCATGACCTCCTTGAAGCTATTTCAGACCATGGTCAGCCTGCTAAGCACTCCTTTTTCTGGAATCTAAGATGAACCTATGCATGCTCAGTCGCTTCAGTTGTGGCTGACTCTTTGTTACCCCGTGAACTGTAGCCTACCAGGCTCCTCTGTCCATGGGATTCTCCAAGCAAGAAGACTAGAACGGGTTGCCATGCCCTCCTCCAGTCTATCCTCCTGCATGTTGCACTTAGTTATCCAGTTCATACTTGATTTGTACTTTTTATGTACATGTTCTGGCTCCTAAACTGACACTTAGCCACTCAAAACAAGGGACAGATCTAGTTTCCCCTGTGAATTCCAAATTTCTTCCTAGCACAGAGTCCCATAAGCAGCAGGCACTCAAGAAACCTTGGATGTTGATGACAATGACAATACGATGATGATAATGTTGCTGGAGGAGAAGGGGAGGGAGGACAAAGATAGAAAAGAAATTCTATCCAGGTAGAATGGCCTACAAATCGGATTACTACAGAGATCAAACTCCAGGCCAAAGGAAAATGGTAGAAATAATCAAATTTCTGTCTGTGAAACTTCTGCCTGCCACATTCGTCACAGCCGTCAGGCCATTTTATCAGTTTTAAAAGCAAACAGGACTGTCTGTCTTATTCCCTTTCTTGTGGAGCCTGCTATGGTGTCTAACTTCATGTGTCAATTTGGGCCACAGGATAAGCAGGCATTTGGTCAAGCATTCCTTCGAGTGTCTCTGGGTGAGATTAGCATTTGATTTGGTAAACTGAGAAGAGCAGATTGCCCTCCCTCATGTGGGTGGGCCTCATCCCGTCAGTAGAAGAAGAGAGAATGATGCTGACTGCTGAGCTGGGATGCTGTTCTTATCCTATTTTCAAACTTGAACTGCAAAATCAGCTCTTCTTGCAGTAAGATGTGAGGGACAATTCTGCCTGCCCCACATCCAGCAGCTCTAATTCTTACTCCCTTGACAGAAATGCTCTTTTGGATGAAGACATCACATTACCAGGACTCTATTTAGAAAGCAAATAAGCACAGAAGAAGAAGAGCTGTTACTTTAATATCTTGGCATGGATTCATCCCCAGATGAAAGTGGAGAGCAAAGAATTGGGACCTGAGATGGTACCATTTACGATGAGGCAGAGGGAGAGATGCCGGGGACCAGCCCTGATGAGACACAGCCTTGGGAAGTTGCACAGAGTTCGACATCAGTGAAAGCAGGAGGGACAGGGAGCATATGGAGGACAGGGCATGGGGCAGGGCGGGGAAAGAGGTCTTAGAAGAAGTCAAGAAAAAGTCAGACCCCTCTGAAGGTTTGGGCACTGGATGAACATTCCATCAGATGGATACTTGTGTTACAAGGCTGGCTGTGTTCCTGTTTCTCCAGGCCTGGGACCAGAGACTCTTATCAGCTCTCCCCTCCCTTGGCCTCTCCCACCTCCTCCTGATCTCTCACTAAACTCTGCTGTTTTAAATTTCCTGTTGCTTGGATCTAGTCTTCACATCTGGTTCTGCCCACAGGCCCTGAGGGTCATGCCAGGACGGGGACTCCACCTTTCCGCCTGGTTCCACCCTCAAGAGACCTCTCACACCTTAAGAACTGTGTCTTGTAGAGTGTGCATGATCCCTGTCCTAAGCCTCATGTAGCTTTCAAGTGATGCACAATTAAATAAAACTCCTGGCTCTCCCTTAACAGACTCCTAATCTGCTCCTATCAAAGGTCTATTTTGGTTACAACTAGCATTCCCATAATGGATTGGAGTTGACTGAAACATTATTGTGAGCTATAATCCGGCTGTCATCCGATACTCAACTGAAACTGCTCGAGCAAAGATCACCAATGACTTTTACTGGTTGTTATTGCCAAAACCAAAGACTCCGCTAGCCACTGCAGGAGACTCAGGAGATGTGGGTTCAATCCCTGGGTCAGGAAGATTCCCCTGGAGGAGGAAATGGCACCCCACTCCAGTATTCCTGCCTGGAGAATCCCACGGACAGAGGAGCCTGGAGGGTTACAGTTCATGAGGCCACAAAGAGCTGGACACGACTGAGCAAGTGAACACGCACGCGTGCGCGCTGCCAAAACCAAGAAACACAGTTCGTTTGTTGTCTTGGCGTTCTCTTTGCTGCTGATGCAATTATTCACATACCCCTGCTCTTGTTACTCTCCTGCCCGAGTTTCCATGCACCACTCTATGCTGGTTCTCCTCGGCAGGGTTTCCTCTGCCCGGTACGCCTTCTCCTCACCTCGGTTAAGTGCCCCACTTCCCCGAAGAGTGGGCATGTGACCCAGGTGGGCCAATCATAATACCAAACCTCTCTGTCCTCACTGATTGGTTCAGAGGTGGGTCACGTGCCCCAAATCAGGCCTATCAGAGTTTTTCGCCAGCATTTGCTAATGAAGCTGGTTGGGAATACCTTCAATCAGTGGCTTTTGTTATGTAACAAAGACTCTCAAAATCTCAGTGGCCTGTGACACCCAGTATTTATTTTCTTGCCAATAGTCCACGGTCAGATGTGGCAAAGGTTGCCTCTGGGTATGTTTCACAGGTTTCTTTATTCTCTCTGGACCAGTGGCTACTTGGGAAACACTCTTCTCAGGACAGGGCGCCGAGCAAGCAGAAACATGTGACGTTTCCTCAAGCCTTGGCCAGAACCGTCACACTGTGACTCTGTCCACACTCCCAAAGCAAGTCGTGTGACCACATCCACAATCACTGGGAAGACACCTCTTGTGGGAGGAATTGCAGGGGTTGTGTCATACAAATATCCCTGCGAGCAGGGGCATGAAGAACTGGGAACAATAGTGAATCTGCAGCATTCCTTACTTCTCTGAACCCAGGCTCTAAAGATGGACGCTGGGAGCTGCTGTGGCCCTGCCCCCTGCATGTGAAGCAGATTTGAGGATGAAACCCATACCCAAAAAATCAAGTTCCTTGACCCAGTGGTCTGACTCCATCCCCCACTTCCCAGATATTCATTATGAGCTACTGAATTTCCCCTTGAATTGGGATTCTATCATTCACATGCCAAGAGGCCTGGAAAATATAGTCCCTTCCCTCTCAAGTGGTCCTTCTGGGCCTTGCGTTCTGCACTCAGCTCTTCTCTCTCTATAACAAGGGTCAGCAAACTACGGTTCATGGGCCAAATCTGGCCGGCCACCTGTTTTTGTGAATAGCTTTATTGCAACGCATCCCCATGCACACACTTATGTATTATCTGTGGCTGCTTTCACACTATAGTATCAGAAGTAAATAGTTATGATAGTGGCCATAGAGTCCACAAAACCTAAAATAGTTACTACCTGGCCCTTTACAGACAAACAGTGCTGAGCCCTACCCTAAAAAGTGGAGGCCATGTGCTCTCCTGGTCAGTCTCATTCACCTGCAAGCTGGTAAGTCCCAAATCTATCTCCCTGGCCCTGACCTCACCTTGCATCTTGGGATAACTCTGTATACACTTTTCTGCACGGATGCCCCACAAGCACCTCAAATTCAGTAAGTTTCTGATTTAAACCGAACTCATCCCTTTTCCCCCAAAATCAGCTCTTCCTTCCAATTTGCATCAGCAATGGTGCTGGCTTGGCACCCAGCACCCAAGCTAGGTTCTTCTTTCTGCCTTCCTCCCCTGCCCCATAAACAGGTTGCTCTGGTTTTATGTCTAAACTTTTCTTAAACTCTCTCTGCTTCTCTCCAGCCTTTCTATATATCCTCACTTGAGCCACTGCAGTCTTCTCACTTTTCTCTTTATCTCTTTATCTCTGGCGTTTTCCACCTGTCCTTCCAGCAGAGGATCTTTTACAGCACCAATCTTGTCCTGCAGCTCTCTTATCTAAAGTTACTCCATGGCTTCCATTAAGAATCAAGTCCAACTTTAATAAACCGATGTGTGAAATTCTGAATCTCCTGGCCGTGCCAGTCTCTCTATCCTTATTTTAGGGTACATTTCATCCCACCTGAGACTAACATGAAAACGTACAAACTATGCTGTTTCTTGCCTCTGGCCTTTGCTTATGCTGTTCTTGCCCGCTCACCCCCTACCTCTCTCATTCATTCGGCTAACTCGTCCTTTGGGATTTCAACAGACATCATCCCCCTCTAGGAAGCCATCTCAGACTTGCACCTGCCTTTCCAAGCTGAACTGAGTGCATCTTCTTTGCTCTCTCCTAGCTCCAGGCAAAGGTTAATTCAAGTTTATCAGCTTGCCTGCCTATCTGCTCACTACAGTGCAAGCCCCAGGGACAGGGCCCATGCTTCATTCATCCTTGTGTCCTTGGCTCCTGCACAAAGTGTTTGGTGAACTGAACTGAACTAAAAGATGTTTTTCACTAGCATTGAACCTACCACTGAATTTCAGTACCTACCACTGAATTTTTGCAACAATCTTTGAGATAAATGTTATTATTTTCACTTTATGAATGAAGAAACTGAATCCCAGAGAATTTGTCCAAAACCATGTAACTGATAAAGAGCAGAAGACTGAACTTAAATCCAGGTCTAAGGACCCTGAACTTTTGGAAACTTTGACCACAAAACTGTGTGCTTTCCTGAATTACTTATAAAATATACCATAGTATATTTTACATAGAAATATACATAGAAACATAAAAACATACATAGAAAGTTATGTCATATTATGCATAAATGTATATCTTTAATAATAAAATGAATGATCGTGCCCAGTTTAAGAAATAGAACATTGCCAATACCTTTGAACCACTATCCAAGTTTTTTCATTCCCTTGCTTTTCTTCAAATTTTCCCACATATGGATGTACTCAATGTATTGTATTTCATCATATAAATGTATCAAAGTTCATTTGCCCACTAATTCTGTTGATAGACACTTGAGCTGCTTCCAGGTTTGTTTGCTTGTTTGTTATTACAAACAGTCCTGTTATCCTTGTATATTTCTGCTATCCACACACAGAAGTTTCTCTGGGGTGTAAGAGTGAAATTTATACGTGCACCTTCATCTTTACCAAACAACATCCAATTTCCAATATCTATGGCATCAGCGATGCATAGGAGTTTCTGGTGCTCTGTATCTTCACCAGCATTTGGTCTAAATGCTTGTGTCCTCCCAGAACTATTATTTAAAATCCAACCCCCTCAAAAGGGGCTGGTATTAGTAGATGAGGCTTTAGGAGGAGAATCCTCATGAATGGGATTAATGCCTGATAAAAAGGCTCCAGAGGGATCCCTAGCCTCTTTCAATTCACCATATGAGGGCACAGCAGAAAAGTGCTCACCATGAACCAGCAAGAGGGCCTCCCTGAATATGACCTTGCTGGCTACTTGATCTTGGACTTCCGGTCTCCAAAACTAAGAGCAATAAATTTCTGTTGTTTATAAGCTACACAATCAGTAGTGTTCCCAAATGTACCGAGATATTTTGTAAATTAAAAAAATTTTTTTTCTTTTGTCAAACCAGCGGGTGTAAAATGGTTCTTATTGGGATTTTAACTTGGCTTTTCCTAATTATTGATGAGATGGAAGCATTTTATGTGTTTATGAGTCATTTGTATTTTCTCATGAAAAATGCCTATTTATATTTTTTGCCCATTTTTCCACGAGGCTGCCTGATTTTTTTTGTTATTTAACTGTTATTTATATTTTCTGGATGTGAATCCTTTGTCAATCACATATGCAACAAATAAACATTCTTAGTTTGTGACTTATCTTTTTATACTTTATGGTCTATTGATGTATAAAAGTTCTTAATTTTATTTTAATGGTATGTGTCAGTTTTTTCCTTTGTGGTTTGCATTTCTTTCTCTTTGTTTAAGGAATACTTCCCCATCCTAAGGTAATAGTAGTACCCAAGGTAATAATAGGGCTTCACTTGTAGCTCAGTCAGTAAAGAATCTACCTGTCAATGCAGGAGACCTCGGTTCGATTCCTGGGTCGGGAAGATCCCCTGAAGAAGGAAATGGCAACCCACTCCGCTATTCTTGCCTGGTGACTCCCATGGACAGAGGAGCCCAGTAGGCTACAGTTCATGGAGTCGCAAGAGTCAGACACGACTTAGTGATCAAACAGCCACCAAGGTAATAGAAAACACCAGCACTTACTGAGTCCTTTCTTTCTTTTTTATAAGATTTTTTGGGGGTTTGATTTTACTGTTTTTTTTTTTTCATTTAAACTTTTTATTTTATATTGGAGTATAGCTGGTTAACAATGTTGTGATAGTTTCAAGTGCACAGAAAAGCGACACAGTCATACATACGCATGTATCCATTCTCCCCCAAACTCCCCTCCCATCCAGGCTGCCACATAACACTGAGCAGAAGTCTATGTGCTACACAGTAGGTCCTTGTTGGCTGTCTATTTCAAACATAGTAGTGTGTACATGTCCATCCCAATCTCCCTAACTATCCCTTCCCTCCGCCTTCCCTCGGTAACCGTAAGTTAGTTCTCTAAGTCTTATCCATTCTTCTGCCAATGGACATTCAGGTTGCTTCCTTGTCTTGGTTATTGTAAGCAGTGCTGCAATGAACACTGGGGTGCACGTGTCCTTTTGGACCTTGTTTTTCACTGGATAGATGCTGAAGAGTGGCATATATTTATTTATTTGGCTCTGCTGGGTCTTAGTTGTGGCATGCGGGATCTAGTTGCCTGACCAGGGGTTGAACCTGGCCCCTTGCATTGGGAGCTCGGAATCTTAAGCATTGGACCACCAGGGAAGCTCCTTACTAAGTATTATGTTTCAGTACTCTTAACTCCCTTTCATGGATGATGAATGTAAGACACAGAGAAATTAAGCAACCTGATCACTGTCACACAGTAAATAAGTGGTGGAATAAGAATGTGAACCTGACCATCTGCCTTTAGCATTTGCACTTTAAAGACTGTTTATACTGTCAGCTGTAGAGATCATCTGGTTAGTCCAAAAGAATTTAGAGATTTACCTTTCTCATTATTTACTCTGAGGTTGTCATTTGTATATGATGTAAGAGACCTGAATTAATCTTTACCCTAATATCTACCTTATCCCCTGAGACATTCATCATTAGTGAAACTATCATTGACTGACTCATGCTAAAGGTGAATTAAAAAAACAAAACTATTTTGTAGAGGCTATAAGCAAGTGATCCTAGGCAAGGTGGGCTAAATGTAACCCTGCTCTCCAAGTTCACAGTGAAGTCCAGCTTCAAATGATGTGGCCCCAGAATAGAATCCTTTGAATTAACTGAGGAAGGCAGACCTCCACTGTTCCAGTGCTGAGGACAGGAGGTTGATCAAAGGCTTTTGGCATCTTGTAAAGTGAACAGAACAGCCCCCGAAGAAACCCTGCAAGAGGCACAGGCCATCACAATGCCCGGAACAGCCTCCGGGCACTGCCTACACTCCTGGGACCAAAATAGCTCACATGGCATTCCTGCTGCCTCCTTGTGAACTGTGTGGGAAGGAGCGCTGGTCACGAATCCTTTGTTTCAACCACCCCCACATGCTAGGACAGTCACAGCAACTGCAGTGACATCTTGGCGTCTAGAGCAGAGCACATCACAGGCTGTATACATCATACCTCTTCTGCACCAAGTGCCATCATCCTCCAAAAGTAAAGGTTTAAAAAAAAATGCCAAGAAACTGAAAATGATTTTTTATTTTAAAAATAAAATGAGAATGAGCTAAATGCAGCAGAGAATGGGGGCCAGCTCATAAAGGGTCTCCTACTGATAGACTGAAGAAGTGTGAACTTTATTGTGGCAGTGGGCAGTTTAGGAAAGTAACACGATCCATTTATTAGTTTGCTCGTTACAGACCCTGTGACTAGTTACAATCTGGCTGATAGAATACACTATACAATGGTTGTGCCAAGCTCTGCTAGTGATGCCCTCCCACCCCATCCTGCTTCTTCCTCACCAGCGGGGCTCACCTCCCACTCCCAAGCCTGGAAATGCCTACCAGTCACTTTCCCAGCCTCCCTGGCATGTGATCCAGTCCTGGCTAATGGGATCGGAGAGGGGGAGGCAGCTGGGGAGTGGGGGGGTGGGGAGCGGATTCTGGAAAAGCTTTCCTGTCTAGCGAAAAGATGCCTAAGGAGAAAAGCCCCACTTCTTTTCTAAATGTGATCATGTTTGCATGCAGTGTCTGGAGTTGCCACCACGAATAGGGACAAGGCCAATACCTCAGGGATGGCAGAGCAGAAAGATGGAGGTGACAACGTGATAGAACCGCACAGAGCCCCCCTCCCACTGGAGATAACAGATGGTCATTGCTTAAGTTGCTTTTACTTGGATATTCTGTTACTTGTACCCCAAACCATCTCAACTGAAAGGAACATTAATAAAGTCACCAGTACAAAGTAATATAACATTATAGGAAATATTAAAAATAGACACTGTTCCCTTCAGATACTTATTGGAAATAAATGAGCCTCGAAATTGGAAATAGTTAGCTACCATATTAACTGTTCACTGAATATTTTGAGTGCTCAAGCAGGAAACTACAGCTTAAGAGATGTCTTGTTTTTCCTCTATCTGAAATGATTTTTTTTTTCTCATTTTATTCTCTCATTTGCACGTTTCCCTAAGGAACATTGAAAACCTTCTCCTAGTTCCCTGCTAAGCAGCAATTCTGTCTTCTTGTAGGTCTCTCTCTCATGAAGTCAGGGCAGTCAAAGCACTTTATATAAGAAGACTCAGCATTGTGGCGATGAAAGAATCACAAGTTTCAGGGCAACAATAGAGAATCGTGGGGTTCCCAAGGCCAGAGGGACCTAACATCACATGTAGTAACTCAGTATTATTTGAATACAGGTAAAACCAGAACATCTGGTTAGAGTTCCACAGGCCCATTACAAATTATCTCCCCACCTAAATTGTTACACGCAGTGGCTGGCAACTTTCCAGCAAGTCCTTCTGGTTCCATCGGAGGGAAGCCCATCCAGTCCCAGATATATGCCGGGGTCCTCCAGCTACCACTGGAGAGTCCTTCTTTCCTTCTAGGAATAATTGCTAAGGTTCTGTCAAGTGTTGGCCCTGAGATGTAATCTCTCAGATCTTTATTCTCTTGCTGCATATAAAATTTGCTGGGAACTCCTGAATTTTCCATATGCAAACAGTTTTAAAAATATAAGTGAGAAACTCTGCATCTGAGATAGAGAGCTGGATTGCCAGCTACCAAAAAAGGTGGCTGCTTTGGGTTGCCAACAAAGGTCTGTCTAGTCAAAGCTATGGTTTTTCCAGTAGTCATGAATGGATGTGAGAATTGGACTATAAAGAAAGCTGAGCACCGAAAAATTGATGCTTTTGAACTGTGGTGTTGGAGAAGACTCTTAAGAGTCCCTTGGACTGCAAGGAGATCAAACTAGTCCATCCTAAAGGAAATCTGTCCTGAATATTCATGGGAAGGACTGATGCTGAAGTTGAAACTCCAATACTTTGGCCACCTGATGCGAAGAGTTGACTCATTAGAAAAAATCCTGATGCTGGGAAAGATTGAAGGTGGGAGAAGGGGACGACGGAGGGTGAGATGGCTGGATGGGAATCACCAACTCAATGGACATGAGTTTGAGTAAGCTCCCGGAGTTGGTGATGGACAGGGAGGCCTGGCGTGCTGCAGTCCATGGGGTCGCAAAGAGTCTGCCACGACCGAGCGACTGAACTGAACTGAATGTCTCCTTTCACTCCTGTTCACTTTAGTTTTGTGTTGACTCAGCGCCGCTGGAGTTGGAAGCGCTTTGACTTTGAGCGCATCCCGACCCAGACCGGCGCCGACCCCGCGCGCAGAGAGGGGCTAGTCGTGAGGCCTCTGCGCGCCCAGGCCCGGCCACGCGGAGCTGCGGGCCGAGCCGAGGCGAACCGCCCCGGGAGGCCGCAGCGCGGGGAGGCCCCCGGGGCACCTGGCGCCGCGCGGGGGCGGGAACCAGGTGGCCCGGGCGCGCCCGCCTCGCCCGGACACGGAGCAGGAAGTGGCTCCGGCGCGGCCTCCGCAGGGCGCGCCTCCTCCGCGGCGCCTGGCGGGTGCGGCCGGGCCGGGAGGCGGCCGGAGCCCGAGCCCCGGCGAGCGGGCAGCGAGCGCTCATGGCGGCGCCGGCGCCCGGGGACGCCCGGGCCGCCGCCTCGGCAGTCCTGGACGAGCTGGCTCGGAACTTCACGTACGGGGCGCGGGGCGCCGGCAACGGCTCCCTGTCGGGCGCGTGGTACCGCCGGAACCAGGTAAGGGCCGGCCGCCCCGCCGCCCGGTGGGGACCGGGTTGGGGCCGCCCTCCGGCCGACGGTCCCAAGGCCGCTGGGCTGCCCACGTGGGCAGAGCTGACACGCAGTTTCCACACGTGGACCTCACTGCCCCGCGTTCGGGAGAGCGGGGAAGCCCTGGGCGGCCGCCCCCGGGAGTGGGTCACACAGGCCGGCGGTTCTGGGCCTCTGTGTCCCCAGACATCCCGCCTCTCCAGCCTGAATTCACCCGCCCTGTTCTCCCAGGTGGACTCTAAGGCGTGTGGGGGCAAACCTCCTCCACCCACATTCACCCCCAGGATCGTTTCACAGTTGAAAACATGAGTGAGACTGTATTCTCAGAATCAGAGAACTGGTTCAAGCCCACCAGATAGCACCTGTCTGCAGATGCTCTGAGGGTGACTGTGTGTGTGTGTCCCCAGTGTGTAAGCTCAGCTCCTTCCATTTCCGCACAAGGAACACTGACATTCTCACGTTGCGGTTGCCAGACTCTCTCATTGCTCACAGACCCTGTGGGAAAACGTCGTCAGCCTCAACAACGCCCATGTACGCTGGAAACACACATTTAACAAGATCAAAGGGGATTGGAGCTGCCCATTTATTTCAGGCTTGGTTTAAGAGCAGGAGGAAAAAAAAAAAAAAGAAAGCCCTTCCTGTAGCCACATTTATATTCTTTCAGGAAAGAGCAAGTGATCTTGATATGGTGGATTATTCCAGGCTCCCTTCTGTTTTCATAATGTGTTACTTTGTTCTTGTTCTTTAACAAATCAATAGGTCTTTTTAATTTTACAACAGTGTAATTATAAAATATCTGTTGTTGGTCTAAATCAGGGGCTTTAACCACTAATCAAACACCTGGAAGCCTTTATGCTTGCCAAGTGTTTTGAATGTTAGTTTCTGAAATGTTAGAATTTTGTTTTCAAAAATTTAACCCAGAAGATTATTTATATAAAGACAATAAATGTGCCCACCTTATTAGTTTTCAACAGAGGAGAGAATGTCACTTTGAGTGTGTTTTACCACAAAACATACTAAAACAGGAAAAATGAGAGGACACTGAACCTGTTAGATTCCATTTCTCCTTCCTTCTACCAAGACTTACAAAGACTGCTTTTCATGGGAAGTTCTTTGAGCATATCTGTTATACTATGCTTATGCTAGCTTATGTTATAAAGCATATTATGCTAATGCTAGAAGCAGTCCCAATAAAAGTTGACTGATTTTTTGTCTTTTTGGTAAAGGAATTAAAGAGTTAGTAAATGTGACCTGAGATGGCATCATCCAAAACAGGAGAAAACATTGTTTGCAGAGCGGAAACCTCTGTAGACATTAGTTTTCTTTAATGCTTCCTGGAATTCAAGATTGTCTTGGCTCTCTGACACCAAACATAGCTTATCATGTGACGTAAATGTGAAAACTTAACTTTATGTTTGCAAGGCTTAACTTGCCTTTGACAGTATAGGTTTGTACAGGTTAGAAGGAGTGTATCAGGAATATGCTAATTGCAACTACTCAGCTGACACCTGAACCATAGCTAGTTTGAGATAAGACTGTATCAACTTTTCCCATTATTATGCAGATTTAGGCTATCTTATAAGATTGTGGTATTTTATTGACTGCATTTGTTTTTAAGCAAAAGTAAAACTTGAATTTAAAAAATTCATTCAGCAAACATTTTATTGAGTGCCTTTTGTGCTGAGCAGGCCAGTAGAAATAAAATGGAATCTAATTTTTCTTTTCTTTTTGGACATTAACTGATTATGTACTGTGCTTAAGTCGCTCAGTTGTGTCCAACTCTTTGTGATCCCATAGACTGTAGCCACCAAGTTCCTCTGTCCATGGGGATTCTCCAGGCAAGAATACTGGAGTGGGTTGCCATGCCCTCCTCCAGGGGATCTTCCCAACCCAGGGATTGAACCCAGGTCTCCCACATTGCAGGTGGATTCTTTACTATCTGAGCCAGGAGGGAAGCCCTAACTGATTATAGATAGCTGCAAATGGGAGTGGCTTCAAGAAAACAAAATAAGGGATATAAGTTTAGGACTTCCACACTCAAAGTTAACCTTGACTACTGGATGGTGGTTTAGTCGCTAAGTCGTGTCTGACTGGCGACCCCATGGACTATAGCCCACCAAGCTCCTCCCTCCATGGGATTTCCCAGGCAAGAATACTGGAGTGGGTTGCCATTTCCTTCTCTGGGGGATCTTCCCAACCCAGGGATCGAACTCCGGTCTCCTGCATTGCAAGCAGTACTCCTGCATTGCTGGCAGATTCTTTACTGAGTGAGCCACCGGGGAAGCCCTTATTATTGGATAGCCAGAGTTTAATAAATTTTATCACTACTGAAATATTTGGACAGTGTCTGTTCAGTGATACTCAGCTCTCTGTGTTTTTCAAGAGATAACCATCAGATCTGATAAACTAACCTTACTCACAGAAAAAGAGCAACTTCCCTGAAACACATTTCAGGTGACAGATGAATATTTAACAGTGCCTTCTTAGAATCAGTGGCATCTAAGGCAAAGATGTGAGTGGTTTTAGAGGAAGAAATCCCCTAACAAGTAATAAGTGGGAGTTCAGTGGGAAGGTGTTCTAGGGAATCAGGGAAGCAAGGCTTTTGCCCAATCTGCATTACTTAGGCATCTGCCTATATAAGTATAAATCCAACTAAGTTCTGCAAAGGTATTTTCTTTATGTTTGATCCACAAGTTTTTAGTATAGAAAGACAATGCTTCTAAGATGATTATTGAACTCCTCACTTTGTACAAAGCACTGTGGAATATTCAACATAGTCTTTTGACTCAAACTCTTCCTTCCTTCTTGTTATTAGATGCTTGGGGAAACAAGCTATTTAGGTAACTCTAAAGCAAGGCAGTATGTTTTAAGTGTCATGTGAGGGATATAAAGTCCTTTGGGAATTCAGAACAAGGTGGCTTTCAGCAGGGGCCATCAGGAATGTTTTCCAGAGAGGTGCTGTTTGAGCTGGACACTTAAAGACAAAGTTTCATTAATGAGAGTGCCCAGATGGAAGGCACTCCAAGAAGGAGAAAGTCTGGAGATGAAGGAGCAGCCCACGTGGTCTGAACAGGTGCCCTTCTGAACATCTTTGTACGTAGAGTAGTACGTAGAGTAGACGTCAGTGGCCATTCTGGTTGCCGTGGAAAACTGACAGTGACTGGAAAGTGGAAGGATAGTTTCAGGTCTTACATATCGACATGAGTTGCCTTGAAGGACAACGGGTTAAGATGTTTGGACTCTATCCGGTAGACAGTGGGGAGCCATTGAAGGTTGTTTTGTGAACAGGGAGTGAAGCAATCAAAGCAAATGCTGCTGCTGCTGCTGCTTCTAAGTCACTTCAGTCATGTCCGACTCTGTGCGACCCCATAGACGGCAGCCCACCAGGCTCCTCTGTCCCTGGGATTCTCCAGGCAAGAATATTGGAGTGGGTTGCCGTTTCCTTCTCCCAAAGCAAATGAAACACATTTGAATTAGAGATAGCAGTGTGAAGGAGCCTCAAACAGGCCAACTGTGGACTGAATCCAGCCTGTAGATGTGTCTTGTGTCAAACTGCACAGAGGTTTAAAAATGTTTAATACATTGCCAACATTTAAAAAATGAGTATGTAAGGTTTCAAATTTCCATGATCTTTTTAGACATCAGAAGTGCTAGCAACTTGGCCCTCTTCCCCACATGATAACTGTGAGGGGGAGTTCATAGCTCCGAACATCTGTGCTCCCCACTTGGGCTGTCTTCTCTTTTACCTACTGACCCCTGTAGGCACTTAATTTGCAAAAAGCGTCAGAGGCTGTTGTCTAGTTTCTGCTGTCAACTAGCTCAGTGCCTGTAGGCAAGTCACACTGGGCTTCAGTTTTCCTTGCTGGTAAACTTAGGCTTAGAATGAAAGATCCACAGTCTTTTTCATGTTATCTGGTTGAATAAATAAGTGCCAATCCAGCAAGGCTGTAGAGGGAATGGACAGGAAAGGATGAAAGTGGGAAATATTGTAAAGGAGAGGTTTCATGACTGTTTCTTTAAGTTTATGCACATTGTTAAATATCTAAATTCGCAAAGATACTGTCAGAAAGGTTTCTTCTGCATAGGGTGAAATGAAGAATTCAGATTTTTTTTAATGTCCTTTGTTTGAACTTTTGATTTTAAATGGCTTGAATTTTTAAAGTCAACATATTTAAAGGAAAATTGATACATCTTGGCAGGGACAAGGGGAATGGAAGAGACTGACATTTGTTATGCATTTGCTATGTGACATTTTATAGCTATTATCTCATTTGAGCCCCCCAACAACCTTGTGAGATACGTATTATCCTCACTGTTCATGTAAGGAAATTTGTGTTAAATAACTTGCCCTAGATCTTACAGCAAGTAGGTTTAACTGCAGAGCTATTTTTATTCCATGCCTGAAGGCCATTGCTTAGAAACTAAAGCTTGAAAAGAATGTGGTAAGGGAAAATGAATATGGCTTGTCTCACTGGACTAAAGAAAAATCACATTGGGTTTTATAGTGCCCTTTTATTGATTTTGCTTTGCTACCATTTATCTCTTTTCTGCTGGTCACTGCATCTGATTGCCTCTTAGAGACAGAGAAGTGTCAAAACTTACAAATAACCAAAGGGCGAGGTGGAGGTTACTGGTCCTTTCCATTTCCTTCCCAAGAAAAGCCTCTTTTTAAATTTTGTTTATACTTATTGACCTTTTTTTTTTTTAACCTTCCTTATATAGCCAATGTGGCATTTCCCCTTTACCAGATTTTCTTCAAGATGTATGTACAACGTAAGGCAGCAAAAAGGAGGAAGGAAGAAATCAATTACCTCAAAGCAACTGTATCAAAGCTTTTGTGACCATTATCATCATCGTAGTCATCCCATGGTCCTTAATTGAGAAACAGATTCTTAATGTTGTTGTGAATTTGTCACACCACATGTTTGCATTTAAATCTACCTGTCATTCCAACTCTTTGTGACCCCACAGGCTGTAGCCCACCAGGTTCCTCTGCCCACGGGATTCTCCAGGCAAGAATGCTGAAGTGGGTTGCCATTTCCCCCTCCAGAGGATTTTCCCAACCCAGATATCGAACCCGTATCTCCTGCTTCTCCTGCAGGCGAATTTTCTACCGCTGAGCCACCAGGGAAGCTGATTCCTATGAACTAGTTATAAAGTTGTATTCATGCAGTCGGCTAAGTTCAGGCTGTGGGAAACTTCACCAGTTTACGGGTCTATGTGGCTCAGTTTCTTCGCAGATCAATTTTACAGGGGAAAAAAAGGGGAAGAGCAAGGATAAAGATTCTCCTTGCAGATTAAAATGCAACTAGAAGATGTATTAGACAAAAAAGACAGCCTCCCTTCACAGTGTTCAGGGATGCACACTTCTGTGGTGAAACCGTAAGGAAAAGGAAGGACGTGATTGCCTTGAAGGCAGACCAGGGTTTCCTTGGGAAAGGGAGAGGCTGTGATGGGATGAAGCAAAGGGAAGGCTTTGGGGGGGGACCCTGTTTCTATTTCGTGATCTGGATGCTCTTAAGAGGGTGGTTTGCCTTATAATAATTCATTTTAGTAATTTGTTCATCTATATCATTTTCTTTGCGGTTGCCTGTATCTATTATATTCTACAGTTTAAAATTTTGTAAAAATATTGTCAATGCTACGACTGTCCATCTTGCACGTTTTATCCAGAGAGTGTGGGAAATGGTATGCTGTATTCATTTTGTTTGCTTAGGAGAATTAAACAATTTCTTTTTAAAGTGTTGGTGATTGTTCAAATTGGCATTTGAGAGTTTACCATGGAAAAGATGACTTGCCTCTAAGCTACCCTTTTTGTTCTAGGATAGGGTGTTTTAAAAAGCTCGGCCTCTTTACTAGATGTGTTGGCAATTTTCTTAATTTCTCCAAATCTTGACTTTCTCTATTGAAATGGTAATAGCAATAACACTACATACCTTAAAGGGCTGATGTAGGAATAAAATAAGGTAATGTATATCAAATAGTTAGCAGTGCCAGACACACAGAAAGCACAGAAAAAACACTAGCTAGGGACTTCCCTGGTAGTCCAGTGGCTAAGACTCCTTGCTTCCAAAGCCCAGGTTCAACCCCTGGTCAGGGAACTAGATTTCACACACCACAGCTCAAAGACAGCTAAGACCCGGCACAACCAGTTAAAGGAATGTAATCTGCAAAATTGCTTTTTAAAACTAGCTATTATTAGAAGTATTAAAATCAACCTATGTTATAGGAAGTATCATAAAATATATATTTATAATGATTAGTCATTATTGAACTTCAGTCAGTTCAGTTGCTCAGTTGTGTCCGACTCTTTGCGACCCCATGAACTGCAGCGCGCCAGGCTTCCTTGTCCATCACCAACTCCCAGTTTATTCAAACTCATGTCCATCGAGTCAGTGACACCATCCAACCATCTCATCCTCTGTCATCCCCTTCTCCTCCTGCCTTCAATCTTCCCCTGCATCAGGGTCTTTTCAAATGAGTCAGTTCTTCACATCAGGTAGGCGAAGTATTGGAGTTTCAGCTTCAGCATCAGTCCTTCCAATGAATATTCATTCATTGATTTCCTTTAGGATGTCCTGATTTCCTTTAGGATGGACTGGTTGGATCTCCTTGTAGTCCCAGGGACTCTCAAGAATCTTCTCCAACACCACAGTTCAAAAGCATCAATTCTTCAGCACTCAGCTTTCTTTATAGTCCAACTCTCACATCCATACATGACTACTGGAAAAACCGTAGCTTTGACTAGATGGACCTTTGTTGGCAAAGTAATGTCTCTGCTTTTTAATATGTTGTCTAGGTTGGTCATAGCTTTTCTTCCAAGGAGCAAGTGTCTTTTAATTTCATGACTGCAATCACCATCTGCAGTGATTTTGGAGCCCCCCCAAAATAAAGTCTCTCACTGTTTCCATTGTTTCTCCATCTATTTGCCTGAAGTGATGGGATTAG
Organism: Dama dama; assembly: GCF_033118175.1. Lineage (NCBI taxonomy): Eukaryota > Metazoa > Chordata > Mammalia > Artiodactyla > Cervidae > Dama > Dama dama. The sequence goes on from NC_083701.1 coordinate 63,975,129, forward strand.
ATGCCATGATGTTAGTTTTCTAAATGTTGAGTTTTAAGCCAACTTTTTCACTCTCCTCTTTCACTTTCATCAAGAGGCTCTTTAGTTCTTGTTTGCTTTCTGCCATAAGGGTGGTGTCACTTGCGTATCTGAGGTTATTGATATTTCTCCTGGCAATCTTGATTCCAGCTTGTGCTTCATCCAGCCCAGCATTTCTCATGATGTACTCTGCATATAAGTTAAATAAGCACGGTGACAATATACAGCCTTGACGTACTCCTTTCCCAATTTGGAACCTGTCTGTTGTTTCATGTCCAGTTCTAACTGTTGCTTCTTGACCTGCATACAGATTTCTCAGGAGGCAGGTAAGGTGTTCTGGTCTTCCCATCTCTTGAAGAATTTCCCACAGTTGTGATGCACATAGTCAGAGGCTTTGGCGTAGTCAATAAATCAGAAGTAGGTGTTTTTCTGGAACTCACTTATTTTTCATTGATCCAATGGATGTTGGCAATTTGATCTTTGGTTCCTCTACCTTTTCTAAATCCAGCTTGAACATCTGGAAGTTCACAATTCACGTACTGTTGAAGCCTGGCTTGGAGAATTTTGAGCATTTAACTCATTGCAAATGGAAGTAAGAGAAATCCTGTCAGTTATTTGATGCAACTCTCTTTTCTTTAATCCAGAACCAACTATTTCTCTACCTCCAGTGCCTTCCTCACTCCATTTGATGTTTGCCTTCCTTTCACTCCCCAGACATAGTCACCTTACAAAACACTTCTTGGTTGCAGTAATTTCCTAGTTGGAACACTTGTCATCTAAGGCAAGTGTGCTAAGGCAAGGATTCCCCCCGTGTCTTTTGCCGCTTTCCAGACTTCTGGATTGGGGAGGATGGGTGTGTGGCCCTGGAAACAGCTGACAGGATTTGGTGTCAGAAGTGTGATGACATCTCCAGATGCTGACTGTAGCTTAACCAACTAAGGACCAACACTCCAGCTTGGGAAAGCTCATGCTGTGTCAGCGTTAAGACTTAAGTGCTGTTTATTTTAGCTTGGGTTTTTTTGTTTTGGCTTTTTTTTTCCTCTAAAGATCCAGTATTCCGCTACCCAGTTGACACCTTTTATAACCAGCCCCATTCTCTTGGATGTAATTCTCTGTTCCATCCAAGAGAATTGCACTTTACATAAAGTCAGAACTCTTCAGCACTCTGTCCTGGTCCACTAGAGTCTCCTAATTGCCCAGAGGCTGGCAGATAACACTCCACTTCCCCTCTACACAGTTCTCAGCATGTGCACACCTGTGCATTTGCTTCATCTTGTCACTCGGCCCGGACCACGGTCACTCCCAGCGTGGGTCTCCTGTCATCTTTGGCACACGTCAGGAGACACAGAGTAAACACAGGCTTGTGTAAACACAGGCCAGCTTATGTTTAGCCATGAGCTCCACACCTCACCAAATATTGTATTTGTCCTGGCATGACTCCTTCAGAGACCCACCCTAGTCTTGGCAGGTCGTTCTGAGGTCTGCCAGCAGCCTCAACACTGTGGTTCCCTAAGCCACCCGCCCACCTTCTCAGCGCCTCTCAAATGGTTTCCCCCTTTCAGTGACTTGGGCCCCCCGCCTGACCTCTGTAGCTTGCAACAGGGGTCGTCTCTCTTCTGGCTTTGGCACTTGGCTTCCCGACCAAGAACGCTTTGTAAGTTAAGAGGCTTTGGTTGGCGAGTCCCAGGAAACCTAACTTTAACTGGCTTAAATAATAGAGGAAATGAATCAGTATGGATGACGTGGAACGCCGGAAGAACTCTGGGTCCACGCCAGCCTTGATGCACAGGCTGCAGTCACATGGCAAACACAGGTTTTCCCTCTCCTCTTCCACTTCTGCCCCTCGGGGATGTTGATCCCACTTTTTGCGGGCTCACTTGTGTAGCCTTCATCCTTCCTTTTCATTTTCAGGAAGGAAAGCTTGACTTTCTCAAGCAATGAAAATCCATTGCCTTTAGTCTAACTGGACGAGGTTAGGCCCATGTCCTTTCCTGAACCAGTCGCCAAGGCCCAAAGAACATGAGCCCTTGAAGGGCTGGATGAAAGAGAGGTCCTGTAGCCAGGACGAGAGGCACTACGTGGCCCTAACAGTGGTACCCACTGGATAGGCTGGAGTCCTCCTGTGGTTCACTGTCTTCTTGGGCAGCCACCTCTCCCCCCAGCTCATCGGGGACCTTCACTTTCTACATCCTGCCTCAGAGGAGCAGCCCCAGAAAAGTCACCCCAGTGGAGCCCGCCTTGCCATTGTGGTTGAACCAGAGCAGTAATCTCCTTAAAAGCTTAGTTATAGGATCAGTTTCTGAAATATTTTTCTTAGCGTCAACTCTAAGCTGTGACTTATCTCTAAATTCTACACTTACCACCCCTGCTCATGCTCTCTCCCCCAAGAGGGACTTCTAGAATAGCCTCTTGTTTTTCTGCAGACAGAGAAGTCAGAGGCTATCCACTGGCAAAAGCAGTATCTCAGGCTTACCTCTACCTGCTTAGTGATGTCTTTACCGTCAACAGCCACCTCTTCAGAAGGTATGAGCCTCCTAAAAGTTTAGTGGATTTAGGTGAAGTAGGTGTGGTATGTGAGTGCAAAGATGTATGGAGTTCTAGAAGCCACGTCAGCATTGCTGATAATGTCATTCAAGGTTGAGGTCAGTCCTGTGAATTCTGGGAGGTCTTTATTTCTTCTTCAGCCTCTGGACTTGCAGGGCTCTGATTGTTCCGGGGCTATTTGGGAGACAGTGATACTCTGTTCCCTCATTACAGCCCACACTGAGTTTGATCAGCTAGTCAACAGTGACGGCCCAAATGCAGCCAACATTCCACTCAGTAAAAATCACAAGTAGAAAGCCCTTCTCAAGAGTGTTGGGCAGTGATATCAGAGAAATCGGAAACATGGACTGTGTCCTCAAACTAGCCATATATGGGGTGTGATCTATGTAAATTAGATCACATATCCATTATACAGGGCTTCCCTGGTAGCTCAGCTGGTAAACAATCTGCCTGCAATGTGGGAGACCCCAGTTCTATTTCTGGGTCAGGAAGACCCTCTGGAGGAGAATGGCAACCCATTCCAGTATTCTTTCCAGGAGAATCCTCATGGACAGTGGAGTCTGGCGGGCTGCAGTCCCTGGGGTCCCAAAGAGTTGGACACAACTGAGCGACTAAGCGCAGCACAGCGCGTACATTATACGGGGGCTTCCCAGGTGGTATTCGTGGTAACGGACCCGCCTGTCAATGCGGGAGACATCAGAGGCACAGGTTGAGCCCTGGGCAGAAAGGTCCCCTGGAAGAGGGCATGGCAACCCACTCCAGTATTCTTGCCAGGAGAATCCCATGGACAGAGGAGCCTGGAGAGTTACAGTCATGGGCTCACAAAGAGTCACACACGACTGAAGCGACTTAGCACACACACAGGCATACATTATACAATGTACGATGTGTGTGTGTGAAAGATACAGACAGAGAATGAGAATGCATTAGAAATACTTGAAAAACCACAGTTGAAGGACTGGTGTGAAGCCGCCCTTGCTTATACAATCTGATGGACTGCTTCCATTGTGCTTCCAGGACTCGCATGGTACAGTTACATAATTTTAAGTAAAGCGAGCCAAAGCAGAAGAGGAAGCAGTGTGAAGTGCCTTTGGATGTGGCTGCCTGAGTCACAGCAGTGGAGAAACGAGTGCTTCTTTGTGAACAAGGGACAAGTGGGCCTCATGTCACAAGCGGCGGCCACAGCCGTGAAGCTGAGAATAATTCTGAGTTACATGCACAGCATTTTGTTAGACTTTTGAACTGTACTTGCAAATCCAGATCACAGTCACCATCGATGAGTTCTTTGGGTATCAGAGGTGGGCTGACCATAAGGTGGGTTGGGACCTGTTTGCTGGACCAGTGGGATGTGAGGATTTTGCCGGGAAAGGGGGAGCTTGGGGTTAGGGGAATTTATTTGATTATGAGTACTGGCCCTTTAGAGGCAATGGAGTGTCCAGGTCACAGTGTCCCAGAGGAGAAAATCTGCACTTGATTCCTGCCTTGATGTCAGGAAGATCTGGCCTGGTGGGTGGAGAGGGCTGCAGGAGTCTCGGGCAGATGCGTGTCAGTAAGAGGCAGTGTCACGATCCCTCCCCCATATTGAGGCAAAAACTCACCCAGGGGCTGGGGCCTGACATAGACAGTGGAATTTAGTCTCCAGGAGGATGGAGCTGGCAAAATACAGCCCAAGTTCAAGGCCGGCATTGCTCTCAAAAGGGTCATGTACTCTTGAAACCCAATCAGGTTCAGGGGAAAGAGCTGTAATTCAGCGAGCTCCCAGGTTTTCCAGCTCAAGGGCGGAAGCCTCTCACACACCCTGGGATTTCCCTGCAAAAGGCAGCCGACAATCCTGCTTCTTTGAAAACAAAGAATGACCGATTTTGTTAAATTATTATTAAGAATATGTTCTTGAAAAATTTGAAAGTTATGGGACCTCATATTGATCTGGATGCAAACAATAGCATTCTTTGTGTTTAGCATGTCAGCCCTTGTTTCAAAGATCCCCTTTCCAATGTTAAACAGGATTGATTTGTTTTGTAATAGACCCAAGTTTAAGATTTCCTTAAGTGATATCTCACCTTTCTTGACTATTGTTGTTCTCCTTTTAATAAAGTGTTAAAAGCCCCCAAAGGATGTCTTATTAAGTTTTTCCCATAAATTTGTTCTGCTGCAACTTAAATTTCTCAAAAACAACAAACATGGTGGCTTAGTAAGCTAAGTAAGGCTTACCGTTAATGGAGTTCAGTTTTTTAAGATAACGAATGTACAATTATGTAAGTAAATGTGTTCCCAAGTAAAAGACAAAATGTAACAGTGCTTAATTGTATGGGAAGGCAGTATGTTGGGCTTTTCTGCCTAGGTTTTTAAAGTTGATTAAAAATTGGCATAGAACAGCTTGTAGAATAGCAACGATACACTGTGTTTTGTAACCCTGACCTTTTCTGTTGGCTTTGAATCACCAGATTTGGATCCAATGCTATGAGACTTTCTCAGGATAGAAAGGCAATAACCTTATGGCATACAAAAACCAAGATAACAAGTTAAAAATCTCTTCTGGAATGAAATTTTTTCTTTCTTCATTTTCACATATGGGATTATAGCTTTAACTTAGTTTGGGTTAGTATTGCAGACAACGCAATTTTCTATGAGGGCAAAGGAGATTAGGGGTCCAACCCATTCGGCATTCTAAAAAGCATTACGTATTTCCATTGTTCGCTGCCATGAATATGAATATTGTTTCTTCGTGGCCCTGTTGTAGTTAACTCTCCATGTTTACCTTCCTTCTGAGATCCCAAAGTGTCTCCTAACTGGTTTTCCTGTTCTCTGGTCTTGCTCCCTCCCAGTCCATCCTCCACACTGCACCAGGATGTCTTCTAAAGGTCTCTTTTGAGCCTATCCTTCTCTGGTTTAGCATCCTTCATGTTGTGGCACCACCTGCAGACCCATGGCATAAAAAGGCTGCTGCCTGCCCCTCCAGTCCAGCTATGCTGGAGTCATGGCAGTGTAATTAAGATAAAGATTTAAGACAGGAAGATTATCCTGGATTATCTGGATGGACCCTAAATGCTATCACATGTTATCTTTTTTCTTTTTTTATGAGAGGGAGACACAGGGAGATTTTGCATGGAAGAGGAAGGCAATGCGGCCACAGAAACAGGGGTTAGAGTGATGCAACCCTAAACCAAGGATGTGCCAGCAGCCACCAGAAACTGGGGGAGGCGAGGAATAGATTCTCTGCTAGAAACTCTAGAGGGAGTGTGCCCCTGCCATCTTGATTTCAGCCCAGTGAAATTGATTTGGAGCTTCCAGGCTCCAGAACCGTGAGAGAGTAAATTCCTGTTGTCTTAAGCCACCAGGTTTATGCTGATTTGTTACAGCAGCCTCAGGAAGCTAATATACTCTCCAATCTAGGCAGACTTGTTCTCTGTCCCTTCTCTTCGTATGGGTTCTAGAGAGTACCTCTATTAGAGGTTTCACTGGTGGTAGGTGGGGGGCTTCCCTTGTAGCTCGGTCAGTAAAGAATCTGCCTGCAATGCAGGAGACCTGGGTTCGATTCCTGTGTCGGGAAGATTCCCTGGAGAAGAAAATGGCAACCCACTCCAATATTCTTGCCTGAAGAATCCCATGGACAGAGGAGCCCGGCGGGCTATAGTCCATGGAATCCCAAGAGTTGGACACGACTTAGCAACCAAACCACCACCAGGCTGTTACTGGGCTTCCCAGGTGGTGTTAGTGGTAAAGAACCCACCTGCCAATGCAGGAGACGTAAGATGCGGGTTTAATCCCTGGGTCAGGAAGATCCCCTGGAGGAGGAAGTGGCAACCCAACCCAGTGTTCTTCCCTGGAGAATCCCACGGACAGAGGAGCCTGGTGGGCTGCAGTCCACAAGGTCACAAAGAGTCGGATACGACTGAGTGAGCGCAGCAGCCATCTGTTACTGGTCACTTTTACTACCTCTTCTGAGCTTCTCGAGATTCTTTGCATCCTTTGTTCCTGAAATAGGACCTAGTATTTACTAGTTGCTAGATAAATACCAAATGGGTTCATGACTGAGCAAATAGCCTCTGATGTGGACTTTGTCTCCCCTATCCACCACCTTCTCTGTGATCACTTACATTTCATGTCTTTTTCCTCCACCTTGCGTATTTTTCCCAACTAGTGTCTACATGTGGGTTTTTTTTTTTTCATTTATTTTATTAGTTGGAGGCTAATTACTTTACAATATTGTAGTGGTTTCTGCCATACACTGACATGAACCAGCCATGGAGTACATGTGTTCCCCATCCCGATCCCCCCTCCCACCTCCCTCCCCATCCCATCCCTCTGGGTCATCCCAGTGCACCAGCCCGAGCACTTGTCTCATGCATCCAACCTGGGCTGGGGGTCTGTTTCACAATTGATAATATACATGTTTCAATGCTATTCTCTCAGCTCATCCCACCCTCGCCTACATGTGGTTTTAAGTTGTGCAGTGGTCTTATTTTTCTCATTTATCTCTTTCCTTAGTTCAGCTAGCTTCCTATTTATTTCTCACTTTTTTTTTCTTTCTTTGTTATCATCTCCTCTTTTAACTCTTTTAAAGTGAACCCATATTGTCTTTAAAAAATTAATTGAACCTCTAAAGCATATTTTTTTAACTTCTTAGTTTGGAATTTTTCCAACCTATAGAAAACTCAGAAGAATAATACAGTAAACACCACATGTCTTCATCTGGAGATTCACTTGTTAACACTGTACCACATTTGTTTGTTCTTGCTCATTCTCTTTGTCTCTCCCTCTCTCTTCCTGTTTTTTATTTATATTGTCACGTATCATTTGAAAGTAGATTGCACACATTATGAATCTTTACTCCTACAAATTTAAGGATGTATCATGAAGACTTTGGATGTCCTCCTATCCCCTCCCCACTTTCTGGAAGTAAGATTGCACCTGTTTACTAGGTGCAAATACAAAACCACCCCAGCTCATTCCTGAGTTTCCTGTGAGATGAGATGAACTGAATACTCATTTCTCAGGCATATCATCCCCTTGTAGGTTCAGGTTCTGTAAGATCACTCCTTCAGTGATTAGTTGACTTAAATCACTTAACCTGTGATATTTCCCACACTGAAAACTGGATCTCTCATTTCCATGTTCAAGGATATTTTACTGCCTGAAACTGGAGATAGCATTATTCTAGCTGTGAGTTAAATACAACTATTACAGTGTTCAAAACTAGCTCTGAATCTATGGTTCTTTTGAACCGTATACTGGCTCCACCAGGGTCTGATTCTGAATTTATGTTTTGAAGGCAGCGCCAGAGACTGGAACAGGCTATGACCAATTCCACACATCCCTATTATCATATCCCGTCACCATCTGGCCAAACTCCTCCACCCATGGTTATAGGTCAGTAACTTTATGTGGAATATCTAAAGACCATTCTGGCACCAAAAAGGAGGATAGAAGATTGTTATTCCAAATAAAACAAAAACATCCTGAGTACTTATTAGTGCTGATATTTTAAAGCTCATTCTCCAGAAATTTTTGCTGTGGCTCCCACCATCTCTTTGCCAAGACATCCTGGAAAAGCTAGACCTTAAGCTGCAGTAGTGACAGGAGTGAACCCTACAAAAATAAAGGGCATCTTTCTGTGTTTCTGGTCTGCACTTGTAATTGCATTGTTAAGATGTCGAGCCACCTTTGCTTCTATTATCTTTGCTTTAGTTTATGTGCACTGGGAAAAAGAAACAGATTCTGCTAAGTTTAAAATTGCAGTAGATGAACATTAACTAGCCAGACAGTTAGCTATTGCAGTCTATGAAGAAACGGTGATTCAGACGTGAGCTGGGTGCCTGGGGCCAAAATTGGCCTGGTATCTATCTAACTGTGTGACTTTGTGCAAGTCACTTTGCTTCTCCAGCTCTCTGTTCTCTTTCCTGACCACCAGTCTCCAGATCAATAGGGAGGGGAGAAAAGGGGGTTGGGAGAGGAGAGGAACCTAAGCTTCCATTAATTCTAGTATGCTGGAAGGCAGATAGCACTCTGAATAAAGTAATGAAGTAAACTAGATGTCTCTTAATTTAAGTGGTAAGTTTATAAGGGCTGCTCACTATATGCAAATGACACCACTGATTTCTGATGAGAATTCTGTAATCATTAAAGCACATTTACCAGAGCCTCTAATTGGAAACAGCGTTTCGTAGTGCTTACCTCAAGTTATTCTATGTCCTTGAAGGTAACTAAACCACCTTTTCTGGGGAAACATTACAAATTTGAACCTCCCCATCTCAACCAATTAGGGACATTAATGAGGATTTACTGAATTACTACTATTTACAGGTATGTGTCAAATGAATTTAATGAGTATGCAATTAACCTTGAATAACTAGGTAAACTTTCAGAAAAACAAAGAATAAGATATACTAGTTTATACTGTACACAGGCATACCTCTAAGCTATTGCAGTTTCAGTTCAAGGCCACTGCAATAAAGCAAGTATTGCAACAAAGTGAGTCACATGAATTTTTGGTTTCCCAGCATGTGAAAGTAATGTTTACACTTGCATAGTCTATCGAATGTGCAATTATACTGCATTTTGCATTGTGTCTTAAAAAAAAAAAAGCAGTGTACCTACCTTAATAATTTATTGCCAGGACTTCCCTGATGTTCTATTGGTTAAGATGCCATGCTTCCAATGCAGAGGGCCTGGGTTTGATCCCTGGTCAAGGAACTAGATCCTGCATGTTATAACTAAGACCTGGCACAGCCAACTAAATTAAAAACAAACAAACAAACAAAATATATATATATATTTTATTGCTAAGAAATGCTAACCATCATCTGAGCCTTCAGTGAGTCATAATCTTTTTGCAATAGTAACATCAAATATCACTGATCACAGATAATCATAACAAATACTATGATAATGAAAAAGTTTGAAATATTGCAAGAATTACCAAAACGTGATACACAGACGCGAAGTAAGCAATACTGTTGGAGAAGAGGTACTGAAAGACTTACTCAATGCAGGGTTGCCACAAACCTTCAATTTGTATAAAATGCTTATCTGTGAGGCACAATAAAGTGAAGCACAAGGAATGAAGTATATCTCTATTAGCAGGAAACTGTTTCTGATACCTGCTTTATACGTATATATTTCAATAGATATGAAATAACTAGACTTTAGAAGACAGCAGGCAGCTTTCTATTGCACACAAGTGGACCCTTAATTGTTGAAATCTGAATTCTGCAACAAGCTTTTTTTCTCATGGAACTGAGTGTTTTCTGAATTCCAACCCCAGTTGATTATGAAGTACTCTGTTTGAGATCTTTCTAAGGCCAAAGGTGAAAATTTACTATTTCTAGACAGTCTTTAATCAGTCTGAGAGTAGTTAAGTTCAAATAGCCTTTAGTAAACAACTTCTCTGTGCCAGATACCTGTGCTAGTTGTTAGGGTTACAAAGATGAGTTGGTAAGTCACAGCTCTGCCCTCAAGGAGCTGATAGTCTAGTGGGAAAATACACTTGTAAAGAATAATTATAGGGACTTCCCTGCTGGTCCAGTGGTTAAGAATCTGCCTTGCAGTGTAGGGGAGGGGGTTTCAATCCTTGGATAAGGAACTGAGATCCCACCTGCCATGGAGCAACTAAGCCTATGCCACAGCTAGAGAGCCTGTGTGCGGCAACAAAAGGTCCCACAGGACGCAGCTAATACCCAGTCAGTTCAGCTCAGTTCAGTCGCTCAGTCCTGTCTGACTCTTTGCGACCCCATGGACTGCAGCACGCCAGGCCTCCCTGTCCATCACCAACTCCTGGAGCTTACTCAAACTGATGTCCATTGAGTCGGTGATGCCATCCAACCATCTCATCCTCTGTCGTCCCCTTCTCCTCCCACCTTCAGTCTTTCCCAGCATCAGGGTCTTTTCAAATGAGTCAGCTCTTTGCATCAGGTGGCCAAAGTATTGGAGTTTCAGCTTCAACATCAGTCCTTCCAATGAACACTCAGGACTGATCTCCTTTAGGATGGACTGGTTGGATCTCCTTGCAGTCCAAGGGACTCTCAAGAGTCTTCTTCAACACCACAGTTCAAAAACATCAATTCTTCAGCACTCAGCTTTCTTAATAGTCCAGCAACACAACCAAATAAATATTTTGTAAAGATAATGATTATAGTACAGCTTAATATATGCACTGATGGGTGTGTATATTCTGACCTGAAAGGGAGGTCAGAAATACTGAACTTGAAGATAGATCTGAGGAACTTATCCATAATTCAGTACAAAGAGATAAGAGTCAGAAAATATGAGAGCTATTTTAGGAAAAAAAGAATCAAAAAGTCTAACATACTTGTAAGCAGAGTTCCACATGGAAAGGATAGAGAGACCATAGATACTGGATTGTAGTTGTGTAAAATGTTAACATTGAGGGGAAAGCTAGAGGAAGAGTGCATAGACCTACCTTGGCATTTCTTTATAGCCTACTGTGAATCCATAACTATTTCAAAATTGAAAGTTAAAAACATTTAACAGTAGTTACTAACAGAATATAAATAAGATATGTAACTTCCCTGGCCAGAAGAATAGGGGAAAGAAAAGAATAAAGAAAACTCAGTCATTTCAACAGGATTCAGGAAAAGAGAAATTAGAAAGCAAAATAAAAAAAGCAAGATAACTGCAAAAACATAAATAATGTCGAAATAAATGAAAATATGTTTATAGTCACAATAAACAAAATGGACTCACCTCCCCATTTCACAGAAAGTGTCAGGGTTTTTTTTAGTCCAATTATTTTCTGTGTATTAGAGACGACTAAAATGTGACACAGAAATGTTAAAGTGATGTGGAAAATGGCAAATATCAAAAGAAAGTAACTATATTAATATCAGCTAAAATAGATTTTAAAGAAAAAACATTGAGATTAATACTTAATGGTAAAAGGAACAATTAGCTGGGATGATAAAACAGTCTTGAACCTGTATACACCTGGCACTATGGTCTTAAAAATATAAAGCAAAGCTCAATAGATTTAAAAGGAAAAATGGGTAAGTACACATTTGAGTGTATTTTTAACATACCTCCCTAGGTAATTAATAAACAATCCAAAATTTAGTAAGAATAGGAAAGATTTGAGCAATGAATTAATGGAGATAGATGAATAGATAGAATATATAAAATATATTAACTCAACTATTAAGTACTTTTTTTTCAAACATACATCGAGCACTTCTTGACCCTACACCAGCCAGTCACAAATTTTAACTTACACTGTATAATAGGTGAAAGGCAAATGTTAATTTATACACAGCATGTTTTCTGCCCACAACTCAGTAAAATTAGAAATTAGTAATAAAGTGATCAACACCTCATTCATTTAGAAATGTTGAAAAGCACACCTTTGAATAATATAGACTCAGATTAAAATAAGATGATCATAAAATGTTTAGAACTAAATGCCAGTGAAAACTGTGGATGCCAAAGCTATGCAGGTGGGAAATCAGAAGGTATACTTAGAAATGAGTAGCCCTATTTGCATATATCACTGGATAGAAAGAAGCAGAAAAAGCTAATGAGTTAAGAGTTCAAATGAAGAAGACAAAAAAAGAAAAATTGAGTAAACAAAATAAAGATAATTAAATCAAGGAAGGAAAGAAATATATTTATGTCAGCTTCATAAAAACAGTCATTTATCTCTGGGAGGGAGAAGAGACTGAAGTAGAGCTAGTTACATTTGTAGCATTTTGTTTCTTTGGACCAAAAAAGTAAATGCCTGTGTTTTTATTTTTATTTATTTATTTTTTAATGCCTGTGGTTTTTTTTAACAACTTTATTGAAATATAATTCACATATCATTTAATCTACTCATTTAAAGTGTACAGTTCACTGAGTTGTATAAACATCACCACAATTAACTTTAGAACATTTTTATAACCTCAAAAAGAAAGCCCTAGCCTTTAGCTGTCATGCCCAAGTCCCTCTTCCTTCCCACCCCTAAACAACCACAATTCTGCTTTCTGTCTGTATAGATTTGCCTAATCTGGACCTTTCATGTAAATAGAATCTTAAAATACGTGGTCTTTTGTGCTTAATTCTTTCACCCAGCATAAACTTTTCAAGGTTCACTTAGGTTGTAACATATTTCATTGCTTCATTCATTTTTATGGATGAATAGTATCCCATTGTATGAATACACCACATTTTGCTTATCTATCCATTAGTTGATGAACATTTGAATTACTTCCACTTTTGACTAATCTGAGCAATACTGGTATGGAGATTTGTATACAAGCTTTTGTGTGGACCCATGTTTTCATTTCTCTTGGATTTATACCTAGGAATGGAATTTCTGAGTCAAATGTAAATTCTGTGCTTAACTTTTTGAAGAACTGCTGGACTGTTTTCCAAAGTGGTTGCACCATTTTATATTTCCATAAGAGTGTGTGAAAATAAATAAAGGTTCCTCCCATCTTCTCTTTTTTAAAAAAAAATAAATAAATAAAAAAAAAAAAAAGAGTGTGTGAGAGTTCTGATTTATCTACCTCCTTACTAATGCTTGTTATTATCTAACTTTTTATTATAGGTATCTCATTTGGTATGAAGTGGTTTATCACCATGGTTTTGGTTTGCAATCCCTAATGACTAGTGATGTCGAACATGTTTGCAATGTGCTTATTAGCCATTTGTCTTTTTTAGAGAAATGTTCGTTCAGATCCTTTGCCCATTTTTAATTGGGTCATTTGTCATTATTACTGCATTATATGAGTTCTTTACAGATTCTAGGTATAAGTCCCTTATCAGATGTATGATCAGATGTCTGATTTCCAAATATTGTCTCCCATTTTATAGATTATCTTTTCACTTTCTTGATCGTGTCCTTTGAAATACACAATTCTTTAATATTGATGAGTCCAATTATTTTTTCTTTGTTGTTTATGCTTTTGATGCCTATCTAAGGGAATCCATGGCCAAATCTAAGGTCACAAAGATTTACCCTTGTGTTTTATTCTGAGAATTTTATAGTATTGGCTCTTACATTTAGGTCTTTGGTTGATTTTGAGCTGATTTTTTTGTATATGGTATGAGGTCGGCAGCCGAACCATTTTATATCTCCGCCAGCAGTGAACAAGAGTTTCAGTTTCTCCACATCCTTACCAACGCTTACTGTTATTTTTTTTAATTGTTTTTGATTTGCCTTTTGCTAATGATTGGTGCTGTTGAGCATTTTTTCATGTGCCTATTGGCCATTTATATATCTTCTTTGGAGAAAAGTCTATTCAAGTTCTTTGACCATTTTTCAGCTGCATCGTTTATTTTTTTGGTGGTGTTCAGTTGTGGGAATTCTTTATATATTTCAGATACCAGTCTTTATCAGATATATGATTTGCAAATATTTCCTCCCATTGTGTGGGTTGCCTTTCACTGTGCTAATAGTGTCCTTTGATGCACAAAATATTTCACTGTTGATAAAGTCCAGCTTATCTATTTTTTCTTCTGTTGCCTGTGCTTTTCATGTCATATCCAAGAAATCATTGCCAAATCCTGCTAACCAATTTCTAAACACTGGGCCTGGTGGTGTTTAAACTACTCAGTGAATCATTTAAAGAATTTTGAAGTAAGTTATTTCTATTCACCAGTTTATTTATAATTACAGAAGATTTTCATAATTACTCATTGAATCCCAAACTTCTTCTGAATTTTTATTTTCCTGATTACTGCCAAATGTACTCAATTGTAAATCGAAAGCATGGAAATAGCACATTATGTTATGATACAATTGTTCCCCATGAGGAATAGTGATCAAAATTGTTGCCAACTGCCTTTATTAGGAAAAGAAAATTCTTAACTGATTAAAGACTATGGATATTATATGTCAGCTATTAAATGGGTTTTCAGCTTTTCTGCTTCATTTTTTAAAAAAATACTGAATTTCACTTCAGCACGCATAATAAAGTTCTAAAACTTCAAAGACATTTTGCATTCTGAAAAGGGTTCCTTGTGCTTGTAATGTTCATTTGAAATTCAAATAATGCTTTGGAATTTGAAGCTAGTTAAAAGTTCTGTATTAAAGAAGAAAAAGGGGGAAGAGTGCCTCTATCATTACTAATTGTTACTACTAGCAGATATTACATCTTTGTACCCAGATAGTAGCAGTAAATGCATCTTTTGAAGTTATTAAATAATACATATGCTATCTATAGTAAACATCTTGGGCAATGTGTCAGAACTTATTTTTTAACCTCTGTAGTTCTTGTTTTAAACCACTATATACTTTTTCAAGCAAGTGTTTTTTTAAGCCCCTCACTGTGTATAGTAGATGACGTAGAAGACCCAGTGGAAGTCTAAGACACGATCCTCTTCCCTTGGAGAATTTGCCATCTCTTGACAGAGCCTGATGATACACGTGACAGTATAAAAGAAGAAATAGGGACGTGCACCATTTAGATTCTGAGACAGTAAAGATGGGCTGTGGTGTCTGAGACGGTTGTAATGAGTGGAGCTCAGATGGCTAGGAGGATGAGTTCTGTTTGGAATGGGCTGAGGGAAGGAGATGCTGTCTGGGTGAGAGGAATGACGTGAGCAAGGTATGACATCTGACCGGAGAAGTCGGGACCCAGGTACCCAAGACAGAGAGAGCAACCTGGAGCGTGCTGTGGACAGCGGGTGTTCAGGATGAGGCTGGATTATGGGGAGCTGGGATGGTCGTTTTATACTTGATATAGTTGACTGTAGAGAGGGACTGTGGGTTCTTGACCAGGGGAGCAGTGGAAAATTTAGTCTGTCACCGGTAGAGTTCATAACACTTTGGAGATAGAGGGATTTTGGAAACATCTTATCTAACTACCCCTGTCTACTGGATCCAGGGAGCTGAAGTAGCTTGCTCAAAGTTGCCCATTAGAAAATAGCAGATCTGAATCTCACATTCATCCTTTAACTCCAAAGCCAATGATCTTTCTTTCATACCACAGTTTTCCAGAATATCTTCCAGTCTACCAGAATATCTTAAGAGAAAGAAAAGAGGGAGAACAGCACTCACATACTTGAGACAGTGAACACCCCGATCAGAGGGGTTGCTGAGGAAAACTGAAACAGAATAAGTAGAAGCATATTAGTGGGAAAAAGGGAGAACCTGATGACTATTTATTTTAGTAAAGGGAGCAAGTATCTAGAGAATTAAATATAGACTGAACTAGTTCTAAAAAATAATACTTGACTAAAGTGAGAAATTAATCCTAATAAAACTGTTATCCATATTCCAAATGACCCTGGCAAATGGGTGCTACGGAAATATTTGCAGAATGAATGAACAAAGGAATGAATGTATCAACTTAAATTTTTGTAGGTTTTTTTTTTCTGGTAAATATCTTACAAATGCTATTTAAAGAAAGCATTTTCTTTTATAGATTCACCTTTTTGGAGTTTTGCTGGCCATTTTAGGAAACCTGGTAATCAGCATTTCCCTAAATATTCAGGTAAGAAGAAGCTTATTTTTCTAACTCTGTAGTTTGATCCAGGGACACATTATGACTTTAATAAGCCTCAGACACTCTTGCCTTCTTCCTTCATTAAAGAAAGTGCATCTTATGTCCTTATTGATATAAAGACAAATGTAGTGCTGATTGGATTGTATCCATGTTTTTTCTTTTGATTTTAAAAGAAGTTAAATATTTTTGTGAACCTCTTAATAGTATTGTATACCCCTGTTAAACTTCACGTGAATTTGTATCACATTGAGAAAAGATGTTCATAATATTGGCATAAACCAAGATTTATTTTAATGTTCTACATTTTCTTATGGTACTTTTATTATTTTCTGAATAGCTCCTGAAGCTTTTAAAAATTTTTTAAAGAAAAAATTTTAAAGTCATCTAGAATTGTGCATACTTCTTAAAGAAGTGAGTTCAGTTATCATTAGAAAATCAAGAGGGGAATAGGGCTTTATTTAATGGCCAGTTTGTCAGGAATTCACATGTTTGCAATAAAAGGATATACTCAAACCAGATATAAATGAGTTCCTCCATCCCAACCCTCTGCTACCAGAACTTTCTGCCCTGTTACATTTATTGTGGTAGCTACTTTGACTCACCCTAAGATATGCTCTCTTTAAATCCCTTTTCCAAAGGTGTTTCTTTAATAATTTATCATATTTATTTCAATGATGTTTATTTTGGGAACCTGATTTTTTTTTTACAATCTAATGAAAGAAGTGTTTTGGTGTGGTAGAATAAAAAGTCACTTAACTCCTTGACATACATCCCATCTTTAGATAGTAATAATGGTATTTATTTCACAGAGTTATGAGAATTAATTAATATGAAGAAGGCCCTTTAAACTATAAAATACTGTGTCAGTATGAGTCACTTTTAGTATGTTTGGAACAAAACAGAAAACCATAATCATTGCTCTATTATAATCTGCAAATAAATTTAAGAGCCTTGAAGCAATTTTATAGGACCAAAATTTTCAAGGCAATTTTTAGTTGCTTGGAAATGTTTTCTTATTTACATCCTGTTTGACTTCTAGAAGTATTCACATCTTCGGTCAGCACAGCAAGAACACCCAAGGCCATACTTCAGGAGCGTGTTGTGGTGGGGTGGGGTCATACTGATGGCCCTGGGAGAGACGGGAAACTTCGCAGCCTATGGATTCGCCCCCATTACTCTCATCGCTCCGTTAGGCTGTATGTCTGTTACAGGTGGGCCATTTTTCTGTGTTTTGACAAATAGAAATTTTAAGAGATCAGAATAATCGGTGAAAAAACATACAACTGAACACAGGCCCAAAAGAAGAAAGTCTGTTTCCTGTTTTCTTAGCATGCTCACTTGGAACAGTTATACTCCTAATTTCAGTTATTCATTGTCATGGTGCCCCATTAACCATGAAGAAACTGGCATTTTGTAGCTGTAACATTTATGTTTAAAAGCCTGATTCCCGGTGTCTGAGTCAATAAATCAATAGCCACAACAAGTGTTATACATGCTTTTTAATCATTAATGAATTATCTTAAAACATTTGTAATAGAATGACATATTTTATTCATATGTTAAACTGACATGACATGCAGAGTCCTTGATGCCTGATCCATAGTTTAGCATCTCTTTTACATTAAGAATTAGATATATTACTATCTATAAGAATGTGTAATTTTACAGTAATGTCATAATTAGCCTGCTTTCAAAATTTTTTATGACCTGCTAGATACATTTAGACAAGAGAATATGAGATGTTGCTAAAGACTAAAGAAAAAGCAAAAATTACTGCTAAAAAAGAGAGCAAATTCTCTAAGCTGTGTTAAAATCAATAAAATCTTTTGAGTTTCACCCTTTATCTGCTGCTATGGAAACAGCATGTTTCTAAGTTTCTGTGAACTTGGAATCTTCATTGAAATAGAAACAAGTTGATGGTTATTGTCTGGTAACAACTAGATCAAGCATATTATCCCAAGTATGATATTTTCCAAAAAATTATATGATATTCTTTTTAAAAACATAATTTAAACTGAAATAATGTATACTCAAAGGGAATTTTGTTTCATTTTGAAAGAAGTTTCCCCTTCTTAATCATTTAAAATATCTTATTTCATAATATACAATAATAGAATGGTTAGCAAAGAATGCTTTTTTTTTTTTTCCAAGAATGCTTTTTTGGCTTTCTAGAAATTGTTCAGTTAAAATCACCCTACTCTGAATAGGCACACAATTTATGTAATCATTTGACATTTTTAAAATTCAGATAAAATCAGCAATTTGAAGGTGTCTTATCTTCTATTTACTACTGCATATACTGTGTACAAGGGCATTCTTTATATTTTTTTCTTCTCAAAATCTGAGAAATAATAGATAAAAAGATATAGTTATATTGTGCTTCCCTGCTGGCATTAATCCTAAAGAACCTGCCTGCCAATGCAGGAGACATAAGAGAGGCAGGTTAGATCCCTGGGTTGGGAAGATCTCCTAGAGGAAGGCATGGCAACCTACTCCAGTATTCTTGTCTGGAGAATCCCATGGACATAGGAGCCTGGAGGACTGTGGTCTATAGGGTCGCAAAGAGTTGCACACGACTGAAGTGACACAGCATGCACACATAGTTATATTGTCACCCTGAGACTTCTACAGGCCCCAATTGTTCTGAAACTGTTGTACTATTTTTCATAGCAAGTGTCTGTTCAGAGCTCATCTCTAGTTTCGTTTCTGATTCTGCTTCATGCTCAGTTTCCATGCAATAGCCTAAAACAGAAGGGTCCAGACAGATCAAACAGAGGCCTGGAGGAGGGTTGAGTGCATCACATTGCACTGAAATTCTCTGTTTATCTCGAATTCCCCAGTCCTGGGAAGCTTTTTTCTGGGAACAAGAAAAGAGCCATTCCAGCTAGCACAAAGGAAGGGGGATGTGCTGGATTTCTTATAAAGACCCAGAGATCTCACAGAAATGAAGATAAGCCAGGCCTCTTGGGACCCGAAGTGAGAATTCGGAAATTATCAGAGATGAAGGGCCAGCCCTGATAAGCTCCTCACAGCCCTTCGTGAAGCCGCCTGTGAAGCCACTCATCTTGGCATGACTCGCTCGAAGCTCTCATTAATAATGGGAGGTTTTCAGTCTAACCGCCTTCCCCTCCGAGAGCGCCCTCCCAGGTTTGCTGGAGGGGCAGGGCAGTCCATGCACCTGCAGACTTGGAGATGGGCTCTTCTCCATGCTATCCTTCCTTTTTCTTTGTCTACCCCTGGCCTGGATTAATGTTTCAACTTTAGAACATTTTTAGCAACCTCCCTCTCTACCCATTTAAAATGATTCCAAGAAGTAAAACTATAGCCTCAAACACAAATTGTTTCCTGCTTTACAGTCTTTGCACACAGTAATATATGCTCATAAATAATATTCCCACAGCACTCCTGAGTTGAGTTCAGGTCACTGTGCAGTGTTGTGGGTGGGTAAGGAATGCTGGAGATGGAGGATTTTCCACAGAACAACCCCCTACCACTTGTATGATTCTTTATAAAGGTTCTAGAAACTCTAGAAAACGTGAAGCAAAGGGGACAGTATTTTTTAATAAATATGTTATCCTATGGCTGTGTCTACAGCTGAGGCAGAGAAGTGTCTACACTTACTAATTTCATTTTCCCTATTATTTCTTGGGAGCTTCAAGAAGGAAATCAAACCTTCCTTTGATTTTTTTTTTTTAAAGGTAATATTTATTGCAATGTTGCATGAGAGATTACATGTTCTTTTCTGACTTTTCTGCTGTCTTTTGTGGCTTTCAAAGTTTGAAAAGAAAAAAAATATAAGAAAGAAAGAAAACTGAAGTCCAAAACAGTTTTTTTTTTTTTAAATTTTAGCTCTTAAGTCCAAGTGAAGGAACTTTCTTCCATCTTCTTCATTCTCCTTGGGTAGCCTGGTTCATACCAATACACTGTGTTCCTTTTTCTCCTCTCCAGAAGTAAGGCGATACTGTGTGGGTCATCATCTCACTACGCCCAGGCTGCTAATATGTCAGTCCCACTGCTTTGTCTTACATAATCAAAATTCCTCCTCCCTTTGTACACTTCAGTGCAACAGACTTTTTTTTTAGGACTAGCACGTAAGAAGCACTACGGTAACCACCCTGGATATTTCAGTTTGTACTCCACCCACGTTCTCGCCTTGAACCATCTTCCTTTCTAGTCTTTCTTTCCTTCTCTCTGTGTATCCTGCTGCTCTACACTGACATGCTTACCTGGAGGTGGCATTTCTCAGGCATCAGTTTTACTGATGGTTTCATAGGCGTTCTCAGAAACAAAGAATTCTGTAATCAAGCAGGTTTCTGCAATATTGGATTTAAAACAGTACACAGGTTTCCTGAGTAGAGGATTTCTTGAGGCTCTGGGATAGGCCCAGGCATGCTGTCAATTTTTCAGAAGCAAATGCAGTAAGCCAGCTTTCCAAATCTGTTGTCCACAAGATACCTTTATAAGAAGCATCTCAAGGGACAACAGTTCTGCAGAAAACCCTCTAGAGAGTCCTTACGGCAACACTCACAGGCAGTCAGAGCGTTCTAGAGACTCAGACAGGATAGATACCTCGCCGGTACCTACAGCAGGGTGGGGAGGTGGATAATGGGAGTAATCCTGATACACAGGCAGATCTGAATGCCCAGGCCTGAGTCCTCTTTTGGAGAAAGAGGCTCAGAGGCCTCATATTCTTGTATCTCCTTATACGTTTACCTTCCTTTTCTCCCTGAAGGGCTTCCTCAGTGAATAATAAGTATAAAAGCTTATTTTGGCTAAAATGCTGATTATATGCTGGCAGGCTTCCCTGGTGGCTCAGACAGACAAGAATCCACCCACAATGCAGGAGACCTGGGTTCAATCCCTGGGTCGGGAGAGAGAAATGGCTACCCCCATCCTTTCAAGAAGGAAATGGCAACCCACTCCATGGAGAATCCCATGGACAGAGGAGTCTGGTAGGCTACAATCCATTGGGCCACAAAGAGTCAGACATGACTGAGTGACTGCCAGTTTTCCTCTTTTTCATGGTTAATTCTAGGAGTTTGTTTTTCCATTAATTAAGAAATCTTAAGAGTTGGTGTTTCAGTTGCACCTGGAAAGCTCTGTGACCTCAGGCAAGTTGCTTAGATGGGTTTATGCCTCAATTCCCTCATCTGTAAAATGGGAATAAAAACAGTTCTTCCCTCAGAGGTTGTCATGGGGAAGAACTGAGTAAACACACACACTTAGGAACAGTGTTGGTGTTTGACACAGTGACAAATCTAGCCATTGTCACTGTGATTTATATTTTTAATTAACTAGAAACACAGTACATTATTCTTTAAAAGGGAGTTTACTTCATGCTTCTGAAGATGGCTGGTTGTTAAATTCTCAAAAATGAATAAACCACTTCAGGAAATGCCTTTTATTGTCCTTACCATTGTTGTCGTTCATTGTTCAGTCACTAAAGTCGTGTCTGACTCTTTGCAACCCCGTGGACTGCAGCACACCAGGCTTACCTGTCCTTCACTATCTCCCAGAGTTTGCTCAAATTCAGGTTCATTGAGTCAGTGATGCCATCCAACCATCTCATCTTCCGTTGCCCCCTACACCTCCTCCCATCAATCTTTCCAGCATCAGAGTCTTTTCCAATGAGTTGGTTGTTTGCATCAGGTGGCCGAAGCATTGGAGCTTCAGCATCGGTCCTCCAGTAATTAATTAATTCTCAGGGAGAAAAAGGGTGGGCTCCTCACCGCTCATTTGTTTAGCCATTAAGCAGCAATTATCCTATGACTCCTCCACATATTACCCACCAAAATGTGTCGGAAAATACCAGCATTTCCAAATAACCTAGCAAAAACAAATACATATAAAAAACAGACTCAGAATTTTGTCCAAGGGAAAACAATCTGAAATGTGCGTGCAACTTTCTGTCTTCTTGCTCTGGCTTCAGAGCACTTTTGTTCACTTGCTAATTAACTTCAGAGAGACATTCAGGTCTAACTGCAATTTGAGAAAGTGTTTTTCTGAGAAACTATTTATTACACCAGAAATCCAATAAGGAGAAATAAGTTGGATATTCTGTGCAGTTTGTAATAAAATTTTAAACTGCTGCTAATCTTTCCTGTCCCTCTTCCCCAGGAGGCCCTTTTTTTTTTTTTTTTTTTGCTTCTGTACTAAATTAAACCAGCTTCTTCTCTGCTCCCTTAGCACCCTGCATGGGCCCTCCTCTCATCTATTTGGTGCCTTTTTGTGAATTAGAAAAAGGCAGCCTTTCTCATGATACTTTATTTTGATCTGCAGATTATCTTAATACAATAATTTGATGGGAGGAGGACACTCTCGTGCCATCTGTCAGAAAATTGTCCTGAGAAATACACGAAGCACCAAGATCTGAGATGTGGGTGGTGCCCCCTCAAATGTAGTGTCTTTGTGCAGTGCACAACCTGTTCAACTGCATGTAGAAGCTTTGACCCTTACTTCCCCTTTGGCAACTCTCATCGTGCTCAGAGTGACCTGTTTAATGTTCATCTTGGCCATTCATCTGAGACCAGGAGACTGGGACTCTGTGTCATGTGGCCTGCTGTCTGATTTTTTCAGGAGAGCCTGATACAAGAAATCATACAATACAGCCTCACAGAATTGGTTTGAATTTGAATTTTGATACAGTGAGGATTGTGTTCTAGGATGTCCTGTTCCAGGATATTGAAAGAGAAGTGTTCTGTTCTGTTCTAGGGTGTTATTTGTGTGCTTTCTCACTTCAGCTGTGTCCGACTCTTTGCGATCCCATAAACTGTAGCCTGCCAGGTTCCTCTGTCCATGGGATTCTCCAGGCAAGAATACTGGAGCGGGTTGCCATTTCCTTCTCCAAGGTGTTATTTAAAAGATTTCAATTCCTGATGAAGTGCAGTAGTTAAACATTTTTTGCAAAGAACTTGTGAATACTCACTTCTGTACATACTTACAGGTTTATTAGCCTGTCCTTTGGAGGGTTGAGTTAGATTATTTGTGCATCTATTAATACAAAGTGTGCCCTTACATTTCATGTTTTCCTTTTCCTGTTTATCCCCTGATGGTGATCTATGCTATGCATAAGCATTAAGAGATGAGTGAAAATAATAAAGTTGTCAATAATCTGAAGAGTTGAAGCCACAAAAAATGAAGGAGGTTCATGGTAGACTTCTCTCAGTATAAAATTGACTTGTCTAGGGGTAGCTAGGGAGTGGGATATGAAGGGATGTTGTTGTGGGGGCAGGAAGGGTGGGAGAAATAAAAACATGATGGACATTTTTCCGCTCTATACCTCTGAGTGTATTGATTGAAAGTAGTTGGAGTTCAGAGAATAGATCACCTTTTTCCCAGTTAAATTCAGGTAACAACAGTTTGGAAATAGTTAAAGGTAGGAAACTAATGCTGAATGAGCATCCACCATGCCAGGTACTGTATGAGACATACAACCTTATTATTTTACTTAATTACTGCCCAGATGAATAGAAGTGAGTAATAAGTAGATTAAACTCATGATGAATTATATGAGATCAAACACTTGGAATTTTATATGGAATGATAAAATTAATAGCAGTGAGGTCTCCTTGGCCCTGGGATAATTTCCTAGGAGAAGTAGTCACCCTGTGACGAGGCTAATTTGAATTAAGGCTGGAGATCTGAACTGCTCTGGGAAAATGAGGAGAGAATGAAGCAGATGACTGGTAAGTCTTTCCCATCACGCATTTTCCCTAACATGCTGGCTTTTGTTCAAATTGAAATTCATGATGTGGAAATATATGTTGTTTCATGTATTTCTGTGTGCCGTTATGAAGCTGTAAGCTGCAGTGTGTCTGTATTCCATTAAACAATGGTCATAGCGCAGCCAGAAAACCCTGGTGAGGCCTTTTGGAATTCCAGAGAAGTCATCTCAAGCAGTAACTTTGGTCTCCAAGATTTTTATTAGAAACAAATGAAGGAAAACACAAACAGGCCCATGAGCAAGTGACCTGTAGCGCCCACAAACCTCGATGAGGTGGATTCTCTGTCCTTTAATGCCCTGTGCTCGGGGCCAGCCCGAATGAGGTTGTCAGGGCTCTAGACCTCATGTGATAGGGGCACTTTACATTGAAAATATGTGGAAAATACCCCTTTTCTCGGTGGCTTGCTGGGTTGTCTGCCCTAGCACATTGTCCCAAAAACCTGCCTAAGTAAAATGTGTGGAATAAATCCCAGAGGTCCTCATTTTATGTCTGCTCATGCACTCTCAGCTGAAAGCATTCCCAAAACCCAAGAACCTTTATTTGAAACATCTTTTCCACCCATCCTTATTTTTGAGAACACCACAGAGTATTTCTAAAGAAATTGCTGCTGATGATATGTTGCCCTATTACGTGTATAATACAGAGTTAATCCTGTCAGTGATAGTGTTTTTACATTTGTGGAGTCCTTTCAATTTAATCACTAGTGTATATCAAGAAAAATGTAGAAAAGATGTTTGTTCTTAATCCAGGTAACTTTCCTCTTTTGAAACTATGCATGTTACCTATAATTTCATTATCTTCAAGAAATGACAATGGCAATTTTTTCTCTTTTTAAAAAAATTGAGGTGTAGTTAATTTACAGTATTGTGTCCGTTTCATGTACACAGCAAAGTGATTTAGTTATATACGTGTGCGTGTTTTTCAGACTCTTTTCCATGATAGTGTTATAAAATAGTGAGTGTGTCTCCCTGTGCTATCCAGTAGGTCCTTGTTGTTTACCTATTTTATATTTGTATCTAGAGTGTAACCATGAGTTTGTTTTCTACATCTGTGAGTTTCTTTCTGTGTTGCAAATAAATTCATTTGTATCATTTTCTTAGATTCCACAAATAAGTGATAACACAATATTTGTCTTTCTCTGTCTGCCTTACTTCACTTAATATGAAAATCTCTAGGTCTGTCAATGTTGCTGCAAATGGCATTATGTCATCCTTTTCATGGCTGAGTAATATTCCATTGTATATATGTGCCACACCTTCTTTATCCACTCAGCTGTCGGCTCATCTGTCAGTGGACATTTAAGTTGCTTGCATGTCTTGACTGGTGTAAATAGTGCTGCTATGAATATGGGGGTGCATGTATCTCTTTGAATTGTAGTTTTGTCTGGATGTATGCTCAGGAGTGGAATTCCAGATTGTACGGTAACTCTATTTTTAGTTTTTTAGGCAACTTCCATACTGTTCTCCATAGTGGCTGTACCAATTTACCTTCCCATCAGTGGTGTAGGAAGGTTCCTTTTTCTCCACACCCTCTAGCAATTTTTTTACTAGCATGAATTATTGGATACTTTCATTCCTGCTGATGTAGGCAGTGGGACAACTCTTTTCTCTGTCAAGAAACATTTTTCAGAGTGTCACATCCTCAGATTTTCGAATCCCAATTCCTTGGAATTCATTGTAATTGACATACTTTTCTCCTCCAATTCTACAACTAAGGAGGAATGATCCTTTTGGAGAAGTCCGCACCTCAAAACGGTTAGAGTTGCTTGAGCCTGTGAGTGCACTCAACATGCCCACGTATTTGAAGTTTGATTGTGACTGACATGAAAGTGCTTTTGTGGTTTGCTTTTTAGCAGTACAATAAAGTTGCCATTTTAAGTGGTCAGAAACCACAAGCCAGATATTTACATGTGAGGAACTGTTTGTAGCATTATTGTATAAATATGTTCTTTTCATGTCATGGGATCTTTTTTTTATAAAAGAGTGTTTTCTTTAGTACTTTGTGTTCTGCTTTCCTGTATTATAAACATATACCCTGGTTTCTCTTCAGATTATAGAGGTTAAACAATAAATTGAATATCTAGGCAGGAGAGCTGATGGAATTTTTATTTGCGGACTAGATCAGAGTTTACAGACGGGTGGCCTGTAGACCAAATCTGGCCTCTGCTGTGTTTGTTTTGCTCAAAGAATGCTTTTTAAGAATACAAATTAATTTCCCATGTTTAAAAATTGGACAGTGATGCACAAAAACTGGATTTTTGTCTTAAAAGAATCAGATCTGGTAACACTGGACTTGAGGTTGGCTAGGACTGAATTCTGGCTACTGCCTTTCACTGATCTTGTGTACACCAGGTCACCACAGGCCCACAGCCCCTGATCAACGTAACCCACCGCCCTCATTGTTCCTTCTTCTTTAGAGGATTACCCAACGGGCCCCTGTAGGCATTTGGGTTTGTGACCCTGGAACCAAAGGTTTTTCCTTTCCAGCTGAATCACATAAGATAATCACATTTAAATAAAGTGTAATTGATTTTTTAAAACTTTGGGTTAGATCTATCTTTATAGCAGTGGTCATAAAAGGGTAAAAAAGTGGAGAGAAGTAAATAAATGTGAACGAAAAAATAGCCATACCATAACACATTTGAATGGTTACTGAAGCCTCTTTTGTGTTCTTAAACCCTTAATAAAAAAAAAATTATTGTTTGTGTTGGAGGAGAGAATTTAAGTAAAATGTGTACATATATCATCATGCTGCAAATTGAAACATGTCTACACTTGGGACTGACAGCTCCTCACGCCTGTACCTGGTGCAGCTGAAGCCACGGGGATCTTGGCTTGGCCTCTGTCTGTTTTCATCTGGAAATCCAAATCAGAATGTCCATGTATCTCACCCTTGTACAGGGCCATGACGGGAAATCGTTTCCATTCTGCCTGCAAGCCAGGTGACGCTTCCTCACCAAAAAGAGTATAGATGACTTCCCAATAGGAGTCAGTCCGTTATAACTGTTGTTGATTCTCCTGACCATGAAGTATTATGATCAAGGCTGTGTGAATACTTTAATAAACGGCACCTTGGGAGCACTCTTTTGCACCAAATCCAAGAAGACACTTTTTTGTACTTTTCTTTTACATAGTATTCCTGCTGTATTTTTTCCCATGATTCCTACATAACCACTGTTTAATTTGGGTGTGTTATCTTTCATAGGCTACCTTTTTTTTTTCTTTTAATGCATTTAATCATTGTGGTCCTCAGTGCCTCTGGAGTCACTGTGCTCACCATGCAATGAATTCGCTCCTGTGCTCAGGAGCACTCTGTGTAGGCCTGTGTCTGGGAGCACTCTCTGTGTAGAAGCATGATCTGTGAAAGCCAGGATGGAAAAGGATTTATGAACCTCTACTCAACCATGCCTTTAGTCAAAAATGCACATAAAACTGTGAGTGCTCAACCTAGGGCTCTGTAGTAACTTTAGTTTAATCATACTTAGTAAAAATCTGTTCATTTACCAGTATTATCTGTTCCAATGCTTTTTAAACTATTGATCTTAAGATGCTCTATTTTAAAATATTAATTTCTACTATAGAAATAAAAGTGTAATAGTTGTCTCCCCCTTGTACATGTTTAGAAGGCAAGGTTGTTGTTATAGCAACAGCTAGACAGGGCTGAGTTTGACAGATCTCTGATTGCAGAGGTATATGGGAACAGTTCAGTTTGCTTATTTTTTTCTCATTTAAAAAATTTACTACTATTCTTGACAACCTGAAGGGGTGGGATAGGAGTGGGCAGGGTGGCTCAAGAGGGAGGGTGTGTATATATAATTATGACTGATTCTACTTGTATGGCAGAAACCAACACAACATTGTAAAGCAGTCATCCTCCAATTAAAAATAAATAAAATTAAAATTTACTGCTGTTCTTAGAAATCATGTTATCAGCTGTTGCTCAGAAACTTGTCTTTTTGCTCAACACAGAGCTCATTTTAATCATGATTTGCAACATAAATTAGTTATAAGTAGATGTATCTTAATAGAATGTTCTTTTTCATTACTTTCTTAGCTAGATAAATTTTTTAAAGTCTCATTCCCTATCTTAGCTAAAATTTTGTAGCAAATTACATGTTTTCTCAAAACTTGGAAAATGAATCAGGCACATAAATTCTTTCAGAAAGTAAAAGTAGCATATTTGTGTTTCATAAGACTCTGATAACTATTTTATGGCAATTGATATAATTTAATGTATATAGTATATTTCAAGTTTATTTTTACCAATCATGTCCTTTTTGCTTTTAGCAATGAAATTGTCTACTACATAGCATCCTTCTGTCTTCCTTCGAAAGTGACATTATTTCTGAAATTGTGGCTTAGCAATGAGAAGGAAAATGATGCCTTTCTTACTCTAAGGAAGGAAATGAAGTATAGTATGCTAAAAAGCGCTCTGAAGTGGGACAAGGAAATATGGGTGCTGTGCTGTAATATAAATGTTTGTTAAATGAACAGATCAATAAATATGAGACAAGGAAATATGGGTACAGCTGTGCTGTAATATAAATGTTTGTTAAATGAACAGATCAATAAATATGAGACCTTTGAACCTCAGTTTCCCAACTGTAAAGGTTAGAACCTAGGTTAGAGTAAATTATTATTAGTAGTAAATTATTATAGAGTAAGTTACTCTAGGTTAGAGTAACTGTAAAGGTTAGACTAGATTATCTCTGTGTCTCCTACTAGCTCTAAAATCTCCTTATTCCATGTAAGCAGTGTCTCCCTTCTTGCTGGAAACCTTCACTGTGAAATAGACATCTCAAGGATTGTTATAATGGAATGCATTTAGTATGTGTTAGTGTAATGATATTTTACCTATTTTTTTATTGTTACCTATTGTTAATCCATCTCCCTCTGCTTGCAGGGGCTTTCCTGGTAGGTTAGTTGGTAAAGAATCCACCTGCAATGCAGAAGACCCTGGTTTGATTCCTGGGTCGGGAAGATCCCCTGGAGAAGGGCTGCTTGGAAACATTCCTTACATAATTACACAGGAAGTCTGTAATAGGAGTTGGGAGTGAGATCTTGATTTTTTTTAATACCTTTTCTAAGGCTCTAACATGTGAAATTAGTTTCCCTGAATTATTTTGGTCCAAATCTGAAATAGAAATTTTTCATACATTTTTATGCTAGTCCCAAACTCAGTTCTTAACGCAATGAGCTATGTATCTATGCACTAATTTATCTGTAGAAAATATTGCTTTAATGTTCTAAAGCCACTGTTGTTGTTGTTCGGTTGCTAAGTTGTGTCCAACTCTTTGTGACCCCATAGACTGCAGCACACGAGGCTTCCCTGTCCTTCACTATCTCCCGGAGTTTGCTCAAACTCATGTCCATTGAGTCAGTGATGCCATCCAACCATTTCATCCTGTTACCCCCTTCTCCTCCTGCCCTCAATCTTTCGCAGTATCAGGGTCTTTTCCAGTGACTTGGCTCTTTGTATCATGTGGCCAAAGTGGTGGAGCTTCAGCGTCAGGTGTTCCAATGAATATTCAGGGCTATTTTCCTTTAGGATTGACTGGTTTGATCTCCTTGCTGTCCAAGGATCTCTCAAGAGTCTTCTCCAGCACCACAGATCGAAAGCATCGATTCTTCAGCACTCAGCCTTCTTTATAGTCCAACTCTCACATCTGTGCATGACTACTGGAAAAACCATAGCTTTGACTATACAGACCTTTGTCTCAAAGTGATGTCTCTGCTTTTTAATATGCTGTCTAGGTTGGTCATAACTTTTTTTCCGAGGAGCAGCCGTGCCACACAATCAAACTCACACTTGGTGGACATTTCCCATGCTCTGTTTATTTTGTGTGAAACCTCTGTTTCTGTAAATAACCTGCCCGGGAAAGATCTGCAAGGACATGTCTCACTTGAATAAGAGAGGCTAGGTTGAGAAAAGATGGAGGAAGCATATGGAGATCCCAGCTTATCTTGAATGAAGGTTTCTGGTGTGGGTTTGTGCTTTTGTTTTAAATCAGTTGCCAGAATACCAGATATGCGTGTGTGTGTGTGTTAGTCAGTCAGTCATATCCAACTCTTTGTGATCCCATGGACTGTAGCCTGCCAGGCTCCTTTGCCCATAAAATTCTCTAGGCAAGAATACTGGAGTGGGTAGCCATTCACTTCTCCGGAGGATCATCCTGACCCAGGGATTGAACCCAGGTCTCCTGCATTGCAAGCAGATTCTTTACCATCTGAGCCACCAGGGTAACCGCAACATCAGACAGAGTTACTTTCACGTGTAACTGATTTGGTGGATTATAATTCAGACTCATTAAAATTATACCTATGAAGAATTTTTAATGATATGGCAAATTGTTTTTAATACAGTAACTGAGAAAAGAAATTTTGCATTGTGATTTGATTTCAACAAAGGGAAGTAAACACACAAGTTTATTAACTATGGTTTTTTCCTAGGTGATAATATTATTTTATGGTATTTTTTCTTTCTGTATTTTTGCTTTAAAAAACAAAAAATTCAGCTAATGGTTTTTTAAAAATTTTAAACACAAGTTATGTTGTGAGGTTTTGTTTTTTGTGTTTGTATTATTGCAAATTTGGATGTTCCCATTTTCTCATGATTCCAGAGGAGGAACAACTCAGATTCAATTTACCCCACACATCTTAGTAGGTCATGGTTCAGTTGTAAGGTTGAGGATTCATTAGCATCAGTAATGGGAAAGAGGGTTCTAAACATCACAAGGGTCAACAAATGCAGGAGATCCCAGCAACCCTTTTATTTATGTGCTGGGTACTAACTCCTTGGGCTTCCCTGGTGGCTCAGATGGTTAAGAATCCGTCTTTAATTCAGGAGCCCTGGGTTCGATCCCTGGGTCAGGAAGATTCCCTGGAGAAGGGAATGGCTATCCACTTCAGTATTCGTGCCTGGAGAATTCCATGGCTAGAGGAGCCTGGTGGGCTACAGCCCATGGGGTCCCAATGAGTTGGACATGACTGAGCAACTAACACACACACACTAACTACATACAAGAGATCTTGAAAAAAATAAGACATATCTCAGGACTTCCCTGGAGGTCCAGTAGTTAAGAATCTGCCTTCCAATGCAGGGGTTGTGAGTTCAATCCCTGGTTAGGGAACTAAGATCGCACACAATGCAAGGCAACTAAACCCACATGCCACAACTAAGGCCCCACACAGCCAAATAAATAGTTTTAAAAAAGACATATCTTAGAGTAAAAGAGCCAAAATATCTTTTGCAGGAAACAGGCAAAAAAAAAAAGTCTTATGTAATGAGAAAACTGTATGAGGGGTAATGACACATATGGGTGGAGTGGTCAACTCAGTCTGGGAGAATCCAGAGGTGTTGCTTGAGTCCAGAGTTGGGTTAAAAGATGGAGGCAGAGATGCACAGGGAACCACTTGTAGAAAAGTCCTTTAGCATGAAACTCAGTGGTGGTTCTGGGAATTATGATTAATTTAGTAAGAGTGGACACAGAATATAGAAGAGATCAAGAGCAAACATGGCAAGGAAATTGCCAGGAGTAAAATCATGGCTGTCTTTGAACATCATACTTAGTAGTTTGGCCTTTGTCCTTTGTGACAGGAAGCCATTAAAAGGTTTTAAGCTGTGGATTTACATTTGATTTGCCTTTTAGAAGGATGAAACTGGAGCCTATTATACAGAGTGAAGTAAGCCAGAAAGATAAAGAACATTACAGCATACTAACACATATATATGGAATTTAGAAAGATGGTAACGATAACCCTATATGCAAAACAGAAAAAGAGACACAGAAGTACAGAACAGACTTTTGAACTCTGTGGGAGAAGGTGAGGGTGGGATGTTTCAAAAGAACAGCATGTATACTATCTATGGTGAAACAGATCACCAGCCCAGGTGGGATGCATGAGACAAGTGCTCCGGCCTGGTGCACTGGGAAGACCCAGAGGAATCGGGTGGAGAGGGAGGTGGGAGGGGGGATCGGGATGGGGAATATGTGTAACTCTATGGCTGATTCATATCAATGTATGACAAAACCCACTGAAATGTTGTGAAGTAATTAGCCTCCAACTAATATAAAAAAAAAAAAAAAAGATGCCTCTAGCGCTGTGGGGAAGGGGTAGTGAAATGGGAGGCTCCAGAGGGGAGCTGTTACCACCGTGAGGTGAAGCTGGCCGGAATTGTGACAGAGGGAATGAAGATGCAGGGGTGGACTTGAGAGAGTGAAATCCCAACGTAGATCCTGACCCAGTAGGCTGTTGGATGTGTCGTGTGAAGGAGAGGGGAGACCAGGAGGAGCCCTCGGGTCCTGGTGTTGTTGGAAGATGGGATTATGGGAGGAGATGAGGGGAAGTATGTGTCAGTTTGAGATATAAAGTTAAGGGTTTTTTTCTTTTTTTTTTTTGTCCATTTTTCCTTCCCTTCTGTCTCTTTCTGCCTTTCCATCCTTCCCTTCTGTTTCTACCTTCCTCCTTCCTTCCTTACTCCCTCCCTACCTCTTTCTTTCTTTTCTTTTCACTCAGGCATTTAGTCATTCAGTCAGCCTTTATTAAGCCCTCACTGTAGGCCATGCACTATCCCAGTCACTGCTGTAGGTTCATTATAAAGCAGGCCCATTTCCGTGAACCCTCAGCCATGAGGGGAAAGAGGCCGTTTCCACGGCCACAGTCACCGGGTGTCTCTGACCAGGACACAGCTAGTCAGACCTGAGACTACTTAACTCCTTTCAAATGGCGTTGCATAATACGTGTTTTTCTATTTGGAAACACCTCTAATGGCCATTTTCTTTCTAGGTAGTGCTATTATTTCTGTTATGTTTCTGAGAGAAAATTTGAGAGCCTCGGATTTACTAGGTAAGTAATTATTTAATTCAGGTAATTAAAGCTCTGTTTGATGAGGAAATAACTAATCCTATCCATTAAGAATATGTGCTTTAAAAGCAAGGAACAAATTACTGAAATGGATATAGTGTCATCTAGAGGCGAACATTATCCTGCCTCGGAGTTGCCATCTGCTCTTTGACATGAAATATGTGCATCTTCATTGTGGCCGCTGCCCAAGCTATTGACCACAGCAGATCATTATTGTACAGTATTATTACTATTGTGAATGTTATGAAAATTTTATGAACGTAATAAAATCCAAGAAAACATCTGTGTTACCTAATAGAGTATTCCACTTCAAAGGACATATTTGATAGATTGTTCCATGGAGGGACTACATGAAAATGAAAACCACATCCAAAAATTAGATGTACCAATTAACTACCTAATTTTTTGTTAGCCTTTTCCAAAAGTAACATAGAATATTGATCTTCAAAATTTTATTTAGGGGTAATTCCCTGGCAATCCAGTGGTGAGGACTCCACGTACTCACTGCTGAGGATTCGGGTTCAATCCCTGGTCAGGAAACTTAAGATCTCACAAGCTGTGCAGTATAGCCAAAAAAAAAAATTTTTTTTTAAATTTATAAATACAGCTATTAATGAAAAATCACAGTAGCCTTACTGGCTGTAAAAAATGTTTCTGCTATCTTCTACCTCTTGTTGGAAATATCACTGGTGAGAAGAATTATAAAAATTCATATTTTCTCCCTTGACAAAATCCTGTCTGAATTACTGCCGACATATGATAATGAGTATGAGACTTTAGGCACTTTAAATAAAGCCATGTCTACTCAGTTCCAAGGAGATCATATTAAAAAAAAACTGTTTGAGTTTAAATGTGACACCAGCATTGGTATGTTGAACATTTGTTTCCCTGATCATGTTTCCCTTGAGCCTAGTGTCTTGAAGGAGTTTTCACTTTTTCTTTTTCCTCCTTGATTTGATTCTGCTGGTAGAGTTTTTTAGTCAACACTGTCAAATTTTCATGGTTAAAATGTTTTTCAAAATGCATTCATATGTGAATTGTGGCTTTTCAAATACATTATTTTTCTATACTCTTTTTTTGTACTATGGTTATGGCCTCATTTGGGGACGTTGTGTGGAATCAGAAATAAGAATGAGCAATGCCTGAGTTTTATAGATTAAAGCAATTAGGTCCTACATTATGTTTCTCATTTATTAAAAGTCTTATGGAAACTTTAAGTCCTTTAATCTTACATATGTCATCTTTTGTAATTAATGGCTGATTAATGTTTAAATAAATGTAAGGTATTTAATGAAATAATACAGATGGATATAGAGGAAGTCTTGCCAGTTATTATGAACCCTTGTGATAAAACGATGATTAAGAGAGAATCCCTGCCTTCAAGTAATATGGTCAATGATCAAATATATACAGAAATACATTTTTAAAAGCAGAAAATAATATGTGTTATACGCCTGAACCGTTAGTTTAGAACAGAGTTTCTCAGCCTCAGCACTACTAACATTTTAGGTTGGATAATTCATCATAGGGGGATGTCCTGTGCATTGTAGTGTGTTTAGCAGCATCCCTTTTGGCCTTTACCCATTCGCTGCCAGTAGCACACTCTGCCCCAGTTATGACAACCAAAAATAACTTCAAACATTGTCACATCTCCCTTGGGGGGCGGAGGGCAGGCAAAATTGCCTCCGGTTGAGAACCACTGGTTTAGAATAAAGAGAGATTACTCTAGTTAGAAAGCTTAGAGAGGATTTTCTGTAGCACAGATACCATTTGAATTAGTTCTGACAGCATGGACCACCTCTGAGCATTTGGAGGATGGCAAACAGAGGGAATAACATGAGCATGTTGACAAATGAATGAAAAGGTAAGATAAGTTTCTATGTAGTACTGTGCTACAAGCACTGCCAGTGAGGATTGGGAGAAAAATTAATGAAAGTCATAGCTATAAGAAGGAAAGAAATAGAAATATCAATATGTGCCAGTGATTTGATTATATTCTTAGAAAACCCAAGATCAACTGAACATTACTAAAAGCAGTAAACTAGTTCCACATCAAAGGATATAAAATAAACTCACTCTCAAAGGTTCAAAGCTGGATTCAACTTCTGCTGTCAACTGTGTGGCCAACATATTACTTAACTTCTCTAAGCCAGTTTGCTGACAAATATAGAAGACGATTTTAAGGGTCAAATTGGATAATTGATACAAGCACTTTGAGACATGGAAAGCCCTGTTATTAATAATAAAATTATTATTTCTATGATTAACTTCATTCCTAAGAGGTAATACTAAAAACATAGGAAATACACTCACATACACATGTAACAACAACAACAACAAAAAACCCTCGATCAATTCTTTGATTCTCTGCTAATTTTTCTTACTTTAAAAATAGCCAAGATTTATTAAATATCTATTTCTTTCAGGTACTATAAGTGTTTTGCATGAACCGTCTCATTTAAATGTAGGAACATTCATTTACAGATCTGCTTTGTTGTTGTTGTTTAGTTGCTAAGTCGTGTCCAACTCTTTTGCAACCCCAGGCTCCTCTGTCCATGGGATTTCCCAGGCAAGAATACTGGAGTGGGTTGCAATTTCCCATTCAAAGAGTTACATGACTTTTGCTAAATTACTTAATCCCTTTAAGCCCCAAATTTCCTCATCCTTAAAATGAAGATAATATTACCTATGTCATAGGATTAAACAAGTATATAAAACTTGTGTATGTAAGACTCTTGGAAGAGGGTCTGTCATGTAATAAGTCCTCAATAATGGCCGCTATTATTATCATAGCTATTAATACCACCACCCACCACTCTGTGCTGTTTCTTCATGAAAGAAAACCTTGATTAGGATATTTTAGCGAACTTTAGTAATCCAGGTAACATTTCCCACAACTCTGAGTTTTTTTGCCTTTTACCTGAATGCTTTTTGAGCAGGGATTTATCTGTTATCATATTTGTATCATACTGTAGTTAAAAGTGATCAATTCTTGATTAACGTTACAGGAATAAGAAAGGGCATAGTCACCGATTCCATATCCGTGCCTCCGACAGCAATACCATATGATTGTCATGACTTGAGATGTTATAACCCTTTTCAGGCTTAGGGAAGGACTCTTCCCCAACCATCCTCAGTAGTGTGTTAGGTCACATGTATTTTCTTGGGACCTATATTGCTGTTGCCTTGAGAAAACTTGGCTCTTTCTGTTAAAAGCTAAAAATTCATTGTTTTTTCTTTACAGGGACTGAGACCAAACAGGGGAAAGAGTAGTTAGTGGCATTTTATACAAGATTAACATATAAGCATGCTAAAAATCAAATTGTCAAAATGTGTAAAAGAAAATCATTTATTTTTCCCTGCTTCAGGCAAATGAAAGTTTGTTTTTCATGATGGAACAAATGAAGATTTTTTTGGACCATGTGGAAACAAGCTGAACTAATTTATTGCCAAATGTTGATCTGTGGCTATGAAGCTTTTCACCACTAGCCTCAAAAAATGACCTCACAAAAGCTATGTCTGAAAGAAATCACCAACTATTATTAATTCAATGACAGGCTTTGGACTGTGCTCTGATTCTTAGTGGATTAGTAACTTTAAATTATTTTAATGATTATTTTTCCTCTAAAATGCACCAAAATTCTCTCCCCTTCAATCAGCCAAAACTATAGTATTTCCCCCTCTCCTCCCTTAGTCATCAAAAATACCGAATCTAATAGTCTGTGGGATCCTAGTTGACTTAAGTCCAGACATTGTCATCATAAAAATAAAAATTACATCAGCACTCTCCAGAGTAACTTGATTATTTCAAGTCACCTATATGTGGTTTCCCCATTGATAGAATGTCAAGAGACTAATAGTGAGATGAAGACTACTTCCTTCCTTCCTTCTCCCACACTAGAGGTCAGCTTGGTTTGAAGCCAGGACCTAGAATACTAATCTAGCCAAACAAAAAATCATTTCTAGTTGAGAGGACAGATTGGCTATTTGGTTTTAAAACTGGCTCAAGAATGGGAGACTTTATGATGGTAGATTCAGAACAATTTAAATTCACTATATTATTTCGATAAGTTAAATGAGCAGGGTGACAGTATACACCCTACTTAGTTAACTTATTGGAAGGACTGATGCTGAAGCTGCAGCTCCAATACTTTGGCCACCTGACATGAATAGCCGACTCATTGGAAAAGACCCTGAAGCTGGGAAAGATTGAAGTCAAAAGGAGAAGGGGATGACAGAGGATGAGATGGTTAGATAGCATCACTGACTCAATGGACATGAGTTTGAGCAAACTCCAAGAAATGGTGAAGGACAGGGAAGCATGGCATGCTGCAGTCCGTGGGGGTCACAAAGAGTCAGACATGACTTAGCGACTGAACAACACTTTTGAGACTTGCCAATCCAGGCCTTCTTCAGGACTTGGCCTTGAGCCTGAGGAATCTGGAGAGACTATACTAAGGAGAAGGCACCCTTTGGTGTGAAGGAATCCAGTTTATGCTGTGGTACTTAGTGGTATGCCACTAAAGCAATAGCTGGACCACCATTGATCAGGCGGCACATTGCAGGCTCTTAGAGAAGCAGACAGCAAGGTAGGTTAAGGTCAAGTTAGCGGAATTTTTCAACTCTTGAGGCTATCAGAAGTCAGGTCAAACCAGATTTCAGAAGCTAGCTTAACCGCAGTTAACACTAACTGGCAATGAGCTGGAGGAGTGGGGACACAATTAAAAGCAATTTCAGGTTTTACTTAAGGAGAAGGGTGGGCTGGGAAACTGGGTGTCTTTTGAGGAAGAACTGTGCAAGTGGATTCTAGAATCCAAGGCTTGCACAGGTGAGGAGCTCAGCAGGTTGTAGATGCCGGTGAACAGACACCTCAGAGGGAGCCTGCCTATAGGCTGTTTTCCCTTCCTCCATCTTTGTATATCAGCCTCCATCCACAAGCATCTATAGGAAACTTCTGCAGCAGAGCTTCAGTAGCCTCTTGTAACAGAGGCTGTATTCTCACAGCTGGATCCAGTTAAATGTCAGGCATTTCTCAGAGTATAAAATATTCCTCCAAACACTACTTCAGGATGATATAAATGGTCAAATATGTTTAGAAAATATTACAACCATATCCTCCCCAAGGAGATTCACAATGAACGCTAACACATTCTGGCTCTCAGGGGTCTTCCAGTAAAATAGCGATTTAAATTTGTTTAACTCACCTCTTTCCAAATAGACTTGAGTTGAAACTTTTTTTGGTGGTGTGTCCATCTTATGAAACTGGGTTCTAGGGAACACCAGTTTGGAGACGCTTTTCTCAAGAAACTCAAGGGCCAGTCGGGGCCTTCAGGAACCGCTGCCAGACGGAGTCCATTCCTTCTCTCCCCTGTGGAGATGTTTCATCCAGCCTCATGTTGTGCTCAGTACAACTCCTGGAGTGCCACTCACTGAGACTATAACGTGAATGACAGACTTGTGTAATCCATTTGTCAGCCCTGGTCCATTATGCATACAAGAGGCAGAAGAGTATAATCATTAAGAACAGGTTATCTAGGGACTTCCCTGGTGGTCCAGTGGTTAAGATTCCACACTCCCAATGCAGGGGGCCCGGGTTTGATCCCTGGTCAGGGAACTAGATCCCACATGCCACAATTAAGACCCAGCACAACGAGTAGATAAATAAATGTATATATATGTGTGTGTATATATGTATATATATAAAAAGAGTAAGTTACCTAGGTTCCAGTTCAAGCTCTTCACTCAGCCCAGACAAGATAATTATTCTGTCTGTGACTCAGTTTTCTCATATGTCAAATACGGCTAGTAATAGTTTAATAGTATCCAATGTTATATATTATACAATATACATATACTGTATGTTAGTGTAGTAACATGCAGTATAGTTATTTTTGAAGGCTTTTTATAAGAAATATTAGTTGTGTTTGTATAAAGCATTTAGATTATGCTAAGTATTAGCTATTGCTATTATAGTTCTTATTATCATCACATTTCTGTGTGATGGTGATCATAATGTAACTCTCATGTCTGCCACAATTGTCTATGAAATCTATAGCTTTGAGCACATTGCTTAAAAAGAATGATTACCTTCCCTTGGCATATGCCCTCCCAGTACACCTAGTCCATCTACTCCAAAGAGCAGGTATGAGCTTGTTTCCCTGTTTTGTACATATGACAAGTTTATAGGAAGAGATTTTATTAATACTTGTATCAAAGCTGAATCTGAAATGCCCACCAGATCATTGTAGATTTTTATATGACTTCAGTTGTATTTGATGAGAAAATGTATTTGGTGCAGGTCTGGGCATAAGGGTGGCAGATGAGCACACATCCCTGTATCATGGGTCGTATCCAGCATCCCGTGGATGACGACCACCTGCCGCTGACTCACTGCTGCCTGACCGCTCCGCCGTTGGTCCCCACCGATGGTCAGCTCTCAGTGCTTTCTGTACCAGTTCCCTGAGGTTAGGGCTTCCCTGGTGGCTCAGACGGTAAAGCATCTGCCTGCAGTATGGGAGACCTGGATTCGATCCCTGGGTCAGGAAGATCGCCTGGAGAAGGAAATGGCAACCCACTCCAGTATTCTTGCCTGGGAAATCCCATGGACAGAGGAGCCTAGTGGGCTACAGTCTATGGGGTCACAAAGAGTCAGACACGATTTAGCGACTAAACAACAACAACAACGTGATGTTTCATGCCACTTTTAGGAAAAGGTGGGATATAAAAATATTTTGCAGAGATTTATTGAAGCAACTGCTGGTGGCTGTCTGCAGCACTTTCAAACACTTATGAAAAATGTGCACATGACTCATGAAGGAGACAGTATATCACATAGGAAAATAAAAATGACACCAAAGAAACAAACAAATTAGAGCAGTTATCCAGAACTGCCTTTGTAAATGTAGGACATTGCTGAAGTTAAAATTATTAGCAAGAAAGAACGTGTGACCGCCTGAGCTGCCATAGAGTTACTCACTAGACTCAAAGTGATGTGAGGTTCACATGAGATAATATGTGTGAAAAATTACTTTGAAAGGTACTCGCAAAACCATCAATTGTTGCATTTGTTTTTAACACGCTTTGGAAGGCGGTGAGGATCTGCACTGGTGGAAATGGGCACAGGCCGAATTGGAAATAACACTGCCTCCATGAATGGAACACTCTGCAGACTCTGCAAGAATGAGGCTGCTCGACATATAATGATGTGAAACGTTTTCCGAGATGTTCTTGGAGTAGAAAAAGATGATTCTGTTAAGTAGGAAAAAAGCAAGATACAGAAAAGTGTGTATAATATGCTAACATCATTCTGTGTAAAAAAAAATCAAAACGCATGCACTCTCACCCACGCCTACCTAAAGCATCTTTGGGAAGAAAATCTCAAGAGACAGCAGCAGTAGCTCACTTTGAGGAGGGGACCTCGTGGGCCACAAGGATGTGAGAAAGAATTTCCTTTCACTGATCCCTCTTGTATGGCTTTTCAGTTTTTTACTGTACGCATGTGTTATCCATTCAAAACTAAAATTTCAAGGTCTTCCCTGCTGGCGCAGCGGTAAAGAATCCACCTGCCAATGCAGGAGACACAGGTTCGATCCCTGATGTGGGAAGATCCCACATGCCATGCCGCAACTATTGAGCCCGTGCTCTAGAGCCTGGGAGCCTCAACTACTGAAGCCCGTGTGCCCCAGGGCCCCTGCTCCTGCATAAGAGAGGTCACCACAGTGAGAAGCCCATGCATTGCAACTAAAGAGTAGCCCTCACTTGCCTCGACTAAAGAAAAGCCCACGCAGCAATGAAGACCCAACACAGCCAAAGATAAATAAATAAAAACCAAATTCTTGAAAAACAAAATTTGATGCTAGATAGATAAGATAAAGAAACAATTGGCAGAGGAACTCAATATAAATAAGAGATTTGGGTTTCACAAGAATAGGTTGGAAGTCTCTTGAGATTTTGAAATTGTATTTCAATGCATTTATTCTGCCTTACTAAGTTTAGAAAGCTGGGTTTTTAAAATATCCCTTCTTCCTAGGAATGTAATATTGAACAATTATCTTATAAGATCTTTGGTTTCTTTTTTTTTTTTTTTGGTCAAAGAAAGGACAGACCTGACCAATAATTTTGCCCAAATTCTTATATATGGTTTTTATTATATGCTTAATAATGTATATTGTTTTCTTTTTTAAAATTATCATTAGAAAATAGCTTTTAAAATTGTGTGTATAATTTCTGTCTTCACAAAGTAGTACTGAATAAATTGTTACATTAGAGTAAGCTTATTTTATAGCTCCTATACTAT
This sequence comes from Dama dama, assembly GCF_033118175.1. Lineage (NCBI taxonomy): Eukaryota > Metazoa > Chordata > Mammalia > Artiodactyla > Cervidae > Dama > Dama dama. The sequence continues at coordinate 64,016,014 of NC_083701.1, forward strand.
ACCATGAATAGCTGTTGTCTAGCTTGTATAAAAAGTCAAATGGATTCTCAGAAACTAGAGTTCAAAACTCTAAATCATTAGGTTGAGAACAATAGGAAATTGATGTCTTCAAATTATGAGATTGTATAGACAAACCAAATTGTTTCAGGTTGGAGTATGTGCTGGTTGTAAATTATATACACAACAATGCTGACCTCAGTGGTGAAACAGGTTGAATTATGTTTTCAAGTTGTGCTCCCCAAAAAATGCTACATAAATCAGTTTTTCTCAGGCTGATAATTACTAATAAATAAGCAGTTTCCAGTGTTATTTAGAAAGCCAAGTCTGCTTCTCTGTGGCCACTTCTCCCCCACATTTTCCGTTCCTCCATTATTATAAGTAATGTTAAAGTGATGACAGTAACACATTCCTACATAGGTTTATTATGTGATATTTTACCGAGCTATCCCTGGAATTCTAGATTTTAAATTAGATCAAGTCAATCTGACTCAGGGTCAGCATTCGCTTTGTTATTTCTCCTAAAAGGACTCCCAAAACTGACAATGATTATGGTATTCATTTACCAGAGTTTCAAAGTGTAAAATACCCAAGTATGTGTGTATAAAGGGTCCAAGGTGAGTAAATGCAGAGTGGACCATCAGGTGATGTATTTCTCTACTCTCTGGGCCCTGCCATCTAGATGTAGGTGGATCTAGATTCATCATGCACTTCCTGGTCCACATGGAAACAAACAGCCAGGTTGGATGTGTTTCTACATCTCCATACGCACGTGTTCTGATCGTCCCCATCTCTGGGGAAACCTTCTCTGTAGAGGTCAGGATTCATCTTGAACAACAGAAAAAAATCAGAAGTTATGTGCTACCCCATCCATCCTGTGGCCCTTATCTTATCCCCTTCTAAAGGTAATGTTGTTGGGTAAATGCGTGATGTTCTTGGGATGGTTTGATGGATTGTATTTTCATAGGCATCCCTTGGAGAAGGGAAAGGCTACCCACTCCAGTATTCTGGCCTGGAGAATTCCATGGACTATAGTCCGTGGGGTCGCAAAGAGTCGGACACGAATGAGCGACGTTCATGACTGTCATGACTTTTCTAAGTAATGCTCAGTGTATAGGAAATGTTTACATAAACAAAAAGGCTTGAATGGCCCTTTTTCAACATGGTTTGTCTTTTCAATTTAAAAGGTATGACGTTGGCATTGGCAGGAACATATCTATTGGTGAACTTTGCTCCAAATATAACTCAGGCTATCTCCGCAAGAACAGTACAGTATTACTTTGTTGGCTGGCAGTTCATGATCTACATGGTAAGAATTCTAAAAATTTTTCTATCCTAGAAGCAATATTGTCTAGACCACTGGTACATGGAAATGTTGGAGAACTAGTATAATCTTTTCTTCTCAGTGTTAATAACTCATTAAAATGTAAATATATTTGACCAGTATTTGAAACACTAAATCAACAATAGAAGTATCCCTGTTCCCTGGGTATTCTGTCCTTGGGGATAACTTATCACTGGAACAGTTTCCACAATTTAATGGAATTTAATCCAGCAAATTCCAGAGTCACGTATTTTAGGACAACTCAAAAACAAAAAAAAAAGCCTCTCTTCCCAAGTCAAAGGAAAGTACCTGAAGACATATCTTACTTCACTGAATTTTATTTAAGGTAGGTATTCTCTTCAAAAAAGCACTCATAGAGACCCATGCAATAGCCTGTCTGAAGAGAAATAAGGCAATACTGAGAGATGGGGAAAAGAAAAAACAGAATGAGCTGATGTAGAAATTGGAAGCCACTAATTGGGACTTCTTTTTTTAATTTGATGCAATGACTATGTCTGTTGGGTGTTAAGAGAGAATGTGATTGAAATAGTTGGCATATAACTTGTTATAGAAGTCAGTTTAGATTGGAAATTAAGAATATTCTAGAAAAGGCAGGCAGGCAGAAGAAAAATGGGGTTGTCTAGATGAGCATTTAACCAAGAACTAAACTGGTAAAATAGTTGTGAATTCAATAAAAAGAATCAAGGCACACAGAGTCATACATTTTTAGGGTTAGAAGTGACCTCAAAAAGCTATCGGGCCCAGTGCTCTGCCTTTAAAGCAGGTTCGGTTCAGTTCCGTTCAGTCTCTCAGTTGTGTCCGACTCTTTGCAACCCCATGGACTGCAGCATGCCAGGCCTCGCTGTCCATCACCAACTCCTGGAGTTTACCCAAACTCATGTCCATTGAGTCAGTGATGCCATCCAACCATCTTATCCTCTGTCATCCGCTTCTCCTCCTGCCCTCAATCTTTCCAAGCCTCAGGGTCTTTTCAAATGAGTCAGCTCTTTGCATCAGGTGGCCAAAGTATTGGAGTTTCAGCTTCAACGTCAGTCCTTCCAATGAACCCTCAGGACTGATCTGCTTTAGGATGGCCTAGTTGGATCTCCTTGCAGTCCAAGGGACTCTCAAGAGTCTTCTCCAACACCACAGTTCAAAAGCATCAATTCTTCGGTGCTCAGTTTTCTTTATAGTCCAACTCTCACGTCCATATGTGACCACTGGAAAAACCATAGCCTTGACTAGACGGACCTTTGTTGGCAAAGTAATGTCTCTGCTTTTTAATATGCTGTCTAGGTTGGTCATAACTTTCCTTCCAAGGAGTAAGCATCTTTTAATTTCATGGCTGCAGTCACCATCTGCAGTGATTTTGGAGCCCAAAAAAATAAAGTCAGCCATTATTTCCACTGTTTCCCCATCTATTTGCCATGAGGTGATGGGACCAGATGCCATGATCTTAGTTTTCTGAATGTTGAGTTTTAAGCCAACTTTTTCACTCTCATCTTTCACTTTCATCCAGAGGCTCTTTAGTTCTTGTTTGCTTTCTGCCATAAGGGTGGTGTCATCTGCATATCTGAGGTTATTGATATTTCTCCCGGCAATCTTGATTCCAGTTTGGGCTTCTTCCAGCCCAGCGTTTCTCATGATGTACTCTGCATATAATTTGAATAAGCAGGGTGACAGTATACAGCCTTGATGTACTTCTTTTCCTATTTGGAACCAGTGTGTTGTTCCATGTCCAGTTCTGTTTCTTCCTGACCTGCATACAGATTTCTCAAGAGGCGGGTCAGGTGGTCTGGTATGCCCATCTTTTTCAGAATTTTCCACAGTTTATTGTGATCCACACAGTCAAAGGCTTTGACATAGTCAAATAAAGCAGAAATAGATGTTTTTCTGGAACTCTCTTGCTTTATCAGTGATCCAGCGGACATTGGCAATTTGATTTCTGGTTCCTCTGCCTTTTCTAAAACCAGCTTGAACACCTGGAAGTTCACGGTTCACATGTTGCTGAAGCCTGACTTGGAGAATTTTGAGCATTACTTTACTAGCGTGTGAGATGAGTGCAGTTCTGTGGTAGTTTGAGCATTCTTTGGTATTGCCTTTGTAAAATAGTTTAATCCTGCTTTATACCTATTATTTAAACCTGGTGTTTGCAGGGACATGGTCTCAGTCTCTGCTCTCAGTGTGACTCAGGATGTTACAGCAGGAACCTTACAGTATTACACTATTGTGTGGCCATTCCTAGTCAGGTGACCAGAAGCCTGTCTATCTTACCATCTCTGATATATAATTCTAACCACTGGGGCACAAGTGTTTACCGGGCTTTTCTGTTTATATCTCCCACTCCTCCTGTCTCTTACTCAACAAAAACCTGTTTTAAAAAAAATTCCTCATACACTACACACCCTTTAATAAACTAACCTATTTCCCCCCTAAACACCACCGAAAATGTATTCCCCTCCACTCCCTCAGCTCCCAGTCACTCCTCACTCATCATAATGTACTAGATCCCTCCCCAAGAACTGCCAGATGGAGGTGCTGCCTTGGTCCTGATTCTTCTTGCCTCTTGTGCGGCATTTTCTGACAGCCCACTCTCTTCTCCTGGCATCGCTCCCATCCCAGCTTCTTCAGTTTGTTTTCCCTGTGTCTCTTCGTCCTGTCTGATCAGTCCATCCCAGGCTCTCGGGGGGCACCCCCTCCTCTTCTGCATCCATGCTGCACAACTCTTCCAGTGTTTTCTGGACTGATCTCATTGCCTACTCCACCACCATCGTTCTTTAGAAAGACTTTCAGATCCAGACTTGGATGTCCTTCCCAGATCTCTCCTGACCCCAAAGCTGTGTTTTCATCTGTCCACTTATTACCACCGACTCAATGAGTTTGAGCAAATTCCAGGAGAGAGTGAAGGACAGGGAGGCCTGGTGCAAGGGGGTCTCAAAGGGTCAGACATGACTGAGGGACTGAACAAAATAGCAGCGACTTACTCCTTATTCCTGCTTGGCTATCCCATAGAGTCCGCAGGACTAACATCTCAGAAACTGAACTCAAGGTCTCCTCCCCTAAACTCCCTCCTCTCTTAAATCGGAAAGTTCCCTTTAACCTCATCCTCCAACAAACTTCAGGAGTGGGCTTTCTGATTCAGAGTAGGCTTCCTCAGGTCTGTCGTACTTTGTCCCCCACCCCCCCCCCTTTTATCTTCCTACTTGTCCACTGTACCCAATCCTTTAACTATTAAAGCTTTCATCAATCAAATCTAAGTACTAGAAGGACTCTTTGAGCATTCCGTGATAGTCTAGACTTGAAGTCCTACCAACACATTATTATTCTTTGCCTACAGGCAAAACAAATTCTTCATCCGGTAGGAAAAGGGTCACAGAGTCTGCAACCAGAAAATTAAAAGCCTGCACTGAATCCTTCGGAGATTAAAGATGCATCAAGACTTATTTCCTGGAATACACAGCATTGTTTGATAATGATGTATTTTATATTGTTTTAATACCAGAGAAAACATTTTAAAAGAAAAAAACTACTTTTTTAAGCTTTCTAATTCCATAAAAATGTACGCTGAAATAATTGCATTTTTCTATTTTCCAAAGGTAAATCTTAAGTTAATTTATTCACAAATTCATCCAACTAATTTAGTCACCTAGTATATAGAGGAGAATTCTTGAAGCAGGAATTTTACAATCCATATTCCTGTAAAACAATGAAAGAATATTTGAAAATAAATGTCACCAAAAATGCAGATAATTCCAGATATTTATAAGACAGCATAAAATGAAACTTTAATAGAGTCACATTTGAATAACACTTTTGGCATTAGACTCTTAGGGGAATAGATCTATATTATCTTAGTTTATCTCAGTTTGGAATTTAATCCATTATGTGTTACATCTCTAAAGAAGTTATCAATTGTATACTAAGATCTTGACTTGAAGTTTAGTTTTAAGTCTGTTAACATGTACATAATTAATATTTAATCCTTCATTGTGCCAGGTTCTGTACTTTTTCTGCAAACTGTGATTGCAGAGATCATAATTATAGTAACTAAGGCAATTCTTTGAAGAATCGTTCATCTGTTTTTATATTGCATATTATTTATGCAATATTTGTATTATATCTTGTATTTGTATATTATACCAAGTATAAAATACAGCACATGAACTGCCTTTTGAGACTGATCAAATAAGCAGTAAAATGAATAGAAATATTTTAAAGTCTAAATAAATTTTACATATCTCAAAAGGGGATTATAAAGTCATATTATAGACTAACTAAGAGCATCTCCTTTTATCATGTGTTTAGCTGTCTCAGGTCAATATCCATCTTCCCTTTAAGAATTACATGAAGTGGAAGCCTCAGAAACAAGGCCCAACCTCTGAGCTGGGACTCTTTGGGGAAGGAAGAGGATTTGAGAAGCTTGGTGTCTACTAGTCAGAGAGGAATGAAGTGTCCTTTGCTCATCCACTAAAACATACTTTCCCACCTGGTGCTTGCCAAAAAGCAAAAAACAATCAGGTTTTCAAGGTCAAACTAGCTTGGAGAGATGCTGTGAAACATACCTGGCCCCCTGAGAAATTCATCATTTCCGTTAGCATGTTAAAAACTAGAAGTCCTTTAGGGAAGAGTTAGGCCTAACCTTGTTAATCCTGCCCTGCCCCGGCTTATTTGACCACGAGGCCCTTTTCTCGAAGGGCCTTTTGTTGAACAGCAACTATGAATACCTCGGCAGAACCCACAGGAGGGGCTGTGGCTGAGTCTCAGTTACTCTATGTTCTTTGGCAGGCTTGATTGTGGCTGGGTTTTTTTTTTTTTTTTTTTGCACACCCAGATTTCCCCACAGGCTATTCTCCTTCACAAAATAATCTGCATGGTGCTCATTTTCTCTCCACCAGAAAAAAAATTAAATAAGCAGAAGCAGGGGCCCAGCCTGCCATTCGGTGTGATTTTCTACCCCAAAGCCCACTATTAAGTCAGCCTTTCTGGCAAAAGCTGCTTCAACACCCACCAGCAGGTGTTAAAACCTGAAAGGATAAAACTCTGTTTCTGTAAGTCCTCTGTGTCTGGTGTGTGAGGCTCATCTGCTTGGTTGTCTGAATGGAAGTAGCGCTCACAGGTCTGCACTCAGACCCACTTCTGCAGCCGAGGTCAGCAACCTCACTGAGCAGGTTGAGCCCTGTGCCCGCGCCAACCACATTCTCTCCTTCACCCGAGCAGCAATCCTAGACATTGGCAGATGGGGAAACCGAAGTAGAGCGGTTCAGTAGCTTGTCTGAGGTCACATAAATACTAAGTGAAAGAGCCAGAATTCAAAACCAGGTGGACCACTTCTGGGGTACATGCTCCAATTCATTTCCCCACCCACCTCTCCACACAGAATTGATACAGGCTGACCTCCAAGCATCAGATCTTGGTCCAGACGTGGCTTTAGAGAGAATCTTTGCAGTGCCCATTTCTTTTGGACAAGGACACTATATCAAAAGCTACACTTTCAGAGAGAACTTGACGAGAGAAGATGAGATGACTGCAGGCTCGGAGTTTGGTACTGGGAGTGGGGTTTCCAGTGGTAAAACTTTGTTTATCTCTCTTGTCACATCATCCCACGGACTGCCAGTGCTCTTTTTGCCACCGACAACGAAGTGATTGTTATTGTTGTTGTTTAGTCATTAAGTTGTGTCTGACTTTTTGTGACCCCATGGATTGCAGCACACCAGACTCCTCTGTCCTTCACTATCCTCCCGGAGTTTGCTCAAATTCATATCCGCTCAGTCGGTGATGTTAGCTAACCACCTCATCCTCTGGCGAAAACAGGGTGAGGAGTGCCTTTAAATTCAATTAGAGAATGAACCCAGAAAACCCAGAATCAATTCAGAAAACTCATCCTGAAGATTTTGTTCCTCTGGAAAGACTTCAAGTACCCAAACCTGAATTCGTTTCCTATTTTTCCTATAACCAACTGTCGCACACTTAGTGGCTTAAAACAACGCGATTTTATTTTCTTAACAGTTTTGAAAATCAGAGATTCAACATGGGTCTCATGGACTAAAATCAAGATATTGGCAGAGCTGTGTTCCTTGCTAGCGCCCCTGGGGGAGAATCTGTTTCCTTGCCTTTTCCAACTTCTAGAGGCGGCCAGCATTCCTTGACTTGGGTCTTTCTCATGTTACATCTCTCTCTGACCACAGCTGGGAAGGTTCTCTGCTTTTAAGGACCCTTGTGACTACACTGGGCCCACTTGGACAATCCAGGATAATCTCTGCATCTCAAGGTCCATAGCCTTAATCGTGTCCGGGAAGCCCCTTTGCTGTGGAAAGTAACACACACACAAGTTCCAGGGACTAGGACGTGGACATCTTGAGGTGGGGTAGGGCATTATCCTGCCTACCAGAGGAAACCCCTCTGAGCCTTGGTTTCCTTACCTGTAAAATGAGGATAATAATAGCACCCACCTCCTGAGACAGTTGTGAGAATTAAATGAATTAGTACAAGTCAAGCGTGTGGAGAGCGTGCAACCTGTGCTGTTGTTACTTCTGGCCTCTGAGATAGCAGTCAGCAAAGCTGCTGCTTCTGGGTTGCAGCAACCTGCAGAAGTCACAGCTTCTTTAATACTGAATTTTTGCTCAGAGAGGAGGGAAAATGTTACTAGGAAAAAAATTAACATTAACTCACGCGGCTTGGATATCTTACTCCTGGGAGTTCTGTGATCTCTTGCCACAGGACAGAACCCATGGCAAATAACAGTCATTCTGTGAATAACAGAAACTCATATTTTATTGATCTGAAATCATAGAGATGAAGTTTGCAAAAAAAGTCACATATGATTTTTTAAACTGACAGCTACCACCATCCCCCGCAAAAAAAATAATTGGTGTGCTAACAGGTTGAGCTAACATGCTCTGTGCCTTGGTGCAGGAATGGCTTCCTTCCTCCAGCCACAAATACCGCGATCTCAAAGGCTGCTGGGAACTGTCTGTTATCACATCACATGAGAAATGGACTCCTCTGGTTGAGGGGAGACCAAGCTGAGAGGGATGTTTCGGTTTTGATGGCAGTTTTGGGAAGGTGAAGAGATAGGAATTGAACAGGTTTTGTAGCACAACCTGATTAAATTAAAGGTCTGGCAAATAAGTCCTATAAGAAAAAGTTAAAATAATTGGTTTCATTTGCCAGGAAAAGACAAGACTAAAGGATGAGTTAATCTTCCGTATTAGATGAAAAGGTTTTAAATGAGGAAGATATGGTTCTGCTGCTTTCCATACCCACAGAGGATTAAAGGGAGAAACAAAGCAATGGGTGAAACCTTGAGTTGGAACAGGAGACACTTGTGTTTATTTAGAAAAGGCTCCATGAGTAAAATGCAATCCTGAAAGTAGTGAAATCCCCAACTCGCGTCATTTTTAAGGGAAAAAACAAAAACAAAACTAGTGCTGATATTTTTACTTGTCCAATGTAAACATTCAAATTTATAATTTCAGTCCAGAGATACTGTCTCTCTGGGAGAAAGAAAAGAGCTTTGCTTCAGCTATCTTGTTGATCAGTCACTAAGTCATATCTGACTCTCTGTGACCTCATGGACTGCAGCATACCAGGTTTCCCTGTCTCTCACTATCTCCCTGAGTTTGCTCAAATTGTGTCAGTGATGCCATCCAACCATCTCATCATCTGTCACCCCCTTCTCCTCCTGCTCTCAATCTTTCTCAGCATCAGGGTCTTTTCCAATGAGTCCGCTCTTCGCTTCAGGTGGCCAAACTATTGGAGCTTCAACATCAATCCTTCTAATAAATATTCAAGATTGATTTCCTTTAGGATGGACTGGTTTGATCTCCTTGTTGTCCAAGGGACTCCCAAGAGTCTTCTCCAACACCACAGTTCAAAAGGATAAATTCTTCGGTGCTCAGCCTTCTTTATGATCTGACTCTCACACTTGTACATGACTACTGGAAAAACCATAGCTTTGACTATAAGCAGCTTTGTCGGCAAAGTGATGTCTCTTCTTTTTAATATGCTGTCTAGTTTTGTCATAGCCTTCCTTCCAAGGAGCAGTCACCATTCATAGTGACTTTGGAGCCCAAGAAAATAAAAATCTATCACTGTTTCCACTTTTTCCCCATCTATTTGCCATGAAGTGATGGGACAGGATGCCATGATCTTAGCTTTTTGAATGTTGAGTTTTAAGCCAGTTTTTTCACTCTCTTCTGTCACCTTCCTCAAGAGGCTATTTAGTTCCCTTCACTTTCTCCCATTAGAGTGGTGTCATCTGCATATCTGAGGTTGTTGATATTTCTCCTGGCAGTCTTCATTACAGCTTGTGATTCACCCAGCCTGGCATCTCGCATGATGTACTCTGCATATAAGTTAAATAAGCAGGGTGACAATATACAGCCTTGATGAACTTCATTCCCAATTTTGAACCAGTCCATTTTTCCATGTCTGGTTCTAACTATTACTTCTTGATGTACATACAGGTTTCTTAGAAGACAGGTAAGGTGGTCTGGTAGCCCTATCTCTTTAAGAATTTTCCACAGTTTGTTGTGATCCACACAGTCAAAGGCTTTGGCATAGTCAGTGAAGGTAGATGTTTTTCTGGAATTCCCTTGCTTTCTTTATGACCCAATAGATGATGGCAGCTTAATTTCGGGTTCCTCTGCCTTTTCTCAGTCCAACTTGTACATCTGGAAGTTCCTGATTCACTTACTGCTGAAACTTAGCTTGAAGGATTTTGATCATTACCTTGCTAGCATGTGAAATGAGTGCATTTGTATGGTAGTTTGAACATTCTTTGGCATTGGCCTTCTTTGGGATTAGAATGAAAACTGACCTTTTCCAGTCCTGTGGTCACTGCTGAGTTTTCCAAATTTCCTGACATATTGAGCACAGCAGTTTAACAGCATCATCTTTTAGGAATAGTTCAGCTATTAGGAATAGTTATTTACTATTTAGGAATAGTTCAGCTGGAATTCCATCACCTCCACTAGCTTTGTTCATAGTAATGCTTCCTAAGGTCCACTTGATTTCACGCTCGCTCCAGAATGTCTGGCTCTAGGTCATCATGACTATCAGGGTCATTAAGATCTTTCTTGTGTAGTTCTGTGTACTTTTGCCCCCTCTTCTTAATCTCTTTTGCTTCTGTTAGGTCTTTGCCATTTCTGTCTTTTATTGTGCCCATCTTTGCATGAAATGTTCCTTTGGTATCTCTAATTTTCTTGAAGAGATCTCTAGTCCTTCCCATTCTATTGTTTTCCTCTATTTCTTTGCATTGTTCACTTAAGAAGGCTTTCTTATCTCTCCTTGCTATTCTCTGGAACTCTGCATTCAGTTGGGTATATCTCTCCATTTCTCCTTTGCCTTTCACTTCTCTTCTTTTCTCAGGTGTTTGTAAGGTCTTCTCAGACAACTTTTGGGTTATCTTAAGGACCTCAAAAAAGAAAAAAAATACTAAAAAATAAAATTGAGAGTTCAAAATTACACTAGTTTTCTTAAAAGAAGGAAAATTTTAGACATTCAGTCAGTTAATACTTATTGAATACTCAGTTTATTAGACATTAGGTCTGTTCTTTTGCAAACTGTTGATAATAAATTTGATATGTAATTAACTCATTAATTCCAAAAATACTTACTGAGTGACGGAGTGCCAGGCACTGGAGGAAGAAAAGGTTCCTGTTCTTACAGAGCTGATGTGCTGGTGGAGACAGACAAGAAATACATAAACACGTGGACAGGTCCTGGTTAAGACAGTCTACAGTTGCCACCTGCAGTAGAGGTTGTGATAGAATGACCAGGTGACTCTGTTAGAACAGAGGGATCTAGGAAGACCTCTCCAAGGGGCTGAGTGACTAGGAGTCATTGTGCAAACAAAAGCTCAGGGAAAGCGCATTCCAGGCTGGGCAGACTGTCAGTGCAAAGGCCCAAAGGCAGGAGCAGCCTGAGAGCCACAAAGAGCCGAAGTGGGGTGGTGGGGAAGCCGTTGTAGCTGCTGCAGGTGGACCATCCATGAGCCAGCCATACACCATGATGAGGCCCCAGGAGTCTTAAGCAAAGGAATGACTAGGTCTAATTTATATTTTTACTACATGTATCATCCTGGATGAATCTTATAATACACAGTGGAAAAAAAGCAAATGAGTGAAGGCAAGTATATGACTCCACTTGTATAAAGAACAAATGTGCAAAAATAAATGGTATCGTTTGGGAATACATAGAAACATAATTTAAAAAAAAAAGAACGGTAAACACAAAATTCAATGTAGTGGTTCCTGGGGAGGTCACAGAAGGAGGGGAGAGCAAATGGGAAGGGAAGACTTCATACAGATTGATGGGTTCTAGTTCTCAGATTGGGTAGAGGGCACAGTGATATTTGTCATAATACTGTAAATACCTAATGTGTATATCATGCAAGTAATGAGTCTCTATGAATGAAATAGTTCATTATCCAAATTGCATTTGTAAATGACTCCTCTTGTTGCTCAATGGCTGGATGATTACGAGACAGGAGTCAAGTCAGAGACAAAGTAGAAGCTGTTGCAGTAGTCAGAGAGGGTGGGGGGAAGGGAGGGAAAGAGAAGACTTCAGCTTGTGCAACAGGACACCTCCTGAGGCGGTGGGGGCCCAGGAGGAACAGGCAGAGAAGCTAGGCAATCGTGAATTAAGTGTTGGCCAAACCAGAGAAGAAAATGTGTATTGAGTCCTGGTTTCCATACTATCAGCTACCCCTTGGGCATAAGTAAAGTATTACAGATAGTGGTGTATTATTTTTATAACAAGAGTCAAGCTGTGTTTCCAGGGTCTTCCCTGGTGGTCCAGTGACTGAGACTCTGCGCTTAGTGCAGGGGGCCGAGTTCAATCCCTGGTCAGGGATCTAGACTCCACTTGCTGCAATGAAAGATCCAGCATGCTGCAACTAAGACCCCACATAGCCAAATAAATAAATTAAATATATTTTTTAAAAAAACAACTTGTTTCTAGAACCACAAAAAAAAAAAAAATAGTCTTCTAAATATGGTACCATTGATTCTTTATTTTTGTTATCACTGGAATGAGCCATAACAATTCAACCTTGTTGATGGAGATGAGGAAAAAAAAGAGTTAAGTGTTGGGACTTCTCTGGCAGTCCAGTGGTTAAGAGGCCACACTTCTACTGCACGGTGTACAGGTTCCATCCCTAGTCAGGGAACTAAGATCCTACATGCCCCATGGTACAGCCCCTCCCCCTCATAAAGAGTTAAGTGTCGCCCGTATTCATATGATATGGCTGTTGAGCGTGCACTTGGGAATGTCTGGTCGACAACTGGGTGATGAGACTGGAGTTGCAGGGAGAACCGGAGATCTAGAGCCAGGTGTCATTGCCCTGGAGGTGGTGGTAGAACTCAGTCTGGGTGGCTGAGGCTCCTTATGTTGTTCTCATAGATTTAGAATTGTCCTTGGGAACTCTAGTCACCCTCAACCCTCATATGATAATCGTTGCAAAATCAAAAAGAGAAGTGTGGCATTCTGAAGACTTTGTGTAGAGTAATTTAAACTTTACTCTTCCTATTTCCCTTTCTAGATTTTAGAAATATTAATTTTCTGCATTCTCCTGTATTTCCATAAAAGAAAAGGAATGAAACACATTGGGATTCTGCTAACCCTGGTGGCACTCCTAGGTAAGGATGTTTTATTTTCTAATTCTCTAATCTAGCCATGCTAAGTCATAAAGGACTTTAAAGGAGAAATATTTGAGCATTCTGTTCTTTCTCATTGTTTCTACTTTTCAATTCTGATCTATAGAAAGAAACTCAGTTATGCCAATTATACTTTGCATGTCCATTGCTACAATGGATATGTGCTTATTTTTTTAATATATTTAAGCAATTTTACTTCTTGATAATTTTCTTTGCTCTCTGACAATTTGAGGGGTTTTTTTTGCAGTAAATAATTAAAGAAACAACTGAATCAACCCAGTTGAAACTTTTCTATCAGAAATGAACTATCAAAGCCTATCCTGTTTACATTTTTTAAGAAAATTGTAAAACATGGCTAATATGAAACACAAATGTGCGCAGTATGATTTTCTTTTTTTGTTATTTATTTATTTTTGGCTGCGTCAGGCATTAGTTGAGGCATGCGGGATTTTTCATTGTGTTATGCAGGCTCAGAACATGCGGGTTGTCTAGCTGATGCCTGTGAGTTCAGCGGCTGAGGCACACGGGCTTAGTTGCCCCACAGCATGTAGGATCTTAGTTCCCCAACCGGGGAATCGAACCCATGTCCCCTGCATCGGAAGGCAGATTCTTAACCACTGGACCACCAGGCAAGTCAGTGATTTTCTTAAATACAGCATTTCTCTCACTCATTTACCTACCCATTTCCTTTTTTCCAGATATACATTATAAGATTTGAAAACTGATGCCTACATAAGCCCTCTCTATATTTTAAAACCTAGTTTCTTTCCCTACTCCTCCATCTCTGTCTCTCTGTCTGTCTCTATGTCTCTTTCTCTCATATATATATCAACTGTAGGAGATCTCACTAATCATTTGGGAAATTCCCTTTTTAAAGATTTTTTATTTATAATCCGCCCTTTGCTTCTTCTTTGCCAATAAGATGACGCATCCATCCTGTGTTGTTTGCTCTGACTTTGAATTGGAAGATTTGCATTTGTGGTAGTTACTTATAGAAACAAATTTACTCTAGAACACATTCAAGTATGCAGTTGATCAAAAGAACAGAAAAAAAACTTTGTTTTCTTCCAAATTACCAGACAGGGAGAGCAAAAGCAAACTGAGAAGATGTACATTACCCAGAAAATATTGAAAATAAAGGGAATTTTTCATTTTCTTGAAAACACAAAGATAACAGAATTAAGACCATACATAACAGCTTTGATCATAAAGATAAATGGGCTAAGTTTACCGAGTGAAAAAGAAAGATTTCCAAATTGGACTTCAGAAAAATTCCCCTATTGATTTTGAAAAAGATTCTAAAATTGGATTCAGCCTGTTTGCTCTGGTTCAGCTCCATAAGGATTATTGAAATAGCATCCTTTCTGATTGGCCCTTGCTGGTTGTGAAATATTTTGACTTCATATATAATTTCATCTAAAGCAAGGTAACTCAGATTGAAAGTAAAAGAAAGCAGACGGTTGTGAATTTACCACGTAAGTTAAAATCAAGGCAGAAGCGTTCACTGCAGCGGAGGATCCTGGCGGCGCCCCTCTTGGTGCGTGTCTGCTCAGTCGCGTCTGACCGTTTGCGACCTCGTGGACTGTAGCCCGCCAGGCTCCTCTGTCCATGGGATTCTCCAGGCAAGGATACTGGAGTGGGTTGCCATGTCTTCCTCTAGGGGATCTTCCCGACCCAGGGATCAAATCCACGTCTCCTTAATTGCAGGAGGGTTCTTTACCCTCTGAGCTGCCTGGGAAGCCCAATCTGGGTAGAACTGGAACTTAGAAGAGGAGGTCCTAGGGGACAGGGGCCTTCAGTAGATGGGGCAGCAGCTATTTCAGAAATACATTAACAGAAATATAAGTAGAATATTGCTCTTAGCTCATGGAAATAAGTAGACAGAAAAATATGTAAAATTGGAGAAACTGAATGCTTAATTTTGATCTGGCAGTTCTATTGTTGAACTCTAAATCCAGAAAACAGAGAATACACCTTCTTTCAAGTGCCTGTGTAACATTTACAAAAGCTGATCTTATAATCGGCCACAAAGAAATTTTTGATAAGTTCCAGGAAGTTGACATAGTACAGACCACATTTTCAGATCACAGTGAGAGAAAAGCCGAAAATAATAACAAAAATAGAAACCAGTGAAGCCATACCACCTGGGAATGTTAAACACTACACTTAAAACTGCAGCTGGGCTGAAGCAGAAATCTCAATTTCATCACAACATTTATTTCTTAAATTATTAGGAAAACAATATTAAAACCTACAGTTTATGACTAATGCTGTATTCAGAAGGAAATTCATTGCTTTAAATGTAAGTCAGTTAAGCACTCAACTCAAGAAGTCAGGGGAGGGCTTTCCTGGTGGCCCAGTGGTTTGGAATTCTCCTTGCAAAGCAGGGGGTGCTAGTTCAATCCCTGGTCGAGGAAGATTCCCCCATGTCGTGGGGCAACTAAACCCGTGAACCACAACTATTAAGCCCATGCTAGAGGAAGTCACAACCACTGACGCCCGCGTGCCTAGAGCCCATGCTCTACAAGAGAAGCCACTGCAGTATGATGCAACTACAAAGTAGCCTCCACTGGCCACAACCAGAGGAAGCGCAGCGAAGACCCAGCGCACCCGATAATTAAGTAAACAAGTTAGTAAGAAGTCAAGGAGAAAGCACTGAAATAAAGCTGAGGACAGCAGAAAAGATCAGTTAGTAAAGGTAAAGGCAAAAGTTAACGAAACAGAAAACAGGGAAGCAGCGGACAGGTAAACAAGCCCAAGAGTCAGTTCTGGTGAAGAACCAGGAGTAAACTGAGAAGGCTGACTTTCAAACATGGGTCAGTATAATGCTGGGCGAAAAATGGAACTGTTACAATGATAAAAGTGACACACATCTACTGTTGAGAATCAAGAAAACAGAGAAAGATACCAAGAAAATATAAAATGTTTTTATGTAAAACATGAAAATCCATGTAGTTGAGCACTGCAGCATGACATGATGGAAGTGAGTCTGGTCCTCTGTAGAAGATAGTTTGCCAATAGATTTCAGAAGAACAGTAATTGTGGTCTTTTAAGTGTTTTTCTACAGATACCGGAAGAATGATATACAAAGATTTGTATTCAAGGATATTCATCACAGCTTCATTTTTAATACCAAAAAAAAAAAAAAAGGATACAATCTAAATATCCAAGAACATGGAATTACCAACATAAAGTATACATTTGTACAAAGGCCTACTCTCCAGCCAATAAAAATCATGTTTTAGAAGAATACTTACTGGCTTAGAAAATACTTACTGGCAATGGAAAACAAGTTCCTAAGTAATGTATATTGTATGATTCACATGTTATGATATATTTGTGCTTAGCAATAGAAAAATAACTATAAGTCTCAAATGTTAAAAACGATTTGAGGATGACCGTTGAGATGGCAGGTGACTTTTATTTTTCTTTCTAGACTTCTCTGTATTTTCCAATTTTTTTTTGAATGAGCATGTACACTTTTATAGTTTGAAAAAATGAGTTTAAAGTTTATTCATAATCCCAGTGCTTAGAGATAACTACTTATAGTATCTTGATTTAGTTTCTTCTGTTTTTTTTTTTCTGTGCATATGTAGGTACTTTCTATTTTTATATCTACAGCATTAAAATGATACTGCATTATAATTCAGTATTCCCACCCATCCTCATTAACCATGCTCCCCAGCCAACCTCCTCTCTCATTTAGAACTCAACACCAGCCTAGAAATAACTTAGAGAGTTACAATAAACAGTGATTAATCAGGTGGTGATGGTGCATGCTTTGAAAATATAATGATTAACTCTAGCAACTGATAGTTGGTTTCACTAAAGAATTCTAGTTTTGTTTTTGTTTTGTATTTAAGTATAATTTAACATCAGATGGTGATTTACTAAGGTGGCCTTTACTGTTCTGAAGTTCTGAGGGGAAGGAACAGTGTGTTCAGCTCTTTCTCAGTTAATGATCCATTTGGGAAACGTGGCTCTTTGGACCACTAGCCCCTCACCACATCACGGTCTAGTTTCAAGCCAAGTGTTTAAGAGGAAATCTAGATCCCTCAAGAGCTAACCTTATAAACTAAAACCATTAAGTGGCATACATGTCTATAGATATTGTAAATTTCTGGACTAGCTAAAGTATGACTATTTTCATAATCTATAGAAAATGTGGAAAGTGATTGGGTCGAAAACATTTAAGATGAAGACGGTCCCAGCGGTAAGGGCCTCTTTATTTAGGTAGAGGGTTTATTTTTAGAATTTATCACCTGGTCTCTTCTGTTAATTAGGACTTTTAACAGAGAGAAAATGCCTGATTTGGAAGTATGCCCTGGTACCCTTCAAGTCAAAGTATATTTTTAGTTTTTGGAAAATTGGGCTTTTTCTAGTTGGCTGCCACCTGTTATTTTAAACACTGTACACACAGACACTCAGACACACACACACACACACACACACACACACTTTTCAAGAGCTAAAAGGAATAAAGCTCAGATATATTATGACCAAGTAGATCAAAGGTAGTATTTCTTCATCACATTGCCTTTGACTTACAGATATTTGATATCAGGTAAAAATTATTTTTCAACTTTCTGTGGGTTTCAGCTAAATTATAGAATTATATGCAACAGTAATTTCAAGGGACCTAAGAAAAAAAGAGAACACTGTCTTCTTCCTGCAGAAAAACTATGTTTCCAGAAAATGCTTCCTTGCTATCATATTGACAGAACCTTATCAAGTCACTTTTTCTTTATTGATATTTGGAACCTATGGTCTCATAGACATAGGTTTCTCTTCAACATAGAAAATAGACATTGCTTATAGAAATCTTAGACTTCTGGTTAACTCTGAGAAATGAATACTCAGCTCTGTGCTGTACTGTGTCTGTCTTTGTCAAAAAATATTTTTAGTGAAACTTCTAAGCCTTTACTAACAAAAAGGCTCAACAAGCATTGTTTTACAGTAGAATACAATGCAACATTGTAAAGCAATTATCTTCCAGTTAAAAAATTAAGAGAAACTTTAATAAAAGGGCTCATGTGTAGACTTTAGTACAACTCTTAATAAACTCACTGAGGGAGTTGCTTTTCACTTTCCAGTCTTCTCATCTATTTGGCTTTAAGTCTTTTCAGTATAGTTTAGTGGTTATTTTCCCATTAACGTCACATGGGCAGTCTGCCTTTTCTTATCTCCTCCCCTCATTGTTTTTTCTCCTTTCTATCTACTAGTAATTATAACCTCCGCAGCATCCTTTCAACAGTGAGAGCTGGAAAATAAGCATCTTGCTCCAAAGATAAGAAGCACGTTGATTTAAGCAAATGGAAAGCCCAGCAGAGCTTGAGCAATAAGGCTACTGCTTGGCCTGCGTCTCATTCCTCCCTACACCTCTCACAGCAGTCTTCATTCTTAAAGCATACCAGGAGTATTTACTACTCTACCGTATAAATTTAAGATATTTATTTGTAATTCTCTCTCAACTATGAATTTTATTTGTGTTTTGTGTTTTCTTTTTCAGCCTCGGTGACTGTTATTTCCGTAAAAGCTGTCTCAGGCATGATCACTTTTTCTGTGACAGATAAAATGCAACTAACTTATCCCATCTTCTATATCATGTGTATCATCATGATTGCATCTTGTGTTTTCCAAGTCAAGTAAGTTGGCTCCTGCATACTCACTGATCTTTCAACATTCCTGTGCTTCTCTAAGCAGTAATCTGTATTGGCTTGAGATGATAATTAAAATTAGGTGCACCTGATTTCTGAGGATGAGGGGTCTAAGCTTATCCTCAGCCAATATGCCTGGCTTTATCCTTCACATCCAATAATAAGTTTTTGCGAAGCATTGCCTCCACATTTTGTGAGTTCTAAAGTGTGGCCGTAATCCAGCTAAGTGCACTTTGATACTTTCCTGATGCTCTTCTGCTTGTAATTAATATCCATCGTACACAGGTTGTCATTAGCAATAAATCAAAGGGGCAGGTCCACATCGAGGATTTCATTCTAAATATGGAAAATACATGAACCCTTCACCTTCATCTCTTAGCTCATGCTCATTAATTGCCCAGAGATAGACAAAACCAGACGTTTGGCTGGGAGGGAAATCCTTTCTCTAAAACTTTGCATCTTCAGCCAGAATTTTCTTTGCACCCATGGGATTGCAGAATGATCGTTTTATGTTTCTCTTGGGGCCTCACAGTGGCACCATGGAACATTTCTAATTTCTGCTCTTCTCTTCCCTCACCTCCATCGGCTCCAATTACTTCCCCTCCATTTCACATTGTGATTTTGCCTTCAGCTGCTTGATTCTCCTGAGTCTACCCGCTAGGTTTTTTGTTTACTCTAAAGTGCTAGGCAAGTGCGTCAGCCGGGAAATCAGAGCCCAAGCCTCGAAGAGAGTGGTTCCTGCCTTGGGTGCTGGAAGTCAAGTCTAATTGTTACAGGTTTACTATAGACCCTGTTACAAGGAGTGTGTTACCGGAGAAATCCAATGTCCTGTCACTGTTCTGTGTGTCGTAAACAAACTGCTTCTTTCGTTTGTTTATAAGATCAAGCGTGTTTCTAATACTTGCGTCTTGCTATTTTGCTTCATCTCCCTTCTTCTGAATTAGTCAGTACTGTTATAATAGCTTTCAGAATTGAGTGATTAGCATCCTTAACTTGCAACTCTTGCTTCATGAATTCAAAACCCAGATACAACTGGAGGTAAACTACATTCCTGTCTCCCTTGTTTCAATCCCCACACCTTTCACACTAGAACTCTGTGACCGCAGCAGAACTGTGCGGCTGTGGTTCTCAGCCCTGCCTGCCCATTACAATTCTATTACCCGAGGAGGTTTGTTTGTACATGTATGTATATACTTACATGCCTGTATACATGCATATGTGTGTATTCCTGCATGCATGTATACACACACACACACAAAGGAGCACTTGGGTTCTACCCACAAACTTTATCTCCCAGTTGCTCTAGAATAGGACCTAAGCATTAGTGCTGTTTCGAGTGTCCAGGTGATGCCAGTCCGGTGCACTGCTTTGGAAAAGGTCTAGTCCCTGGCAAGGCCACAGCGTGCCGTTATGGGAACCTGAACCGTGCTGGCAACCAGAGTGGGAAGCCAGGCTCCCACATGTGCTCAGCAGCTGGAGGGCTGAGCGTTGTTTTTGAAACCTTAAACATTCCTTTGCTTCTCCATCTTCTCTCTTGGCACGTGGCATGTCAAGGGATAGCTAGACCATTCCCCAGATATGATATTTAACAGATTCTAGGGTCTATCCTAATGAATCAGCCCCAGTGTGATACCGGTCCAGCAGCTTGAATCGCTTCCAACTCAAACTTCTGTGGCCTCCAAAGATGATTAATTGCTTTTCATTGTTACTGTTGTTGGTTTAAACAGACCGTAAAACCTGACATCTGATCTCATACATCAGATGCATATAAGCTGTGACTGCTGATTGGAAATGCCCTTTCACTGCACTTCCTTCCACTTTGTAGTCGCAGCTAAAGAACACGCATTTCTCATTGTTACTGTTAACTTATGGTTGGGCGTCTCATAAAGACAGAGCTTCAGTACGTGTCTTCTGCTCTAGGCTCCTGAATCAAGCCACGAAACTCTACAGCACAGCGACGGTGGTGCCCGTTAACCACATTTTCTTTACCGTCAGTGCCATAATCGCAGGTGAGTTTGGGCTTTCTACATTCTGGTGACTCTACCCCCACAACGAGCGTAAATGAGGTCTCACTCAGAATAATAAGGAAATCAAAGAATCTTTGGTTAGAAGGGATAAATAGCCCAAATCCTCCTAGCCACCCCCCAGTGTCTGAATTTCTTCCATAGCCTCCTCTAGGAGAGGTTATCCTACTTTGCATGAATGTTCCCCAGAGCTCTCTGCCCCCCGGAGGCAGCTCAGTCCCAGTTTGAATCACTCGAATTATTTGGAGAGCTCTAATCATTAGAAGTATTGCCTGGTATTGGGGCTGAAATTAGCCTCCCTGTGAATTCAAGATGCTCATCTTAGTCCTGCTTTCTGGAGTCTTCTCCGTCAGTCCTTCTGATAATCAGAGCAGCGGAAGGGTCCTGCTGTGTCCTGTTTCTGGGTCAGACATCCCCAGTTCCATGACTCTTCTCTCCCTGGCCCTCACTGCCCGAATCAGAGAGTAGGGTCCTAAAGTGATCCAGTGTTGCACAGAAGGCCAGGCAGACAAGAATAGAAACCACTACCTTTGCAGTTATGGCCTCTGTTTTTCTGCTATTGCACTTCTTCTCTTTCTGTGGACAAGAATGTCCATAGAAATGTCTAAATATGTCAGACACAATACTATTACAAAAATATAAGTCTGAAACTTGGTCCAAACAAAAATACAGTAGATTCAGGTATGTCGCTCCTAAGTTTGGTACTGCTATACGCTAGTTCTTTAGCTTATTGGATGTATTTTCTACCTGGTTGTATTAGGACTTCATTTCTCCATGCAAAATTTATGTATTTTGGAGGTAATGTGGGATTATTTTTACCTAATTGATATATCCTTTTTGTTTCATGGCAAGCAGTGTTCCTGCCAGTGGGAAATTTTTAAACGTAATTAACTTATCATCTCCCAAAACTGAACCTTACTTTTAAAAAGAGAAAGGTTATATCTGAAGACATCTAATTTTTTCTTGCATTTTTGACAAAAGAAAGTAACAAAAGACTGTATATTTCTGTGCCCTAGAATTATTGACAAGGGAAGAAAGCAAGGCCAAAAACAGTTAGAGGCATGATATACAGCATAGTAGTTAAAATTACTGTGCTAAAGATGTGTAAAACATACAGTTCCCCTGAAAGTAAAGTTTTATGAGAGGATCAACAGGGCAGAATCTGAATACTTAGCACACCAATGAGTACTTAGCACACACACAATTGATGAGTCAGGGAAGCTAGAACTTCCCAGGAGTGATAACAGTTCATCTGATGTTACTGAAGTATGGAATGGAGGTGAAGCGTCTTGACTTACTTCTCCTCTTTGCCCCATCAAAAAGTATAGCTTAAAATTAAAATGAAATACCATATTTTGTCTGCTAAGTTAGTAAAGCTTTTGTTTTGTTCTTTTTATTGCAATAAGCAGTGCTGACATGACTAAAGTGTTGCAGGCACACTTGTGGAGTCAGGTACCAGGGTACCACCTTCCTAGAACTGAGTTTCATAGTTTTTATCAAGAGCCTTAAAAATGTCTCTTCTTTTTGATCCTGCAACTCAAAAACAAAAAACAACCCAATTAAAAAATGGGCAAAGGACTTGAGACATTTCTTCAGAGATGTCCAACTGGCCGACAAGTACATGGAAAAAATGCTTAACATCCCTAATCATTAGGGAAATTCAAATGGAAACCATAAATCACCACACATCCATTAGGATGGCTACTAGCAAAAACAAAACAAAAACATAAAATAACAAGTGCTGGCAAGCATATGAAGAAATTGGAACCCTTGTGCACTGTTAGTGGGAACGTAACATGGTGTAGCCACTATGGGAAACACTGTGGCAGTTCCTCAAAAAATTAAATATAGAATCACCATGTGATCCGACAAGTCTATTCTGGGTGTATGTCCAAAAGAATTGAAAGCGGGGACTCAAACAGATATTTGTACACCTAGGTTCCTAACAGCATTATTCACAGTAGCCAAATGGCAGAAGTAACCTAAATTGACAAATGAATGGATACAGAAAATGTGCCATATACATACAGAGGAATATTAGTCAATCATTAAAAAGGGACTTTTAAAACATGCTACAACCTGGGTGAACCTTAAGAAGAACATTATCTAACTGAAACAAGCCAGTCATGAAAGGACAAATGCTGTATGATTCCACTTATATGAGGTATCCAGAGTAGTCAAACTTATAGAAATGGAAAGCTGAGTGGTCACTGCCAAGGGCTGGGGGAGGGTGGAAATGGGGATCTGTTTTAATGAGTATAGAGTTTGTTTTACAAGTTAAAAAAGTTTTAAAAATTGGCTGCACTCCAATGTGAATACAGTTGGCCCTCTGTATCCACATTTCTGCATCTATGGATACCACCAATAGTAGATAGACTATATCCCCTTCCCCCCAAATTCCAGAACATTCCAGAAAGCAAAAATTTAATTTGCCAAGTGATGGCAACTATTCACATAGCATTTATATTGTATTAGGTGTTATAAGTAATCTAGAGATGATTTATAATATTTGTGGAGGATGTGTATAAGTTATATGCAAATATTATGCCACTTTATATAAGGGACTTGGGCATCCTCACATTTTAGTATCCACTGAGGGGTCCTCCAATCAAATTCTGTGTATACTGAGTGATGACTGTATACTTAACACAACTGAACTGTATACTTTAAAGTGTTTAGGATATGGTAAATTTTATGGTATGTATGCATGCATGCTTGCGTGCTCAGTCGTGTCCACCTCTTTGTGACTCCATGGACTGTACCCTGCCAGGCTTCTCTGTCCATGAAATTTTCCAGGCAAGAATCCTGGAGTGGGTGTCTTTTGCATCTCCTGCATTGGCAGGTGAATTCTTTTCTACTGCACCACTGGGAAGCCATGTTATGTGTATTTTACTACAATTTTTGAAAAATTTTTACTCTTGAAGACAGAAACTCCTCTTTAAGCGATGACAACAACAACAAAAAAATCCTAAAATACCGGGAAGAAACATGTGCAAAGAAGTTTAATAGCACAAAAGCAAAAGCGTTTGAAGCAATTTAAAATGTCCTTCGAGAAATGAATATTATGGGGCACCAGCTTAGAATAACAAGAAAACATTCAAATGACTCCAAGGACGTGTGTAATCACAGGGAAAAATGCTTCAGCAATGTTGATTCACTCAACAAAGATTCACCAGGATGGGACATGGCTTGTTCCCGCAGGAAGTGAGGAGACAGACCTCAGACTGAGGAAGCCCCCTGTGTTGTTCTCTGTGGCATCTGCAACACCTCAGCAGCAGCCGGCACTCACGACTCAGTAAATACTTGTCGACAGGATTGCAAGGCTACCACCACACACGCACACACACAAATGTGATTCCAGGTAGTAGATAATTAAAAGATAACTTATTTTGGACTTCCCTGGTGGTCTAGTGATTAAGAATCCACCTGCCAATCCAGAGGACACAGGTTCGATCCCTGGTCCAGGAAGATTCCACAGGGCAACGAGGCCCTTGTGCTGCAACCGCTGAGCCCAGGCACCCCAACTACTGGGGCCCACACGCTCTAGAGCCTGTGCTCGGCGACAAGAGAAGCCACCGCAAGGAGAAGGCCGTGTACCGCAACTAGAGAGTAGCCCCTGCTCGCCGCAACTAAAACAAAAAAGGTAGCTTATTTAGTAAAAAAAAAACAAAAAAGAAAAAGTCTGCGAAGGCTTTGGGACCATACGCCAAAAGGGAATCATTGATACTAAGACAGAGAGAAGGAGAGCTCATTGGAATAAAGGACAGATGCACATTTCCCTTCACCCAGAAGGAAAGAGCTGCAGAGGGAGATGGGAGAGGGGCTGGCAGTGAGAAATGGCACTCAGGCAGCACGTTAGCATCCTCCAGTGCACACGTGAGCCTGTGACCAGACCTGCAGACTGCAGGGTGATGCCAAGGCCGACAGCGTGAGGAGCAGCTGGCCTGAAGTGCAAGTGCTATGTGAAAGGGCCAGCATCCACCCAGACGCTCGGGTCAGGCTTGCCAACCCCCGGCTTAAACAACTGGTGGTGGGAAATGTCACTCTTCTTGCATGTTCCAGTGGGACAGATCTTGGACTGGATAAAAAAATTTCTGTTGGCAAAAGCTGTGTTACTGGCACCGATTTTATAATAATGATATGTACATTATACATTATGTAAAGTCTACAAATCTGTGTTCTTTGCAGTCATTGAAAATATTAGTATTGCATGCAACTATTTTTTAAAGTAAGCTACTGAATGTGCCTTTTTAGGGCTTCCCTGGTAGCTCAGTGGTAGAGAACCCATCTGCCAATGTAGGAGATGTGGGTTTGATCCCTGGGTCAGGAAAGCCCTCTGGAGAAGGAAATGGCAACCTACTCCAGTTTTCTTGCCTGGGAGAATTCTATGGACAGAGGAGCCTGGCGGGCTACAGTCCATGGGGTCGCAAAGAGTAGGACACAACTTAGCAACTCAACAGCAACAACTGGATGTGCATTTTAAGGGTAACTATTTACTTTGAAAAAAATAATATAGTAATTTGAAAAATAATATGTATCTATTGTAAATATTCTTACCCTAAAATTAATTTTATCTTCTGTCACTATTGTAGGTATCATATTTTATCAGGAGTTCCTTGGTGCAGCTTTCCTCACTATATTTATATATCTTTTTGGGTGAGTAAATGTCTCAGAGGTAAGGTATGTGAAATCCTATTACTTTTACGTGAGACTTTTGGCATTGGACCTGAGGCATGGAAAATTGGAAAATAATATAAGAAACATCAGTTTCCTGAGCTCTTAAAAGAAGCATATTTTTCAACTTAACACCCTACCCAGAGCTCAGTGTCTTTGTGATTTAAATATCTCTGTGAGGGATCTGAAACACTGGGAATTTTCAGTTCCAGCCAAAGTCAAGGTAAATCAAAGGCCCTTGTAGCGACTCCACCTTTTTATACTCAATCAGACCTATCCCAGCCTTAGGAACCCTTAGCTTAGATCTCAACCAGGGAACCACAGATGCCTCTAGGATCATAGGATGCAAGGCCAAGACTGGGGCAGATCTCTGCCTTGAGACCCACTAACATCAGATTGGTGCCACCCCTCTCTTGGGTCTAGGTGCCCAGCTTTAACCCTGCCTAGGAATTTGCTGGACAATCACTGCTGGTGTTCTGGCCGATAGAGAGCAGAACCCTGACAGAATTTCAGCGATGTAGTGATTTTTCCACTGGTTCCCACCTGGAACTCTCTGAATGCTTAGCTGCTTCTCGATGTGGTATTCTGCATGACCATTGTTATGCAAACTTGAGCCCAGACTATTTTTAACATAGAAAGCTATCTATCTTGAAAATCCAATTTTGTGAGATTTTTGGGCGAAGCTAAACTTCTGGGGTCTGGAAACTATGACTATGCTTATGGCCAAGGACAACGAAATTTCTTAGAAAATTAAAGAATAAATTATTTTTTTGCTCGTGTTGCATGCCAGTAATGGGTCTGAGCATGCATGGATAGAAAATGAGACAGTGTCTACCCAAAGGGCTTAGAGCCTGAATTAACCCCCAGATGGTAAAAACCTGGGGCAGAGACTTACTGGAAGCTGCCCAGGTCTTGGTTCTGGGGACAGATATTATTGGCTGCAGCAATTAAGACAATTTCTAGGCAGCTTACCATGAGAAACAGAAAGAACAAAACCAATGGAATGTATGTCATCATGTAGAAGATGGAGTTCAGTTACTTAATACCATGCGTTCAGTTATTTAATACAGTGACCTTGTGTTCTTTATTAACATTATTCCTACAGGTGTTTTCTGTCATTCCTTGGTGTGGTTTTGGTCACAAGAAATAGAGAAAAGGAACATCTGCCACAGTCTTACATTGATTTTGGAAATGTTCCTGGTAAGATGTATATTCCTTAATTTATAATAGAAAATTGTATCCTACAAATGAATTATTGCTGATATGATTTCTGGAGTTAAATTAATATAAAATGTAATTCTTACCCTCAGAAAATGTACACTTAATGATGAAAGCAGAGATGATAGTTTAACTGTAAATGTTAATAATCATTTGTTTGATTATCAGTTTTGCACAGAACACTGGGGATAGAAAAGAACCGACCCTGTTTTCTTAATTTGGGTGGTAGTGAGAATTTCCATTTTGGATTTCTTTAAATTGGAAAAGGGTAGGGAAAGGAGTGGGAATGGCAGGAATAGACCCTTGTTGCTTGGAGAATCTTTGAGGGGGATTCTACATCTAAGACCAGAAGCTTCAGAATATCATCCCTTTAGAAGCGTGAGGTGGCCCTTGCACTGGGTCCAAGGGTGACATTCTTCTTGGTCACCTGAATATAAAGAGCTTCTTCCCCTGTTCCTCACTTCATTCATCCAGAGGGGTTTAACATGCATCGTCATCCTAGCAATCCACTCCCACTTAGAATAACACTTCCGTGATGCAGACTTGGGGCTTCCCTGGTGTCTCAGATGGTAAAGAATCTGCCTGCAATGCAGGAGACCCAGGTTTGATCTCTGGGTTGGGAAGATCCCTTGGAGATGAGAAAGGCTACCCACTCTGGGGGGTTTCCCTGGTAGCTCAGCTGGTAAAGAATCCACCTGCAATGCAGCAGACCCCTGTTCAATTCCTGGGTCGGGAAGATCCCCTGGAGAAGGGATAGGCTGCCCATTCCAGTATTCTTGGGCTTCCCTGGTGTCTCAGATGGTAAAGAATCCAGCTGCAATTCAGGAGACCTGGGTTCAATCCCTCGGTTGGGAAGGTCCCCTGGAGGAGGGCATGGCAACCCACCCCAGTACTCTTGCCTGGAGATTCCCATGGACAGAGGAGCCTGGCGGGCTACAGTCCATAATGTCGCAGAGTCAGATAAAACAGCAACTAACACTTTCACTTTCATGTAGACCCAACAGAAGCGATGTCCAGAGCAAAGGAAACGGGCTTCTGTGTCCTCACTTCCTCCCCTGCTCACCACCCCCAACAATCTCTGGCTTTGCTAGGGGTTTGGGGTGACCCATAGGCTTCTAGAAGGCTTCCCTGGTGGCTCAGACAGTAAAGCGTCTGCCTGCAATGTGGGAGACCCGGGTTCGATCCCTGGGTCAGGAAGATCCTCTGGAGGAGGAAATAGCAACCCACTCCAGTACCCTTGCCTGGTAAATCCCACGGACAGAGGAGCCTGGTATGCTATAGTCCATGGGGTCGCAAAGAGTCGGACTCCACTGAGTGACTTCACTTTCACTTTCATAGACTTCTAGACAAGGAGTAGTGATGTTCTCACAGCTTACTCCACCAGGCAGTTAGGACCAAGCCTTTGAAGCAAAAACCATTAAAACCTTGTGCCTAAGAGAAAATAGCCTGTGTTCTCCTTCCCATTTGAATCGTCTTACCAGCTAAGAACATTCAACGCAAGAATCGGCATTCGTGGCAAGGGCATGCCTTAGAGATGCCTTCGATGGTTAGGGGTTCTTTGGTAGGAAATGAAGTTTACTTACTTTTAACTCTTTTTCATTTCACACGGTTCTATATGTAGAATCAGTAAGAACTTTAGAAGCCATTCTGAAAGACTGTTTTCCTCTGTTGTTACATGAGTTAGACTAAACATAGACCAGGAGACAGAACAGTGGGGAGAGAGGTTTGGAGATGCGTACACACTTCGTGTTAGTCTCTTTGACTGATCCAGCCCAATTTCTGTCCCCAGCATGGTCAGGGGGACAGCACGTGCTCCCCGGGGTGTGCTCACGCAGACAGCCACGACCTGGGCCTTTCTTCCCTGACGTTTATCTCTTCTATTTAGAGGGCGACCACTTTGTCCTTTTTAAAAAAGGAATAAAATATGGCCTAAATAGAGGAGAAATTATTAAGACTTATTATTCTACAAGAGCTCAAAAGATTCTTTGTGATTATTATCTCCACAGGGAAACAAATGTTGGATAAAATACAACCAGATTCAAGCGGCTTATCCTATGGAACTCTGCCTGATGGAAGTGACTCCATAAAGAGCCCGAGTGGAGAGAAGAAAGGGGTCTGAGACGCCGAGAGGGATGGCTGTGGGCCTCTGATTTAATACCGCTTTTTAAAATATTGCACATGTTCAATTTATGTCAGCAGCTATTTAATGCTGACATGTGCTCGCCTTCCTTTCAGTCCCTGACCCCCACCTCCATGTCCATGGACAATCAGGGCCTTCCTAAGCTTTGACAGTCTAAGGTTTTCATGGAATGTAATTTGAAGTGTTCCCCACACCCTGGACCTCTCTCCCTGGTGATCATCTAACTGGCTAGATCTTAATTAGAGCCTGGCTGCCCAGGCAGAAATGTCACACAAAAATGTGCATTCACAATTTGGCTGCAGAATGCGTAGGTTGTTTTTCCCATACAGCTTGCAAGGTCAATTGCTTTGCTTTAAAGAGACACTTTAGTCCCACAACCTCCTCCCTAAACCAAAGGTTTGAAAGCATTCATTTTTCCTTAGACATCTTTTAGGAAGCTTCCCATAAAGATTTCACTTTTCTGTTCCCAAATGAGAGTGGTAAATCATCTTTTCTGAAAACTAGCCCTATCGTATTTATCCTTTGAAAAGTAAAGGTGTGTTTTTTTTTTTTTTTTTCATAATTAAGCATCTGTGTTTTGACTACACTTATGTCACTCTTTCACTTTCATCTTTCCTTTTTTTATTGGAGTATAATCGCTATACGGTGCTGTGTTAGTTTCTGCGTACAGTGAAGTGAATCAGCTATGAAAGTGAAAGTCGCTCAGTCGTGTCCAACTCTCTGTGACCCCCATGGACTATACAGTCCATAGAATGCTCCAGGCCAGAATACTGGAGTGGGTAGCCTTTCCCTTTTCCAGGGGATCTTCCCAACCCAGGGATCAAACCCAGGTCTCCCACATTGCAAGCAGATTCTTTACCAGCTGAGCCACAAGGGAAGGCCAAGAATACTGGAGTGGGTAGCCTATCCCTTCTGCAGCAGATCTTCCTGACCCAGGAATCGAACTGGGGTCTCCTGCATTGCAGGTGGATTCTTTACCAACTATATGTATACATATAGCCCCTCCCTCCTGAGCCTCCCTCCTTCCCTCCCATCCCACCCCTCTGGGTCATCACGGAGCACCAAGCTGAGCTTCCTGTGCTTCATAGCAGGTTCCCACTAGCTATCTATTTTACACATGGTATAGTGTATATATGTCAATCCTAACCTCCCGATTCAGCCCACTTTTCTCTTCCCCTCCATCCTGCCCTGTGTCCATATGTCTGTTGTCTGCATCTGTACCTTTATTCCTACCCTGGAAATAGGTTCATCTGTACCTTTTCTAGATTCCACATATATGTGTTAATACACAATACTTCTTTTTCTTTTTCTGACTTACTTCAATCTGTATGACAGATTCAAGATCCAGTTTATACCCCATTTGATGATGGGGTATACCAAAACCAGAAGACCTTGGCTGGTGAACTTTTTAAGCTTAAGAAAGGCAAAACTTAAGAATTAGTACCAAAAAATGAATCAGTATCAATTTTTTTAAGTAAGAGTGTAGAGCAGTGATGTTTTCTTCAGCATATGATCCTATTATACTTGAAACTGAAGAGAAACTTCATATCCTATGCCTTTATTTGTTTAGATCTTATAATTCATCAACTGGGTTTTTAATGTTTTAACTTTCAATGTTAAGTCTCAAAAATCATATTTAAATTTTTAGTGATACTTTCACGAACATTTCATCTTCTCCTCAAGTCATTACTTCAAGTTTTAGAATAAAATCCTTCTAGGTAAAAGAACTGTTATGATCGCTTCTCGGCCTTTTGGCTAAGATCAAGAACTGTTATGACTAGAGAACTGGATTTCAGCCATTTTCAGTCTGCAGACATAGCACACAGCCAGGTGGTCCAGCCTGAGTCTAGTCCAGGTCCTCCTGTACCCTGAATGGCTCTTCTGCTGCCATAGATGCAGGTCTACTAAGACACATTTGCAGGTAGAGTCCATAATCATATCTGTTATTATTTATGATTTCCTAATATTGAAATGAGGAGAAAAGAGCTAGCCTTCATTGTAAGCAACATCAAATAATAAGCCCCATCCTTAATGACATTTCAAAACCTTCAGATCACACGCCAGTCCAATACTGTTCCAGCCAGTTGTCTTGCATTTGTTTGGTTGTTTAACTCAGGGCTATTGAAACTGTAGTCTCAGCTGCTTTAGGTCTTTAATTTTTGTTCTTTGTCATGGTCTGCATTCCTGACCAGACCAACCAAACCTGGCCACAAAGGTGAGATTCAAATCTATCACTAAAGTATGAATAATAACCTAGAGCCCATGTCTGGCTTTTGAACTCCTGGTAACAATTCCTGCCATTGTAGAAAGTGTCCCATTAATTCAAATAACATAGTCATATAATTTATGGCATGCTTCACTGAATTGGTCCAGCATGTCAGCGTTGGAAGGCTCGACTAAGAAATGTGTCTGGTGTCTTAAACTACAGATTTCTGGTGACTCTTACGACTGGTTTCAAATATTTGGAAAATAATTAGACAGCAGAGTTTGACTTGAATTGGGACTGTATTTATAGCTATAGCACGTGGTTTTGCACATTGTAGAATTTTGCACAGAGACAAGCATAATGCCAATACTTAGTGGTCGCCAACATTTGTATCTTTTAAAAGTTGTAAGAAATGACATTGACTTATGCACACAGTTGGGCAACCCAGAAATGCTTTAGAAGTTTAGGTAACATATAAAATATAGTTAGGTAATGTATAAAGTATAGTCAGACCTAATTTTACTTTCCATATTGCTTCTCCAAAGTAAGGTGAATAGGAGTTTTACTTGTACCAGCTTGTAAAGATTTTTTAAATTATGCACTGCGTGACAACAACCAAAGCCAATCCAGTCCTTCTCTTGGCATTGTGAGTTGGGGACCTTTAGCCAACACTTGGCTCAACTGACTGTCTAGACCAGGGGTCTGTGAACTCTTCCTGTAGCAACACAGAGAGTAAATATTTGGGAGTTTTGTTGGCCATACGGTGTCTGTCGCAACCACTCAGCTCTCCTATTGTAGCACGAAAACAGCCATCGACAAGACGTAAACAAATTAGTGTGGCTGGTGTCAGTAAAACTTTATTGACAAAAGCAGGTGGCCAGTTCATGGGCTGTCGTTTTCCAACCCTCGGTCTAGACTGCTCTGCCCTTGCTGTGCAAAGAGTTTGGAAAACAAATTGGATACAGTGGGAGTGATAGCCATGTGTTGATATTTACATTAGGATCTTGTTGCTTGTGTAAGATACACACAGAAGCAATGCGTTCATCACTGGTGCCTGAGTTTTTCTCTCTCAAAGGCAGTGGTTCTTTTGTGAGCACCACCAGCTGCACTGGAGGAACCTCTCATGTAGTGGGTTAAAGCAGAGATCCTTACCATCCAATTGTTTCCAGTCTAAATGTTTGCTTGCCCTGTGACTATACTACTTTCGTCACCAGAGTCACTTGAAAAAATAAAAAAATGTCTCAAGCAGTGACTTGAGAATGTAGTTTTCAATCCCTCAACCCATCCCCACAAGCTCCTGGAGATTCTGCTTTGTGGCAGAGAAAGAAAGGAAAAAGACAGATTTCGTAGATTGATGTCATTTCAGTACTATTGAATGGATGATGGTGATAATGTGTACGTCTGGCTCCAGAAGAAGCAGGTGCAATGGTGGACATGGCTCAGATGGATAGAACCATTGAGCCAAATTCCTGAAGCCAAGAACCCTCTTTATACTCCCTGTTTCGAAGCACACAGATCATCCAGGGGTGGTGACTATACAGGCTCACCCACACCGAAGGCTGCCTCCTACTTGCCAATTTAATAGTGATATTATGGACATAAATACAACCAGTTATTAAAACGAAACTTTCCAACACCCTTCCAGACTGCTTGATTTAAATTCCAGGGCTGATTATAGAGCCGTCCTTGAACTGGGCAATGGCAAACCGAATGCACATGTCTGGCACCAGCCAATGTGAGTGCTTTAGTGAGGTTGCTAGATAAACACCACACAGTTTGAACTTTTAGAACAAGATCTCAGAATTGAACCCAAGATGACTGTGTTGGGAAATTTAGAAGCTGCTTCTAATTGTTAGACTCATCAACAGTCTGGCTCCTATTATGGCCATCTTGAAGTTAAAAAAATAAAATAGAATTCCACATATATGCGGTTTCCATGCAAATACAGACCAGTCTTGGGCTATTAAATGTGGTGTTTTAGTAATTGTGGTAAATACAGGGTAGAGCCTTCCACCCAAGATTCTTGAGTCTGTCCCCTTTCTCACCAGCCTCAGGGTACCACACAACATGCTGTGCCATGCCAGGAGACCAAATCAGTTACAGGAGCTGTGGCCCGTCCAAAGAAACTTTTTTTTTTTTCTAGAAGAGGAGGAAACTCCGCCTTCCACATTGGTCCTTATTGAGAGTTAATGAGTCCCAACCACAATGTAAAAAGAGGAATATCAATCCCAATATCAAATAAATGTGATGCTTCAGGGGTGTGGGGGTCACGCAGCCGGGGCGGATGCCCCCAAGAGTTTCACGGGGTTCCAGGCAAGATGCAAGATAGGCTTTGAGTTCCAGGAAAGAATCTGCTTCCCAGGGAGCTGGCAAGTGTGTGTAATGGGGCAGGAGCCCATCCGTCCCTGACCGACCGGCACGCATGGACCCACGCCACCTCGCAAGTGTGAGCCGCTGCTCTCCAGACACAAGCTAATCCTCCCAGGGCGCACACATCCCGCTCTGGGAGCCTCTTCCCTCACGGCTCTAATTTGAAAACCAGCCTCAGTGATTTTCTGAGGCTTTGGGCTCTACTCCCGCTGTCCAGAGCACCTCACCTAAATCTGCTAAACACAACACGAACAAGGAAATGAATCACTTCAAGAAGTCTTGATCCAGGCCCTCGGAACTTGACTCGTCTGCCTGGTGATAGACACTAACCTAAGTTACACGCTTCAGACAGCAAACCTGCCTTAATGTACTCACACATAATTGATCACATGCTCCTTTCAATGTAATGTGTTTAACGTTATTAGAAACATAAAAACGAATCAGACATGAAGACTTGGGGAACTTAGAGAACGAACAGCTTTCCTCCCTGGAGCCCTTAACTGTGTAAGTCTTTGACTTTGACCCTTCATTCAGTTCTTATCATCTCTCTCTCTCAGGGAGGTCGCCATCCCTAGTTTACAGATTAAAAGACCAGGGCAAGAGGCAGGGCAGGGGCAAGGGTAAGACGAGAGAGACGCCTGGGGCACACAGTGTAAGGAGGCTTATGGAAAGCTCCCTCCCAGGACAGAGAGACGGCCGACTGCACGTGCAGGCCCGCAGGGTGAGGGCCCCTCAACGGTGTGCCCCGGCTGCCTCTCTCTGCCCTGGCCCTGGCTGGAGGAATTAAATGACTTACCAAGAGTCATTCAGCGGGCAGGCGGCCTGGCTGGGATTTGAACCCAGGACGACTCTGCAACCCACACTCTTACCATTAGTACCAAAGTATCTAAATTGCATAGTAGAATGTCAAAGGGCCTTTAAGAGTCTTGAATAAAGGAATCCCAAAGCGAAAAGGGTCACTTATGGCTAGGTGACAGTCTTCAAGGGAACGGGGGACTGTAGTAGATTAAATGATGCCCCCACACCCTAAAGAGAGATGTCCACCTCCTCACTCCTTGAACCTATGACCTTATTTGGAAAAAGGGGCCTTTGCAGATGGAATTAAATTAATCTTGAGATGCTATCGTTCTGTATTTCCTGGATAGTACCTAAATCTAATGACAAATCCTCATAAGAAACAGAAAAGACACAAACACACAGAAGAGAAGGCCACATGAAGACGGAGACAGAGAAATGCATAGAGCCTCCAAAAACCTGAAGTGGGGAGGAAGGGTTCCCCCCTGAAGCCTTTGGAGGGAGCACAGCCCTGCCAACACCTTGACTTCAGCGCAGGCCTCCAGAACTGTGAGAGAAGAAACTTGTGTTGTTTTAAGCCACCAAGTTCATGGTGGTTTGTTGCAGCAGCCATAGGAAGGGAACATAGGTAATGAACTAGCTTTTGAAGCACGGGCCGAATGTGGACGTTACAGGAAGCCCTATAAAAGAAGCTGATTAACTCATGGCAAGCGTGGGAAACATCTGGAATGTGGGTCATGTGAAGAGGAAGACGGCTCCACATGCCTCGAAAGGCATCCAGGAGAGCCTTTGGTGGCTAGCTCTGACAGAGACTTGAGAATTTGCACTTGATTTGGGAGATACCCGATGGCATTAAACTTCATTTCTGGAGGTGTGGGGCAGACCTGTGGATGTCATTGGTGTCTTTTCAAAAACTCACCTAGCAGGATTTAAGGACATCTTCCCTGTATCTTTCTTAGTCATTCGTGAGCAATATCAGATGGCATAATTGTGGTACACCAGGTCTTATCCCCTTGTGGCTCAGCTGGTAAAGAATCTGCCTGCAATGTGGGAGACCTGGGTTCAATCCCTGGGTTGGGAAGATACCCTGGAGAAGGGAAAGGCTGCCCACTCCAGTATTCTGGCCTGGAGAATGCCATGAAATGTAAAGTCCATGGGGTCACAAAGAGTCGGACACGACTGAGCGACTTTCACTGACTCACTCACTCACTCTCAGG
The DNA here is from genome assembly GCF_033118175.1 of Dama dama. Taxonomy (NCBI): domain Eukaryota; kingdom Metazoa; phylum Chordata; class Mammalia; order Artiodactyla; family Cervidae; genus Dama; species Dama dama. Next base: position 64,051,293 of record NC_083701.1, read on the forward strand.
TCTTATGAGAAATGACCAAGTGAAGCAGGGCTGTAGGCTGGACAGTGACCACTGGGAGGGCCTGGGGGCAGAGAAAGCTGTACCCAGAGGAGGGTGAACTGGGCCAGCCAGAGCCAGGCACTCCAGAAGCTGAACTGGAAGTCCTAGAGAGAACCGAGGAGTCAGGAGTGGGAGCTGAAGCTGGAAGGCTTCCTAGAGTATGGCAGAAACCAACACAATACCGTAAAGCAATTATCCTTTGATGAAAAATAAATACATTAAAAAAAAAAAAAAAGATTTCCTCAAAAGGCATGAAGGTAGAAAGACAGCTAAGGGCTATGAGCAAGCCATGCTTGTTAGCAATTGAAAATTATAGCAGAGAAGGAATCGTGAGAGTAAAAGAGCTAAGAGCCAAATCTGTTAGCAGAGGAAGGGCAATCAAGCAGGTCTAACAAGAGAAGCAAAGACTCAGAGGCTGAGGGGCTGGTCAGGAAAGAGCCAAGGCCCAGACCTGTGTCAGGAAGGCCCCGGTGTGTTAGGCTCACCACCTGTGCTCGTGGGCACCCTTACAACACCGGCCAAGCCCTTCACAGCTGGCTGCAGGGAACACGTGCGCCGCCGCTCCCAGAGCCTGACTTCCCCAGAGCTCGTTGGGTTTCCTTCTGAACATGCATTGGATGAGGCTGCAGCACAGAATAGGAAAAGGTGAGCCCACTGGAGAAACACTTCATTAAAAGCAAGAGGACATGCTTTCAAGTATTCAAGTGATAATGCAGACCTGTTCACCAAGAGTCCATAACAGGCAGGGTACAGTCTTCAGACAGGAGGCGGAAGAAGGTGGGCCCAAGAAAATGACCAGGCTTGATGACATCTGCAGTTCAGTTCAGTCGCTCAGTAGTGTCCGACTCTTTGCGACCCCGTGGACTGCAGCATGCCAGGCCTCCCTGTCCATCATCAACTCCCAGAGCTTACCCGAACTCTTGTCCATTGAGTCAGTGATGGCATCCAACCATTTCATCCTCTGTCGTCCCCTTCTCCTCCTGCCCTCAATCTTTCCCAGCATTGGGGTCTTTTCCAATGAGTCAGTTCTTTGCATCAGGTGGCCAAAGTATTGGAGTTTCAGCTTCAGCATCAGTCCTTCCAATGAATACTCAGGACTGATCTCCTTTAGTATGGACTGGTTGGATCTCCGTGCAGTCCAAGGGACTCTTAAGAGTCCCCGCCATCATAAGGAGGAGAAAAAACTTGTTCTTTTTTTAAATGTGTAGTAATCCTGAACAATGGTGATTGAAGGATGGCCAAGGCATCTACTGAGAGAGGGGAAGAAGACAAGGGGTGCTGAAGGGGGCAGGAGACATAGGTGGAGGCTTCTCAGTGTAGAGAGAGGTCACACAGACAGGAAAAAAACCGAAGCGCTCAACCGCCAGAGAGCCCTTAAACGATCTCGTTCCTCGCCTCTGTCACCGGGACGTGCAGATCTGAGCAGGTGGGCCTTAGGGCAAAACCCACCACGCATCACACACACCCCAGCCCACTCCAGCCCAGCCTCTGGCCACATCCCTAGGCCAAGTTCATGGCCTCCAGGAAGGCTTGGGTGTCCTTAGGGACCAGGCGGCCACGGCCATCCTTTCCCCACGGCGCCCCCCACCTTGCCCCCCGCGTAGCTGACTGGTGTGGGACCAGGAGCAGAGCTGAACCCCTTCAGCAGCTGGCTGACGGGAAACAGGCGGCTGCAGGGCACCAACGTCTGCCCTCCTCAGCCTCCTCTAAAGCAAGCCACCTGCTTCCTGCCCGCCCAGCCGGCCAAGGTCTCCCCACACAGGAGAACCGGCTCCAAAACCACCGCGGAGGAACCACAGCCTTGGCGCTGCCTCCGCGTCTATTTGCTGTTCACTCAGGAGTCTGTGGAATGCAGACTCATTTTCCACTGAGAGGAGGCAAAGTAAAGACTGCCCCAAATCAAAACAGATTCCTGGCGTTTCCTGTTTACTCAGCACCGCTGCTCTGGGCCCCGGGCCAGGAGGCCCGCTAGGACCGGTGGGCCCAGCAACCCCCTCCGGAAAGCACTGGAAGGAGAAGAGCTTTCCTCCCTTGTTTCTATTCGCCTTCCTCTGGTGGCAGGCGGGATCATCTGGGGGGCGCGGAGGGGGTCTGCTGACTTAACTCCCAAACCTCCCTTTTCTCTCCCTGCTTAGAGGCATGCCATTTGCTGGGATGAGGTGGTGGGATGGCATCACCGACTCAGTGGACACACGTTTGAACAAACTCTGGGAGCTGGTGAAGGACAGGGGAGCCTGGCCTGCCGCAGTCCATGGGGTCGCAAAGAATCGGCCAAGACCGAGCGGCTGAACAACAAGCTGTTGGGTGCTTGCCTGCCCCTGACACCCCATTTTCCTGTTTATAGAGCAGAGCTTGTGTTCCCTGGCCTGCTGGGCCTAGAGGGAAGAGGTGAAAGAAGGAGCAGGTGACACTCACAAACGGACGGCAGAGAAAGTGAAAGTGTTAGTCGCTCAGTCGTGTCTGACTCTTGGCCACCCCACGGGCTGGAGCCCATCAGGCTCCTCTGCTCATGGGATTCTCCTGGCAAGAGTAGGTCTCCGTTCCCTTCTCCAGGGGGTCCTCCCTTCTCCAGGGCTCGAACCCGGGTCTCCTGAATTGCAGGTGGATTCTTTACCGTCTTAATCAGCAGGGACACTAAAAGGATGGCAGAAAGGGGGGACTTGGGGCCTGCCACCACCAAGGCCTCACATCTTCCTTCAGGAAAATGCTCCTGAGAGAGTGGAGAGAACTGCAAAGCCTCAGGTGACCAGACAGGAGAAGCTCTTCCAGACGGACTGAGCAGAAGCACTCAGACGTCGGGTCTAACACATGTGTGACTTGAGTCCTTTCTGGAAACCACGGGGACGTCAAGTACGTGTGGGGAGAAGGTCTGACTGGCAAGGCGGCTGCCTCGGGTGGGCCAGGGTGATGGGTCTCTGCTGCAGACTGGTGTTTGGCCTCTAGACACAGCCCACATGCTGAATGTGTTTTCTCGGTCCAAAAGCAAGGAGAACAGCTCCACTTCCTTCATTTCTGCACCACCACAATACAAATCACGGGGAAAATATTTATCCCAAGGCCAGAGATGCTCCACAAGCAGCGCCTTGGCTCTCCAACCTATCAACAGAAATTGCTGCAGGCAAACCCGAGCTTGTTAACTGACTTTCATGAATGATTGAAACAGCAGAGCAGATTTATTTCATTTCCATAATTTAAAAATTGACAATTACACATTTATCTTCCTAAAACCATCAGGATGAAAATCATCCTCTTCTGGAGAAGTGAATTGAAGTTACAAAAAGCTAAACCAACATGCTATTGTCATGGGCTGAATTGTGTCCCCCTTCCGTCCCACCAGGGATTCCCTGGTGGCTCAGATGGAAAAGAATCTACTTGCAATGCAGGAGACCTGAGTTCGATCCCTGGGTTGGGAAGAGCCCCTGGAGGAGGGCATGGCAACCCACTCCAGTATTCTTGCCTGGAGAATCCCCATGGACAGAGGAGCCTGGCGGGCTACGGTCCATGGGGTGGCAAAGAGTCGGACAGGACTGAGTGACTAACAGTAGCTGCCCCTGGAAAATACACTCAAGTCTTACACCCCACTACCTCAGAATGGGGCTGTATTTAGAAGTAGGGTCTATTTTTTTATTTATTTGGCCACTCTGGGTCTTAGATGTGGCATGAGAGATCTAGTTCCCTGACCAGGGATCGAAACCATGTCCCCTGCATTGGAAGCACAGAGTCTTAACCACTGGACCACCAGGGAAGTCCCAGAAATAGGATCTTGACAGAGGCAGTCAAGTTAAAAATGAAGTCATTAGCGTGGGCCCTGATCTGATATAGACTTCCCTGGTGGCTCAGATGGTAAAGCGCCTGCCTACAATGTGGGAGACCGGGGTTTGATCCCTATGTGGGGAAGATCCCCTGGAGAAGGAAATGGCACCCCACTCCAGTACTCTTGCCTGGAGAATCCCATGGACAGAGGAGCCTCGTGGGCTACGGTCCATGGGGTTGCAAAGAGTTGGACATGACTGAGAGACTAAACTCACTTTTCTTTCACTGATCTGATATGACCAGTGTCCTTATAAAAACAGGAAATTTAGACACAAAGAGGGAAGACACACAGAGGAAGACTGTGAAGACAGAGATGGGAGATGACAGCCATCTACATGCTTAGGAGTGAAAGCCTGAAGCCAGCAGGAGCTGGGAGAGACGCGAAGACCAGAGCCTTCCTCAGGGCCCTCAGAAGCCGCTGACTCTCCCCACGCCTTGACCTCAGACGTCTAGACTCCAGGACTGTGAGATGATACACTTCTGGTTGTATGCCCCCGGTCCACGGTCCTTCGTTACAGCAGCCCCGGCAAACCAACACGGGGACTTTCGTCTCCTTCAGCTCCCAGCACATGCCCTGTGCCCTGTGACTGGGGAGTCGGCCACGGAGAGAACCGTGCTGGGGAGCAGACCCCTCCCACACTTCCACCATGGAAGCTGAAAGGCAAGACCCCCTGCCCCCCACCTCTGGCAGTTGACACTTCCTCCAGAACATTGGGTCTAAAGCAAGGGCCCGTTAAAAATGTCTTTTTTTGCCACCAGCAGGGGTGGCATCCAACGTCCAGTTGTGAAGGTGCCAGCGACACTACCCAGCATTTGCCGGAGGCCTGACCTGGGCCATTTGGTTTCATTTGCATCCTGTGTTTTTCCCATCCTGACCCTGCAGGCTCTCCCCAACTGATCCTGGGAGCCCCCAAGAGAGTAGTACAAATCAACCGAGAGCTAAGTGTGGGCGCAACTCCTTGACAGGCGTTTCGATTCCTGCCTGACCGCGGCCTCCTGATATCCGCTCTCAGTGTATTCAAAGGCAAGGCCTTTGCCTCTCTCCTCTCCTGTTTTCTGCCAACTACCTGTTTTAGTGGTATCCCTGTGCTCCCTACCCCTGGCTGGGCCTCGGGGTGGCCTCCAAGTCCAACCTTGGCCGACAGCCAGCATCCCACCTTCCCCATCTCCCCAGGCCCCCCAGCCACAGACTTTGTTCCACGTCCTCCCCAACTTCCCACCTGAAGTACCCACCCCCGCTCGCCACCAGATTCCCCCCTAGTCAACCCGGGCCAGCTGTCTTCACTTTTTCTGCTGCCCCGCCTGCTTGGGGCACACTGTGGGCTGGGGGAGGCCCGGGAGGAAGGATAGATGGAAAAGGCCTGATTCTGTCCCTGCCTTTCCCACCTTCATGCTCTGCCCGGATGCCACACCTGCCCTCATCGCCCTCCCAGCCCTACTCCCGGTTGGAATCTATCCATCCTCCAAGGCCCATCCTGAACATGTGAAGACTTCCATGATTTCATCAGCCAGATGTGTTCCTTCCCTCCCTTCTACACTTTATTTTATTATTATTTTTTATTTTTGTGCATGTGCGACTTGGGTTGTTCCGCTTTGAGTCACGGCCATCTTTGTGCTCATCTGACTTCTGGTATTCAACGTCAGCTTTTTGTGGAACTCGACTTGCCTTGGACTCGTCTCCACTGCCACCACCATCATCTCCCACTGGATGAGCGCCGCAGACTCGTGACTGGTCACGCGATGGTGGTGGTTTAGTCACTAAGTTGTGTGCGAATCGTATGACCCCATGGACCGCAGCCCACCAGGCTCCTCTCCGTGGGATTTCCCAAGCAAGAGTACTGGAGTGGCTTGCCATTTCTTCCTCCAGGAGACCTTCCCCATCCAGGGATCGAACCCTTATCTCCTACATTGCAGGTGGATTCTTTACCAACTGAGCTACCAGGGTTAGCCCACAGGAGAGCACAAGTCAGATGACCGGATGTGGTCTGACGTCCCAAAGGCCCCTCCTGCCTTCTTCTCTCATCTCCCCAGCCTCACGGCCTCCTCCCTGCTCCCCGAACACATCATGCACAGTCTTGCCTGAGGGCCTTTGCACATGCTGTTCTCTCTCTGCCAGGCTAGTTCCAGAAACTTCTCTAAGTCTTGCTCACATGTTCCCTCCACAAGGAGGCCTCCTCTGACCACATGATTTCACGTAACCCACCCCACCTCCATCCAGCACTCATAGTTCCCATTACCCCTTTCTCTTCATACCATGGCTCGCCTCCTAAAACACTGTATAGTGGATGTGTTCATCACACTTAGTCTTCATTGCCTGCCTCTCCACCCCCATCTGCCACGTCGTGAGCGCCTCAGGAACAGGATCTCTCTTATGCTCACTGATACACCCCATGTGCCTGGTACGTGGTAGATGCTGAATAAATATTTGTTTCATAAACGAATCTCTGTATTTTGCATACACAGAGCTATGACAGTCACTAGGTTCCCAAATTGTGCTACATTTTTTTCTTTTTTCCAAGCATAACTGCCTGGTTGCTTGGCTGCTCGTCCCTGTGCTGCCATGGAAACCAACAGCCCAGGGACAGGTTGCTTCTCATCAAGTCAGGCAACATGTATCACCACCCCCCCCCCCCCCCCGCCCCAGAGAACCCATGGATGTGTGCCCCTGCCCTCCACAACCCGGGGCTCAGCTGCTGTGGCTGGTCAGCTGGAGGCACCCAGGATGCCCCTGGGACCAGCACCCCATCCCGCTCAGCAGGTGGCCTCAGGATTTCCCTCGGGGGTGGGGGGAGCCCCGTGCTGTGAGCAGTGGAGACTCCGGGGAGGATTCACTCCTGCCTGAAGTGTGCCCACGCAGACCACACATTCCAGATGTCCCCACCGCCTTGCCCAGGCATCGTTTGTCTCTGTCCCTGATACGAGCAGGCATTTATGGAGCAGCTACTATGGATGAGGCACTTGATGTATGTTACTTCCAAGCCTCACAGCTTTGCAAAGGACCTGCGATTCCTCTCCCATCACAGATGGCAGGACTGAAGCTCAGGGATTCTAACCAGCCTCGCTTTACTTAGGTCACAGAGCAAATCAGAGGTAGGTGGAGTGGAATCCAGGCACCAAACCCTGCAGACTTTTCACACACACAGCTGCTCCCACCTTCTCTCTTCTCTGCGCTCCAGGGCCACCTCATCTCAGACCCTGTGCATGCAGAAGGGGGCAGAGGGGGAGTGCTGGGGACCCAACGGTCGCCAAAACCCTGGCGCGGGCACATTACACACACACTCGGCTCAATGTGGCTTAGGGAACATTGGATCACCCGAGTGGTTTCCGAAGGAGGCTGAGCTCTCTCTGGAGGTCTTTAAAAACTAACAACAAATAAAAGATAATGCCTTCTCTCTGGAATGACGTAGGTGTGGTCATGCCTTTTAAAAGCAGAGATTAGTTGACCCCTAATTATCCCGTTTAGCTTTATGACCATGATGAACCGTTACTGGACAAGGGGACTCGCTGCTTGGAACATTACTAAATCTGTTTTTAATGTCGCCAACCCAGGACCAAACCCTGACCCATCGCTCCAGTAAAGGTCCATGATCGCTGGAGAGAGCGCTGGGTCACGGAGGGTGGGGGCGGGTGAGTGGGGACAGGCTGTTTGTTCCCAACGATGGGCCTTGGTGAGTCATAAACCAGCTCAGGGAGGGGTGGAAAGCTTGAAGATTTATCTCAGATGAGGGCCGAGGAATAAAGAAGAAAACAATGGCAACAAGACCAGAGCCGAGAAGATAACACCCCAGCCTGAAAATTGCTCAGCAAAGAGTTGTCATCGGGACCTATGGATAATTGTGCAAACCACAAACACACAGAGAGAACACCCAGTGTGTGTATGACGATCCGACAAATTTGTCTCGGGCTATGTCAAAAGCAACCAAGCACCTATTATGTGACTCCGAGATTAAACATTAAATTAAACGTTAAACTGAAGGTCCACCAGGTCCGCTGGTAGGAGCTGAGAAACAAGAAGGACCTACAGGGGAGAACAGGACCCAGGAGCCACCTTCCAGGAGCAACACAAGCTCATTTCTCTTAAGATGTTTAAAAATGTGTCGGCATTTGCAGGCCTGGCCTCCAGATTCCAAGCAGAAAATCCCACTGATCTCAGCCCTTTAGTTCAAAACAGTCGTGGCCCATGATGGAAGCGCTGAAGGACTCAGGAAGAAAGTCATTTGCTGTCTCGTGTTCCTTACCCAAACCAGCCTGGGGCCGGGTAGAAGGCTGACAGCAAGCAGAGCCGATGTGCTGGGGGTGCTGAGCGCTGGGGCAGCCGCTGAGGAATGTAGGCGACACCCAGGCGGGGGGACCACAGAGCAACACCGAGGTTGTGATGGGGAGGGCTGGCGGCAGGGTGACAATGTGGAGCATGTGTGGCGGCCGTGCGATTTTAAAATGCTTCCAGGCCTTCTGGCCACAGCCTTGCTCCAGGGGTAGGCAGCTCAGTTCTAGAAAGGGTCTTCACGTCTGAAATCCTACCCTTTGAGTCCTGTCTGTGAAAGTGAAAGTCGCTCCGTCGTGTCTGACTCTCTGCGACTCCATGGACTATAGAGTCCATGGAATTCTCCAGGCCAAAATACTGGAGTGGGTTGCCTTTCCCTTCTCCAGGGGGATCTTCCCAACCCAGGGATTGAACACAGGTCTCCTGCATTGCAGGCAGATTCTTTACCAGCTGAGCCACAAGGGAAGCCCAGTCCTGTCTGTATTGGTTAGTTAACACTGTGTAACAAAAGTACTCTAAAACTTAGGCATTTAAACACCAAGGACTGATGTTGAAGCTGAAACTCCAATCCTTTGGCCACCTGATGCGAAGACCTGACTCATTGGAAAAGACCCTGATGCTGGGAAAGATTGAGGGCAGGAGGAGAAGGGGGCGACAGAGGATGAGATGGTTGGATGGCATCACTGACCCAATGGACATGAGTTTGAGTAAACTCTGGGAGTGTGATGGACAGGGAGGCCTGGCGTGCTGCAGTCCATGGGGTCACAAAGAGGCAGACACGGCTGAGCGACTAAACTAAACTGAACTGAGAACTTCCCTGGTGGCACAGTGGAGAAGAATCAGCCTGCCAATGCGGGGGACACACATTCGATCCCTGGTCCGAGAAGATTCTACCTGCTCCTGAGCAGCTAAGCCCATGCGTCATAACTACTGAAACCATGCACCCTACAGCCTGAGCTCTGCAACAAGGGAAGCCACTGCAATAAGAAGCTCCAGCACCACAACGAAGAGTAGCCCCCACCCGCCACAGCTAGAGAAGGCCCGAGCACAGCAACAAAGACCTAGCGTAGGGCAGCCAAAAAATTAATTATTAAAAAAAAATAAATATATGAAATAAATACCAATATCCATCGATTATCTCTCATCATTTCTGTGCATCAGGAATCTAAGAGCAGCTTGGGTGGATGGTTCTGTCTCAGAGTCTCTCATGAAGTTACAGTTGGGTTCCTGTTAAGGTGGCAGCTACCTACAGGCTTGGCTGGGAATGGAGGATCCACTTCCAAAGTAGTTCACACACGTGGCAAACTGGTGCTGGGCTGTTGGCCTAGGGCTTCTGTTCCTGCCTGTGTGGGCCTCTCCACAGGACCACAGGAGTCTCCTCCTGGCATGGAGGCTGGCTTGCTCCAGAGCAAGCTATCCAAGGACCAAAGCAGAAGCTGCAACGCCTTTCTGACGTAGCCTTGAAAGTCACCCATAGTCACGTCTACCATGGTCCAGTCCTCACACAGGCCAGCCCTGATCTGGTGTGGAGAGGGGCTGTACAAGGTGTGGATACCTGAGGGCGAAGGTCATTGAGAGCTTTCTCGGAAGCCAAGGAGCACACTGCCTTTTGTGACAGCAAGTCATCTCCCTGAGTTGAAGTAAATGGGCCTCTGGTTTCAAGCCTGAGTTAGAATTGGAGCTGTGTAGCTGTGCTGCCCACATGTCATTATTTAAATTTCCTCTGCCTCAATTTTTCATCCGGAATGTAGGTCTAATGATACTGTCGTGGGGATTCAGGATTAGGTTAAGTAACTGTCTTTGTGGGCTTGGGCTGCCATCACAAAATATCATTGATTGGGTGACTTAAACAGTAGATACTTATTTCTCATAGTTCTAGAGGTGGGAAAGTCCAAGATCAGGATGTCAGTGAGGTAGGTTTTATTCTAAGGCTTCTCTTGGTGTGTAGGTAGCATCATCTCACTGGTGCTCTTTGTGTGAGCAAGGAGAGAGAATGTCAAGCAAGCTCTCTGGAGTCTCTCCTTAGAGGGGCAAGAATCCCAGCATAGGGGCCCCACCCTTCTGACCTCATCTAACCCCAATTAATGCCCAAGGGCCTCATCTCCAAATACCATCACATTTGGGGGTTAGGGCTTCAACATACGAATGAGAGAATTGGGAGCAGGAAAAAAGCTTTCAGTCTACAGCAGTAACGTACACTGAGGAGTCCCTGTGAGCCAATTGCTAATTCCCTGACCCTCATCACCTCCCTCGACCCTCCTTACAGCCCAGCAGGGTGACGCGAGGAAGGTCAGCTTCATGGCTAACATGGCTAACAGCCCAGCTTGGAAATGACCTGCCTGACATACAGAACAGGCCAGCCAGGATTTGTCATTACTTCCTCTACTTTATAGATACCATGAAGTTGCTCAGTCGTGTCCGACTCTTGCGACCCCATGGACTATAGCCTCCCAGGCTCCTCCATCCACAGGATTTATGGATAAGGTAATTGAAATGAAAGAAACTTACCCAAGAGGTGAGCTGGGCCATCAGTCTGGGTTCCCGGACTCCAGGGTCCATGCAGAGAGCACTTGGTGTGATTCCCCGCACGAAGCAGAGAGATGCAGAACGGGACACCCAAGAGAAGCACCGCCAATGCTGAGGACCACGGTTTCCTTCTCGCTCAGGCAGCCACCCAGCCGCTGTTGCCTGGGTATTGCGGGACAAGCCCCTGTCCCTGAGCTATGCCCATCCCTGCAAACTGCTGCGTCACCTTCTACCTTCCCTCACTCCCATCAGTCACAGCCCAGTTGCAAGATGAAGCTTCTTCCACTGGTGCTGACGTGGGGACTTCAGGCCGCCCAAGGAAGTCAGGGCTCTGGCACGTAGTGTAGCCTTGGCCGTGACTCCAAACCTTCCCCACCCTTTCCCCTCCCACCCCCTTCCCATCAGGGGTCGGCCGCTCGGTGGTACTGAGTGAGTCTGAGTCTGTGAGTCTTCCCGTCAGAGCTAAGTGGAACCTCATTCCAAGAGCTGGTGTGAAGACTCCCCAAATCACTCGGTTCCCCCCTGCACATCCACCACCACCTCCCCCACGGGTCTCCACCTTCCTCTTTGTCTATCAGTCACTGGAGTACGTGTGTTCTTTCTCTTACTAAACTGCAAGCTCCCTGCAGGCAGAATTCTAGAGATCATCATGTTCTGAGCGTCCAGGGATGTGCCAGGCTCCCCCGGCATTCACTCCAGGAATGTTTATCAAACTGGATTGAGCTGTTGGAGTGAAATCCAAAGCTCTCAGGGAATCTCATTATCGCCTGAGCAGGGCCAGAAACACCCGGGGCGAAGGAAGGTCTCTGTGTCCCAGACACTCACTCCAGGCCTCCCCAGAGAGTGGAAAGGAGAGATAAATCAATACTGTAAGCTTAAAACCTTGTTTTTTTTTAAAAATTTCCCCTTTAAGGCATGTTTATTGTTATAATCGGCTCGAAAATCTTAATTCCCACTAAGACATGTCACCTCCAGTCTCTATAATGTCAAAATGTCATCGGGTAATCTACTCAAGTCACTCTTAACTTTGGCGTCAGCCATCAACACCTTCAGGGCAGGCACAGCACAAAGCCACAGGGAGGGGGTGGTGTAGTCACCCCGTCTTCCTGCCTCTCCTGTTTCTATATATACATGAAACAGTTATCAGAAATAAGACCACCGTCTCCAATGCTCAAGCTAAATCTTGCAAAGGTGACGTCCTTCTGCTCCCTCCTTAAACCACCCAGGAAGGCTTGTCTCCGGAGCTCTGTTATCCTCAAAGCACAGAGACCAGCCTCATCTCTCTGTGTCCTCCTTGCTTTCGTCCGCAGATTTTCTCCCCAAATTCTTTTTCTTTTCCATTGTAAGTGTAACACTTTGCTAAATAATGGTGATGCAGTTTCCATCCCTAGTTGGGGAAGATCCCTCGGAGAAGGGCATGGCAACCCACTCCGGGATTCTTGCCGGGAGAATCCCATGGACAGAGAAGGGTGGCAAAGAGTGGAAGCAACTGAGCCTGCAAATAGTAGTGAGAAAGATGGCTTCTCTAAGAAATGCAGCCCTTTTGGTTTTCCAACTTGCAGATTCTTTGACGCAAGTCCTTTCCTTGGGGACGCACGGTGTTCTGCAGGCTCTCTGTGTCTGTGGAGGTGCTCTGCCAGGACTTGAGTTGCAGCGGGATTCAGAGGTGTGTACACTCCTGTACGCGCATCTGTATGTGAGTACGTGTGTAGTCAGGTCTGTGAGCACATACCCACCTACACAACGTGGTTTTGTAGCAGTCTGATAGCCTCACCAGATACACATGTGCTCCTCACATTTCTCAACTCCCCTTGCCTTATTTTGGGGCCAGATGCTAGTTGGGACCAATGAATTGTGAAGAGGAGTGACTTCTGGGCCAGGGCAGCCCGTGTGTCTATGTAGTGGAAGCTATTACTAATCAAATGTTTGTATTCCCCCCCAAACTCCTAGTTGAAGCCCTAATCTCCAGTGTGATGGTATATGGAGGTGGGGACTTCGGGAGGTGATTAGGGTTAGATGAGGTCATGAGAACAGAGCCCCCATGATGGGGTTAGTGTTATTCTAAGAAGAGGAAGAGAGACCAGAGCATTCTCATTTAATGTCTCTCTCTCCCATAGGAAGATACAAGCAAGAAGGTGGCTGTCTGCAAGTCAGAAAGAGTCCTCACCAGGAACCAAATCTCCTGGCACCTTGATCCTGGGCTTCCCATCCTCCAGAACTGAAAATATAAATGTTTATGGTAAAAGCCCCTCAGTCTGTGATATTTTGTTACAAGCAGCCAGAGCAGCAGTCTTGGGGAGATATATTCTAGACAAAGTAGCTTTGAGGTTGAAGAAGGCTGTAGCTGTGATGTGACACTTCTGGTGTGTTAGGCCTTGAGACTTCAGGGCTGACTTGTTGCAGCAAGTAGAATCACCTCGTTTCTAAAATAATGGAGAAAAAAGCAAGTTCACAGGGTGTTATTAGGCCTGAACAGGTAGTCACTGTTAAAAAAAAAAAAAAAACTCCTGCCTGCATTCTCTCTCGGGTAACTCAATTAAATTCAGCAAGTGCCTGAGGGGCACATTCTACCTGCCTGGCACTGCGCTGGGTGCGAGGGATGCAAGCCCAGGGACCCAGCTCTCAGGGACATGTTAGTCCAGCAGTGCAGACCTGTGAACAGACGGACGACTACATGCATGCCTGCTCAGTCACTTCAGCCTTGTCCGACTCTGTGCGACCCCATGGATTGCAGTCTGCCTGGCCCCTCTGTCTGCAAATGTCCAATTATTGGAGGGTATGCAATTCCCAGGAAACAGTGCTTAATTCTGGAGGATTCAGGAAAAATGACACCAAAAGGATAGATAGGTAGAGATTTGAGGAAGAACCAGAGCTTGCCAGGAGAGAGGAGGCAGCGGCCCGCCCCAGGTGAGATGGGGACTGATCAGGACGTGCTCAGACAGGGGGGCCCTTGACAGCCGTCTAGAACAGTCCTAAGCCCCAGGATGCCCAGACTCCACTTCCTATGGGGATGGGTCACTCCCAGTGAGCAGGCAGGGTTAGTGGGGGGTTCTAAGACACGTGAAGTTCTCATTCCTTCCTGGTAAAGAAAATTTAAGGCCGTGAAAACTGTCCCATTTTCTTTGTGTTCATTTTGAAGGGATCAGCGGCATCCTTGTCTGCCTCCACAGCTAGACTGTGAGCTCCCAGGGGATGGGGACAGGCCTGGTCGCACATGACGCTGGGTCCCCAAAGCCCAGGGCCTGGTCTTCAGCCAGAGCTCCTCAAAGGCCTGTTGAATTCAAAGGAATCGCAGTGCTGAACAGGAAAACGGAATGCCCCTCCAGGGTCCGCTTTCCTGAATCTCCATGCAGGGTGGTACCGGTGGTATCAGCTCAGTTCAGTTCAGTAGCTCAGTCGTGTCCGACTCTTTGTGACCCCATGGACTGCAGAACACCAGGCCTCCCTGTCCATCGCCAACTCCCGGAGTTTACTCAAACCCATGTCCTTCGAGTCAGTGATGCCATCCAACCATCTCATCCTTTGTTGTCCCCTTCTCCTCCTGCCCTCAATCTTTCCCAGCATCAGGGTCTTTCCCAATGAGTCAGTTCTTTGCATCAGGTGGCCAAAGTATTGGAGTTTCAGCTTCAGCATCAGTCCTTCCAATGAATATTCAGGACTGATTTCCTTTAGGATGGACTGGTTGGATCTGCTTGCAGTCCAAGGGACTCTCAAGAGGTGGTGTCAGGACTGAGCTGAGGTTCCTCTCCTGAGGACCTGGGGGAAGTCTGTGTCGGTCCATGGCGCCACCCTGCGGCCAGGCCTGGGAACTGCATCGTCTCGGACCACAGGCGCCCCCCTCTCTCTCGTCGGTAGGGTCAGCCTACCTCTCTATCAAATGCAGATTAAACAACTCACAGGACGGCTGGCTTCAAGGACCAAAGACCATAAGGTGAGCTAAGGTTCTGTGACGGGCACGTGGCAAGGGCTCGACAAACATAAACACAAAGCACCGTGTTTCTGTTACTCCACCTGAGTCTCGCTTCAAGGCGGTGAGGTGGACGTTTGTATTCTTTCCATTTTGTTGACAGGAGCACTGAGGGTCCGATCGCTTAGGCTGGGGGTCCCCAGTCCCCTGGATCTAAGTCCCCTGATGATCTGCAGGGGAGCTGATGTAATAATAATAGAAATAAAGTGCACAATAAGTGCAATACGCATGACTCATCCCGAAAACCACTCCCTACCCTGCTCCAGTGGGTGGAAAAATCGCCTTCCACGAAACCGGTCCCTGGTGCCAAAAAAACGTTGGGGACCGCTGGCCTCAAGGGACCTACCTGGGGCCTTTCTGGGAGGGATGTTAGGACTTGAACCCAAGCCTTCTGGTTCTCCCAGCAGCATTCCAGGCAGCTCCTGGAAAGAAGAGATGAGTAGGGCAGAGCTGCTGAAGACAAGTCAGGAGATCTCAGGAGAGGAAGAAAGCAGATACACAGAGCTGGAGTGCAGGGTGGCCCTGCTCTGGCTCCTTCTGGATGCTACAGTCTGGCCAGAAGAAGTTTTCGTTTCAAAGTCAGTCCTGAGAAGTACCTGGCCACGTCAGGAGACCTGGGCTCTGGTCTCGGCCGTTACCCAGCGGCTGTGACTGGGTCATGTTGTAAATTCCCCTCCTTGGCAAGATGAGCCAGGGGGGTCGGCCAAGACGGCCCTGAGAGCCTCTCAGCCCCCAGCCTGTCCCGAGGCCGCCAGCCTTGCACGTGTCCAGGACAGGGGCGGTCATCACCAACGGCCCTCAGAGACCTCGGGTGAAAGGAAGAGAGGACACAACACTCTGGCCCTGGAGGGGGTGACAGATGGAAAGAATAACTCAAGTCACTCTCGTGAACAGGAGATTAACATTAATCCTCGCTGGGCCCGCAGCGCTGGGCCCGAGGAGGCCCACCCAAGCAGCCAGGAGAGCAGGAGGCTGCGAGGGAGGCGGGAGGGGGGAGCTGGGCCCAGCGACTCGGAGTCAAGATGAAAAGAATTAAACCCGCTGAGGCTTCGAAGACCCACACTGGGCCGAGCGGGAGGAGAAGCCAGCACTTGGAGACCCCCCCATCCTCTGGGATTAGAAGACAACGCTACGCCGGGTACCCACTCCTTTGTGGGTGGAGGGATGGCCGTGTTTTTTCTCTTTTTATTGCTTTGCCTTTGGCTGATGTTTCAAATACGAGCAGGCCAACTGGGAGATGTAATCACGGGCCTTTCGTACATGCCTATCAATGGCAAGATGAATGGTCTGGGTGGTGCTCGAATCGTAAATAACAGCGGGCAAAACGAAAGAGAGGAAAGCGAGTGAAATAAATCTATTGGGACTCCAGCGCCATCCCTCCTAGGAAAACATCAGGAGGAGAAAGGCTTAATTCTTTTGCCAGACCTAGGGCCAAAACTCTGAACACACTCCTCACATGGCACCAAAGGAGCAATTCTTTGACTTCAAATGGCTTCATCTGATCCACGTCTGATCCACGCTTGCATCTGACCCACCCCCGGCCCCGGTGCCTGCCACAAAACAGACACGACCCTAATGGTCTGAATGAGTGCGGGACGGGGTTCTGCCCAGCCTGGCGTGTGGCTGTGTTAGCCGACCCAAATCTGTGTCTTTCCAGCAACGTACTGACCTTATCTAAACCTCAGTCTCCTGCTCTGTAAAATGGAGACAGTACTAAGAGTGTGTGGAGATGGGCGTGGCAAACCCACTCCAGTCTTCTTGCCCAGAGAATCCCACGGACAGAGGAGCCTGGCGGGCGACGGTCCTTGGGGTTGCAAAGAGTCGGCCACATGCTAAGGGTGTGCTTGTGAGTTGTGACCGGAATATTGCACACAGAACCTAGTGCACGGCCTGTCGGTGCCCCTGTTTGTGGCTGCTAATGACCGAAGGAAGTAACTGGAAACTGAAAATCCATCCCACACGCCGCACTGGTGGGATTAATTTTTTTCCCTCTGCAGGGAGACTCAGGCTGAGGAACCAGGGGTGACAGTGATGAGGGAGGTATCAGGCTAGGGTTGGGGGCTGCCTGGCCATCCCTCCTCTCCTCCCTCTTCGCTCCACTCCCCCTCAGGCTTGGGGAGGCGTCCCCTGATTCAGGCTGTGAACGTGGCAGACGTGTAACCCTTGCCATCTTTTCCTCCAGTCTCTGGGAGCGGGGGTGGGCAGAGCGCTCTGTGAAGATGCTTGTCTGGGAGAAACAAACCCGAGACCCCAACCCTCACTGACCCCAGGCTAAAAGGCCAGCTCCCCATTAACAGCCACCCACTCCCCTGTTGGGGTACCCCACCCCCCCAGTGTGTTCAGTTGAACAAACGGCAAGTTTTTTGGGGGGGAGCCAGCCTCTGCCCTTAGTGGGGAAAAAAAATTCCTACCTTCTCTCCTTTCTGTTCCAAAGGGTTAGCTCTGCCTGCCCCAGAGAGGCAGAAAACCATGAATGACACAGAAAGGAAATAAAATGGGATGAGATATTCGGGCTTCGCATGAGAGCCTGAGTTCCAAGAGGACCTTCGAAGGAAATCTTCCTTTGGGTTTGGTGTCTCCTGCCACCTTGTAGCATCTCAGCCTGGCTGGGGTACCCCGAGGTCTTCAGCCTTCTCCTCTTTGCCTTCATGCTCTGCACCCTGGGGGCAGCCAGTTAGTGCCAAGCCCCTCTCCACGGGGGTGTCACCCAGATGCCCCCGCCAGGGTGCCCAGGGAGAGGGATTGCAGCTGCCTCTCGAAGGCCACTCAGGCTTGTGAGGGTGTGATGTGGGTGGACAGGACTGACTTGGGGCATCCGAGACAAGATCAAATGCAAACAGACACTCTGACTTCTCTCCGTAGACGCTCTGGGCTCCATCTCTCAACAGCATCACCAGGGAGTCAGACTTGGCATCTCAGACACAGCATCCAGCACTTAACGCCTGGGGAGCTGAGGCAAAATGCCATCCCAGGCGCCACCGGAGTGTCCCCAGTGGGAGCTTGCAGGGCCTGGCAAAGTACCCATGAAGAGACCTCTATTAGATGTTGGAAGAAAAACAAGTTCCTGACCAGAATATTCAGAAATTAGAAACCAGGCCTGTTGAAAACATACACACACAAACCAAGAAAACCTCAGGCCCCATTAATTCCTAACACCCAAAAAAGAGTGACATTCAAATACGTGATAAGTCAGTGAGTGGCAAAAACGTTAGAATCCTAGAAGTGGAAGAAACCCAAAAGATGCCTGATCCCATGATCCCACAAACAGTCTGTATTGGAATCACAAAGGGAGCTTAGCAAAAATGACTGATTTTAGGATCACTGATGCTCAGAAATGTGTGCTTTTATCAAAGCGCCCAGATGCTTCTGATGATAACCAGGTTTAGAAACCACTCTGATCCACTCCTCTTGCAACTTTCCTGTGGACACGAATCCCCTAGTGACCTTGTTCACACGCAGACTCGTTTCAGGAGGTCTGGGGTGTGGCCTGAGACCCTGCATTTCTAATGTTGATGTTGTTGGTCTTATGACCACGTTCTAAGTAGTAAAAGAGGTCTGTTTGCAACCTCCCCTCTATTGAAACTGGCGGAATACATCTGGGGGTTAGAACACGGGTTCTTCTCTCTTGGTGCAGAAGGAATTCATTGAGAGGCAGAGTGACAGGTAAGGAAAGAGTCTATTAGTATAGGATGCTTGAGAGCTATAAGCCGGCAGGCAAGAGTTCTGCCCCCAAGAACTTCGTGTGCTACATCTTTGTGTTTTGTTTTGTTTTTTGGGGCTGCCCTGGCTCTTCACTGTGGCACACAGGCTTCTCTAGTTGTGGCTCACAGGCTCAGGAGTTGTGATATGCGGGCTCAGGAGTTGTGGCACGAGGGCTTAACTGCCCCTAGGCATGTGGAATCTTAGTTTCTTGATGGGGGATCGAACCTGCGTCCCTGGATGGAACCCATGTCCCCTGCATTGGAAGGTAGATTCTTAACCACTGGACCACCAGGCAAGTCCCAGGCTGCAGTTTTATAATTGGCGGAAAAGTGGGAGGGAGGAGAAACCACCTTCCTCATCATTCTCGTGTAGATGTCACACTTCCTTCATCAGTTCCTCCTCCATGTCAGATGGGGAGTTTTTTTTGTCCCGACATGATCAAAATGGGATTTTCATGATGCAACAGAAATGAGCTAAAAGGCAGTAACGTATACTAAGACCTGGGAAATCATCTCAGGCTTCCCTCAGAGCTCAGTTGGTAACGAATCCGCCTGCAGTGCAGGAGACCCTGGTTCCTGGGTGGGGAAGATCCGCTGGAAAAGGGATCGGCTACCCACTCCAGTATTCTTGGGCTTCCCTTGTGGCTCAGCTGGTAAAGAATCTGTCTGCAATGCAGGAGACCTGGGTTTCATCCCTGGGTTGGGAAGATCCCCTGGAGAAGGGAAAGGCTACCCACTCCAGTATTCTGGCCTGGAAAAGTCCATGGACTGTATAGTCTGTGGGGTCACAAAGAGTTGGACACGACTGAGCAACTTTCACTTCAGTGTAATGCAACTTTCCTTGTATTCTCTTTCTTCGTGTGCACGGAGGAGCTTGTCGTAGGAATCCTGGGCTTACTGATCTCGCTGGGCAGGACGTGGGTCTCATTTTACCGTTGTTTTGTTGTTTTGGTGCCTGTTTCATGCTTCTGTTGCATGTTTTGTTGCTAAACAAGTCTGCTTGGTTTCATTGCTAAGCAAGCCTGCTTTCTTGAGTGATCATTCACTTATAGGGTCTCCCATATTTGGTTGTCTACTTACCATTCCCTAGTGGGATGAACTATTTAACCACCTACTTTGGCCCTCTTCTGTGTCCCAGCTAAACTGAGCTGCAGGCGTGGGGGGAGGCTGAGCGGGGAACCACTGAGTGAGGAGGGAAAAAATGAAGTGGGTAGGGAGGAACCAGAGGGAGGCTGGAAGTTCACTGGGCAAAAATGACGGGAGAATGGCCCTTGAGCCAGCAGAACACCTCCGCTGGGAGATTTTCTTACCAGACAACAGTCTTGGGACTTGTTGCCCAATGATGGTTGCAGGCATACAATGGAGAATATTCAGACCTGCACCAGGCAGGGCTCAAGAAAGGAGAAAGGCTCTTTGCAGGGACACCCTTCCCAACGGCTGAGAGCTGGCAGGGCTGGACTGCAAGCTTGGCAAGATCAGCTTCACTTATTCCAGAAAGCTCATCCAGCACCCACCTGCCCCCCATACAAGCATGCATGCGCGCACATACACACACACACACGCGCACACACACACACACCTGGGCTTCTCAAAAGTGGCACAAGTGAGTCCCCTGTCCCGAGGGCTCTACCCCTGGGTTCAGCTTCTGTTCAGCACTCGTTGCCGCCCTGACTTCTCTGCACCTCTTCTGCCTCCCGGCCTCACGCTGGCCTTCCTGGAATGCCCACACACTTGGCCCTTCTAGCCCTTGTGCAAACCTGGAGGCGCAAGCAAATGAAGACTCCCTGCCCAGGAGGAATGAGAGCTGGTAAAGAAATTGCCCTCTCCTGGGCCTCCCGCGGGCAGGGCAGGGCACCCTCACTTGGCCCCCCTCCACCGTGTGACCAGCTGAACAATTCAAGCTTCCATCGGCTCTCACTCCTTCCCCGCCCCCCATCTCTGTGTTCCTGTTCCCTTAGGTCACTTCCTAAAATAAACTACCTGCATGGAAGCCATCCAGGCTATGCTTTTGAGGGAAACCACACTCACACACGCCTCCCGCAGTAGCAACTAAATCCTGCAGGGCAAGGGAGTAGAAGGCTGGAGGCTTCAGAGAGGGCCCAGAGTGATCCAGAACGTTCGAGGTGCTCTCTGAAGCCAGCACCCCTGCCTGAGGCTCATGCAGCTGTGCAGGGGTGTTCTGAGAACAAACTATGTCTTATTCAAAAAATAAAGTCCTCTGTGAGATATGGCGAACAAGAGCAAGAAAGCTGAAAGAAATGAGGCTAGTTTAGCCTGGAGAAGAGAAAGCAAAAAGGGTAATAGCTGACTTCCTAAAAATTAAGGGCTGGCTTCCTTGGCGGCTCAGATGGTAAAGAATCTGCCTGCAGTGCAGGAGACCCAGGTTCAATCCTTGGATCGGGAGTTTATCCCCTGGAGAAGGAAATGGCTACCCACTCCAGTATTCTTGCCTAGAGAATTGCATGGACAGAGGAGCCTGGAGGGCTACAGTCCATGGGATCACAAAGAGTTGGACACGACTGAGCAGATAACATACATACTCCCAGTGTTAGGTGACAGAAGCAAAGCGGAGGGAAGACAGGCTGAAATGAGGGCTTAGGGGGGGCAGTCCACCACATGTGGCCAATGCAGAGATGGCACCTCCGGGTGAAGTAATGAGCTCCCGGTCGTTGGAGGCATTCAGCTCACGGTAGCAGACAAACCTGCTGGGGATAATATGGGTGGGACTTATTTTGTAGATGAGAGACTTTAAAGTTGTTTCTTCTCTGTGCTGTGTTGTGCTTAGTCGCGTAGTTGTGTCCGACTCTCTGTGACCCTACGGACTACAGCCTGCCACACTCCTCTGTCCATGGGGATTCTCCAGGGAAGAATACTGGAGTGGGCAGCCTTTCCCTTCTCCAGGGGATCTTCCCAACCCAGGGATGGAACCCAGGTCTCCCGCATTGCGAGTGGATTCTCTACCATCTGAGCTACCAGGGAAGGCCAAGAATACTGGAGTGGGTAGCCTATCCCTTCTCCAGGGGATCTTCCCGACCCAGGAATTGAACCGGGGTCTCCTGCATTGCACGCGGATTCTTTGCCAGCTGAGCCACCAGGGAAGCCCCGTTCAGTCTCTAGTCCCCGCTTTCAAAAGCACGGAAGCTTTTCAAACTAGGATCTTGGGAATAGGGGGTCTGTCCCAAATGAGGGAATACTAATTGATCTTCCACTTCATAAACTCCCCCAGTCCAACAACACACACCACACACACACACACACACACACACACACACGCACGCACGCACGCACACGACTGAATTGTGATTTAGATGTGTTTTCCCAGAGCAGACTTTTTTCTCCTGAGGTCTTGGCACCACCTAGTGGCTCTTTCTTTCACTACAACATACACCGGAGATGAAATTTATTGTAACTGAACCCTCTTTGATTCAGGCATCAATTCAATAAAAATACATTAAATACAAGATGTGGATGAGAGACTGTGCTAGAATCTGAGGTGCAACAGTTAGCGAAGAAGATGTGGGCTCCCCTTCATGAGGCTCACAGGCTAATGGCATAGACCGCAAACGAGTAAACAGCAAAATGCATCGTTGTACATTGCGATGTCATCGGAAAATAAATCCATTGCGTGATAGAAGATCACCCAGGCAGGAGGAGGCCTCCCTGAGAAACATTCGCTCGAGCTTGGCGGGATGGGATGAGCGGGTTCGGGGTTCTGGGAGCGTGGGGGAGGGGTGAGAACATCCCAAGGAGACAAAGCGCAGCGCATGCCTGGTGGCGCCGCAAGCCCGGATCCTCAAGGATCCTAAGGTCAGTGTATTCAGTGTGAAGTCAGGAGGACGAAGTGGGGTGCGACGAGGCTGGGGAGAGGACCCAGGCGTGGTGCCCGTGTATAAACGCTTCCCTCCGCCTAAGCACACAGGTGGTGAGGGTGGGTTCTTCCAGAACAGTACCTGGTTGAATCTTAATTCTTAAAAAAGGACTTCCCTGGTGGTCCAGTTTGATCACGGTTAGATCCCTGGTCAGGGACTTAAGATTTATGCTCCGAGTCAGCTAAGCCCCCTTGCCTCAACAAGAGAAGTCTGTGCACCTCATCGGAGACCCAAAAAATAAAAGAAGAAAGGAAACGCCACCATGTGAACTTGGCCATTCGCTCCAGTGCAGCAGGACACCTTCCAGGGACATCAGGGACAAGGGCATACCCCGCTCAAGACAGCCTACCTGTATCTGCTCTGACCCTGAGTGACAAGCTGATAAGCTTCTGCGTCCTGGGATAATTGCACTGAACCTCCCATTAAAGTCTAGAGCACGGGTCTCAACCCTGGCTGCAAGTCACCTGGAGCTTCTGAGAATCCCAAAGTCAGAACGCACCCCCGACTCGGGAAGTTGGCAGGCCTGCTGGTGGGTCTGGGCACCAGGATTTCGAAAGCCCCTGGGTGATTTCAATGCTCAGCCAAGGCTGAGGACAGCTGACCTGACCTTCCCAAGAAAAAAACAAAGAAAAATGACCCCCAGGTAGTGAAAGTCACTCAGTCGTGTTGGACTCTTTGCAAGTCTTAGCCTGCCAGGCTCCCCTGTCCATGGAATTCTCCAGGCCAGAATACTAGGGTGGGTAGCTATTCCCATCTCCAGGGGATCATCCCGACCCAGGGATCAAACCCAGGTCTTCCGCGTTACAGGCAGATTCCTTACCAGCTGAGCCACTGGGGAAGCCCAAGAATATTGGAGTAGGTAGCCTATCCCTTCTCCAGGAGATCTTCCCAACCCAGGATTTGAACTGGGGTTTCCTGCACTGCAGGCAGATTTTTTACCAGATTTTTTTTACCAGCTCCCAGGGAAGTCCCCCAAGTGAAGGTTATATTGATACAAGCAAGCAGGCTGTTTTCTTCCCTGAGAGGAAGCCTCCTCCCCAGGCAGAAGCCCCCTCTCTGGGCCCCCAGGCCTCCCCACTCTGCTCGGTTTCAGCTCCCACCTGGTTGTTTCACATGCAGACGGACCTGTGCGCTGGGCCAGCTACAGCCTCCAGAGTTGTAAGGTTTGGTTAACTCGGCAAAGGCTGGTATGTGGGAGGCCCAGAAAGCTGAACTCTGGGGCGGTGGGAGTTTGCTGCAAAGTAAGAGTCTTATTTGCAGGGCAGACAAGCCAGGGGGTGGAAGTCAAGCCTTAGACCCACTCCCACGCGGGCTCTGAGTTAGGGCTGTTTTCAAAGGGGAAGAACAAAGAGGCTGGGATTAGTCATGTCCTGCGACATTTCTCAACTGCAGTCTCAGGGCTCAGGATGTTTCTGGTTTACATTCTCTAACCAGGTGGCCCAGGGCTAGAGGGCCTGTGAGCTCATCTTGACCCGGGAGACACAGCCTGAGAGTTTGTATGTTAATGATGTTATCCATTATGTTATCAACGCAGCAGTTATAGTCATAACAACCTCAGTCATCTGACCAGTTGCTTAGTGTTCAGGACTGAGGTCAGAAGGGTCAAGAAAGGGATTGAGGGGACTTCTCTGGTGGCCCAGTGTTTAAGAATCCGCCTTCCAATGCAGGGGACAAGGGTTCGGTCCCTGGGCTGAGAAGATCCTACATTCCTATATACTGAATGAAAGACCCAGTGTAGCCAAAAAAAGAAAGAGAAAGGGACTGAAGTCAGAAGAGACGAGCAAGGGAACAAAGTCAGGGAGAGGTTAACCATACGCTTGGTAAGGGAACTGGGTTTTAGGTGTGCCCCGTTTCCACAGCCCGGTTACCCAGCCCACAGACCCGTTGCTTTCTCAAAGAGCAGGGGCTCCAGACTCCCTGAAGCAGAAGGCTCAACCCAAGTCCCATATCAAAATGGCCTGGGAACTCCTAAGAAATGCTGAGGCTTGGGCCCAACCCATGATTGTGTTCCAGGCAAGGTTTGGATGGCATTACTGGCTCAATGGACCTGAGTTTGAGCAAACTCCGGGAGATGGTGAAAGACAAGGGAAGCCTGGAGTGCTGCAGCCCGTGGGGTCGCAAAGAGTCAAACACAACAAGGTAAGGAAATGGCAACATACACTTAAGGGGCACACACACTGCATGGGTTTTTATGTATTATATGTTGCTGACGATGCTTTCCTTAAAGGAAAACTACGGACACACATCTCAAAGCTTAGAAGTGAACATGCATGCTTAGTCACTCAGTCGTGTCTAACTCTTTGCGACCCCGTGGACTGCAGCACTCCAGGCTCTTTGGCCCATAGGACTTTTCAGGCAAGAATACTGGAGTGGGTTGCCATGCCCTCCTCCAAGGGATCTTTCCAACCCAGGATCGAACAGAGTCTCTTAAGCCTCTGTATTGGGAGGCAGACCCTTTACCAGTGGTGTCACCTGGAAAGCCCCCACAGCATATCTTTCCCTAAATTTATGTAGCCATGAAACACTTTTTCCCCAGGAAACATCTCCAGGGACCAGTGCTCCCAGGAATATATTTTGGGAAATGCTAGTCTATCCTTTCAGCGCATAGTTCTTTGCCACCACCAAGCAGAGCAATTAATTGTCCCTTGTGATGAGGGCAGGGCAGCAGGGCCCACGAGAGGTGGGTGAGACTGTAGAGTGAGACTCGGTGACACAGCTCGCTTAGACATCAAGCAAGCGAAGCCACAGATGAAGTGGCTTGGAGCCTAGAAAACAAATGAGGAACAGCTCAAGAAATACTAATAACCGAGTATCTGGCGACATTTTAATGTATTCTGCTTGCAGCCACCACTAAGCTATACTGTTTTTTCCAGTCTCGTTTGGATGGGACACAAATACATTCAGAGGCAGGGTGAGAGGGGAAACGACATCTGTTTCATCATCGGCTACAGTAATGCTGACTCTCTCCCCAACGCATCACTCCCAAAGACAGTCACTGCCAAACACTACTGCAAAAACATAAGGCACTTATGTTAATAACACCTAACTGTAGGAAATTCCCTACAAGTCCAGTGGTTAACTCTCTGGGCTTCCCAGGACATAGGTTCAATCCCTGGTAGGGGAACTAAGATCTTGTATGATGGTGGCACAGTCAAAAAATTTTACCAGTTAAAAAAAAAAAGTGTACATTTAAATAAAAATTAATAATAATCTCACTTAAGTTCTGGAATTAGAAGATACTATGGAAAGTTATGACAAACCTAGATAGCATATTAAAAAGCAGAGACATTACTTTGCCAACAAAGGTCTGTCTGGTCAAGGCTATGGTTTTTCCAGTGGTCACGTATGATGTGACAGTTGGACTGTGAAGAAAGCTGAGCTCTGAAAAATTGATGCTTTTGAACTGAGAGTCCCTTGGACTGCAAGGAGATCCAACCAGTCCATCCTAAAGGAGATCAGTCCTGGGTGTTCATTGGAAGGACTGATGCTGAAGCTGAAACTCCAGTACTTTGGCCACCTCATGCGAAGAGTTGACTCATTGGAAAAGACCCTGGATGCTGGGAGGGATTGGGGGCAGGAGGAGAAGGGGACGACAGAGGATGAGATGGCTGGATGGTATCACCGACTCGATGGGCATGAGTTTGAGTAAACTCCGGGAGTTGGTGATGGACAAGGAGGCCTGGTGTGCTGCAATTCATGGGGTCACAAAGAGTCAGACATGACTGAGCGACTGAACTGAACTGAACTGGATAAACTATTATCCACTTCTTAGAGAATCACAATGTACCTATCATATGGAAGGTTGTAGAATTCCTTTAAAAGAAGTGCTTAACTGTATTTAACCCAGAGTTTCCAAAACCACCCAGTCGTTGGACTCTTTTTCTTAGGTCATATATTTCATAGAACATGTTTTGAGAAATGCTCCTCTATGGCTTTGAAACAGTCTTTGCAAAAACAAAAAGCACAGGAAAATTAAGTAACTCCTGGAAACATGTGCTGGTCAACAACACAGAAGATGAAGGGTCACGAAACCATAGATCCCCACTCTAATTCCATCTCAACACTTTTGCCGTAAACCAAACTGCCGAAGCAACAATACATTTTCCACGATGTCCTTCTTTATGGTGTGAAGAGGCGGGAATGCTGATTACAGCACAGAACTGAATGTGGTCCACGGGGGACCCACCAGTCAAGTACAGAGACCAGACATTTCTAGTCTCCTCTTTGAAAATGAAAGTCGCTCAGTCGTGTCCAACTCTTACAACCCCACGGACTGTAGCCCGCCTGGCTCCTCTGTCCATTGGATTCTCCAAGAAAGAACACTGGAGTGAGCGGCTCCTCCTCCCCTCCTCCAGGGGATCTTCCCCACCCAGGGATGGAATTCAGGTCTCCCGCATTGCAGGCAGAGTCTTCACCATGTGAGCTACCCAGGAAGCCCTCTTTTCCTCCTTGGTAACAATCAAATCATTAAATAACTGTCATCATCGCTTATCACATGACTACAAGAATTTTCAAATAGACTTGACAGCCCTTGGTTTCTGATCAAAAAAAAGAAAAAAGGATGCAAGAAGACAACCAGAGTTTCTAATTATTTTCCGCAAGAATTACACAGGCCGAGAAAGCAAAATACAAAAGCTTTTGGCTCTACATGTCAAATGATTTTAAAGTATCACAGCGAGGATGGGGAAAGATGGAAATCAATGAGATTACTGGAATGATGTAAACATTTTACCCATTTGCATAAATACGTAAGTTTCTTTATTCTCGTTTCCAAGGAATTTCGCGTGATGTCTTGAAACAGAAGGCCGGGCAGGGGGAGGGGAACAACTCTCTGGTTGGCTGTGAGACTTGGCAAACACAGGTCTTCTCTGTGCCGTGATGTGAACCCACGTTCACACCTCAATTGTGATTCTCGCAAACCGATACTGCAGGGAGGCAGGCGGCCTCAGCAACACGAGGCCCCTCTCCAGCCCTGGCTGCCTGGACAGCATGTCCAGCAAGCCCGTCAGGCTAACAAACCCCAGGGCTTCCCCACAGCCGACGGCCATGGAAAAATCTCCCTGGGTGACAAAGCCAAGGAGAGCTCTGGAGCAGTGAGAAGTCACAACCGGGAGGGGGCCTGACCACAAGCCCAGGGTCAGGGGCTGGGGCCTGGCCGCAGGGTCCCCCTCTGCCAGGCCCTCAGACGCGGCACACCCTCGGTTCGGCCTCTTCTTCAGCTTCTTCTTCTCCTTCTGTTCCCGGATCTGGCTCTTGAATGGGTCGCTATGCTTGGGCTCCTGGGGCCCACAGTACAGCCGATCGTGGCCGAGCTGCAGGAGATCCTCCTTGTCCGGGACACAGATCAGGGTGTGTGGGCTGGGGCTGCCCTTCCCCAGCAGGGCCAGCCTGACCCACACCAGGGCCCTGGGGAAGCCGTCCAGCACGGCCAGGCAGGCCTCTCCGGTCAGTCCTTGCTGCCCTCTGCTGGCTCGCTGGGTCGCCCGACCACCCCCAGGCCTGGGCCCGCACCAGGCTGACAGCTGCCTCAGTAATCTTCTACTCCTACATGAAGGGGGAGACAAGCCTTGTGAAGATATTTTGTTCATAGAGAACATAAGCAATCAGGAGACTGGGCATTGCTAGAGTTCATTTGCTTTTCTTTTTTGTTTAACGGGGGAAAAGGATCAAAGCTTCAATTTTCAAAAAATTAAAACCACACATTTTTACATTTTTGTAACAATCTGTTTCAGGTGTCTACTATTTTGAGACTGAAGGACTAAAGGTTTAAAGCTGAAGGCAGAGAAAAATAAGACGGTGGGGTGGAATCTACAGCTGTATTCACAGTGGGAGGGTTAAAAAGTAACTGATAATTTTGATGGAAAAAGAAAGCCTAAGGGACACTTGTATGAAAAGTCAGAAGGAACGATATGAAACTATAAGGTATTATATAGAAAAATAAGTATAAAGCAAAGGGGTGGCATGCTTTTAAAATCAGAGCACAGAACACAGGGTAAATGATAAGCAGATCGAACAGCTTGCAGCAATACCGCGAGCACACCTTGCACACAGTCCCCTCTGTGCTACAACAGTAT
The DNA here is from genome assembly GCF_033118175.1 of Dama dama. NCBI lineage: Eukaryota > Metazoa > Chordata > Mammalia > Artiodactyla > Cervidae > Dama > Dama dama. The sequence continues at coordinate 64,079,546 of NC_083701.1, forward strand.
CACAAAGAATGAATGAATCACCTCATCGGCCACAAACGCAGGTCATTCAAAACCAGTGAGAAGGAATCTAATTCATCAGCAATTTAAAGGATGCTTGTAGGGGTTCTTCATTACTTAAGATCATAACCGTGAGGGTACTGCTTTGTGAGCAAAGATTAAATAAAATAGGTTGTAAACGGCCTTGGTTTAGGTCTACTGAGGTGATATTTTAAATCATTTCAGCTACATCATGCCCCAAATCAAGTGTGTGTGATTTTAGGCTTTCCCCTGGGCCCTCGAGGATCCACTGACTTTCCCTGCTAGAAGGTCTGTAAATTCACTTGGCCTTCGTGTAAAGGCACCATGATAACTTCTACACCCTGGAGCCTGGGTCAGTATCAAAAAACAGACAATCCAAAAAAGGCATCTGGAAGTCTTGGGCACTTACCTAAGAACGCAAAGGCGGCTGCTGGCGGCGCTCTGGCTGGCCACCCCCTCGGGTTCCACCCTGGCTGGACAATCTGTGTCCATGACTCCCTCAGGCTCACTGGAGTCACGCAGGGGTGTGCCCTGGTTCTCAGACAGCTGAGCAGTCCTTCCAGGCCCGGGAACACAAGGCACCCCATCTCTGCTCTCCCCACCACTTGGAGAGGAAGCTGCAGACGGTTCCTCTTGAGCCTGGACTCTTGACTCCCAGTCTCGAGTTAACTGCTCCCAGGGACAGTAAAAAGGTGCCAGGGTGCCAAGCTTAACGTAGTTGGGCCGTTTTGCAGGAGGACGTCTAATGGGAATCAAAGAGGAAAACCAATTTTGAACGGTTTAGGATGAACAATCAAAAGAACCGTGGCCACTGAACTCCATCTCTATTTAAAAAACAAACCTGCAGGGACTTCCCTGGTGGTCCAGTGATTAAGAAGCCACCTGCCAATGCGGGGGACATGGGTTCGGTCCCTAGTCCCAGAAGATTACTGAAGAGTATAACGAGAGCCCGTGCTCCGAAACCAGAGAAGCCACCTCAGTGAGAAGCCCGCACACCACAGCGAGCAGCAGCCACCACTCGCCACAGCTGGAGAAAGCCTGGCGCACCCAAAAATAAACTAATCAACAAAACCCCAAAATAAATAAATAAATTACAAACATACAAAAAAGTTTTCAAAGAAATATGGCTTTTTAAAAATGATAATAACCAATTCTCCTGGCTGAGCTTTTTTTTTTTTATTGTTTGGTTTTTACTGTAATAGGTAATGCACCCACTAAGTTGCCCCATGGGCACCCCTCCACAGAGCACCCCGCCTGAACGACTGCGGGTAAGGTGTGCTCCTGGAGCCGTGCAGTGACGCCCCAGCACCCTCAACAGGGTTTGAAGTTTCCAAGGTGCAAGATGGGGGATGGTGAAGTTTCTCTCACCCTCTGGTAACCCCACTGTCCTCCACAGAGTCACTATCATCATCAATTCCTTATATATCCTTCTCCAGACATTCTATGAACATACAAGCAAATAATGTGCATATTTCTTTCTGTTTTTACCCATCTTGCAAAAACGGTGGCAAACAGATCCTGCGCTCTTTGCTTAACCTTACTCATTTAACAAAATATCTAGGAGATCACGTTTTATGAGCACATCTAGACACCCTCACTCTTCTGCGCGAGGCTCATCCCCCTGGGTGATTATGGCTTCAGTTATCTAGACAGACAGGGCATTATCTCCTGCAGGGCTTTTTGGTTATTTTCAAGCTTTTGCTTCTACAAATGCTGCTGCCATGAACAACCTTGAACATGCTGCACGAGGACAAGTATGTTCACAGGATCAAGTCCCGGGAGTGGAAGTGCTGAGGCAGCGAGTATTATGAGCACTTGCAATTTTGATGATTATTTCCAAACTGCCCTCCATATGAATGACCCCAGTTGACCTTTCCAGCAACAGCTAAGTGAGGGAGAACCTTCAGAAAACCACAGATGAGTGGGAACCAGGGTCTGCTCTGGTACCTAATGACCCCAAGAGGTAGAGAGCAGCCTGGCTGTGGGCCCTTCTGGGCGGGGGGACTCTGTGAGAGCCTGCGTCTTCAGACTGACAGTCTCCTCGGGGACAGGCCCAGACTGTCCTTCCTGCCTTTGCTTCTCACTATGTGCTGCACCCTAAGACCCCAAATGCAAATGACCAGGGGTTCAGTGTGAGCCTATATCCTGGAGATGGAACCACACGTGCTCTGGCCTCTGAGAGGGGCACCTGGTGAAAAACTCTCCCAGGGTACTGGCCTCACCCAAACACCTTTAAAAAGAGAGATGGACAATTTACAAAAAAGAGATAACAAATGGTGAAAACACAATAGGAGACAGAGGGCAAGCTGCAATTTCACTCACACGTGATGCTGATGGAACCCACGTTCACATCTTTGAAAGTTCGCAACTTGGAGGTTCACACGTAGGGGACTTACCGCATGGTTACTCTCCCACTTCGTCACTGCCCACCACCATCCTCACATCTCTCTCCTTATAAGCCTAGATTCCACAATTCAGAGCCTGCCTGCTAAGTTGCTTCAGTCGTGTCCGACTCTTTGCAATCCCACCAGGCTCCTCTGTCCAGGGGATTCTCCAGGCAAGCACACTGGAGTGGGTTGCCGTGCCCTCCTCCATAGCTCACACAGGCTCCCTTTACACATACCCTCAACTCCTTCCCCCGGCAAAGCCCATCCTGGTTACATGCAACCCTCCTCCTTCCCCACTCCAGCACCAGACTGGCAGAACATGGCTGGGGAAGAGCATGCAACAGTCCTGAAGGGTCTCACTACTAACACAAAACTCAAGTGGGCTCTTACATTTCTTACAAATCCCCTAGGTTTCTCCCGGTGAGTCCATCTTCCACTGTCCAAGAACACCGTTTACATCAACTCCTCACTTCTTAAATCTCTGATAGCCTCTCTCCCCCTTATTCCTAGATGATATTTCCTTGCCTATTTTTCACTGAGAAGACAGGCACGGTTAGAAGATTACTACCCAACCTCTCTGCAGAGTCTAGCCTACCTAAATCTGTAGCGTTTCAGAGTCAGGCTTCCAGCCTATTAAAATGAGAGCGCTGAGCCTGATCCTATGGAACACCACCCCTTCCCCTGGTGCCCCGATGCCTCCCCCTCTTCCCTGCTTGAGGGCTTTGGTCTTGCAAGTTAGCCTCCTCACCTCTCCTGGATCCCTCCCACCAGCCTGGAAACATGCACTTCCAAAAAGAGTAAGCTCCACAAGGGCAGAACTGACTTTGCCTACCCTGACCGCTGCTGTAGCCTCAGGGCCCAGAAAAGTTTTCGACACATGGCAGGTTCTAAATTCACATGTGTTAAATGAATAAATTGGACAAATATGTAGAGACGCATAGGGAAAGCTGTTCATAGAAGCACAGAGCAAAAAAAGCAGAAAGAACATAAAGGGCCACTGATAAATCACAGAATAGCCACGCTGCATTGGTAAACTGATTCGCCAGACAAACCTGGCCCACTGCCACAAGCCAGGTATGACCCATGAGCTAGGAATGGATTTACACTCTTAAATGGCTGAGAAAACATAAGAGATTAATATCTTACGGCTCATGAAAATGATAGGAAATCCACAGGGTGAGCCTGGAACACAGCCAGGCCCACTCGTTTACACATCCTCTGTGGTGGCTTTTGCACCATGCCGGCAGAGCTGAGCAGTTCCCATGGAGACAAGGCCCAGAAAGCCAGAAATAGCTATCATCTGGCCCCTTACAGGATAAGTTTGCTAACACTTGGTGTAGAGTCGTTTTTTTTGATGTGGGAAAATTTTCCATAACATACCGTTAAATGAAAAAAAGCAGGTTTCAAAATAGTGTATGTCATATAATGCTTAAAAAAAAAAAATTCCAACTTCCCTGGTGGTCCAGTGACTAAGATTCCATGCTCCCAACGCAGGGGGCCCAGGTTCAATCCCTGGTCAGGGAACTAGATCCCACATGCTGCAATTAAAGTTCCTGCACTCTGCCAGTAAGATCAGAGATCCTGCGTGCCGCAGCTAAGACCTAGTGCAGCCAAATAAACCAGTAATTTAAAAATTGATTAAATTTTTAAAAAATTTATTATATACTTAGAAAAATAAGTATTTCTGTCAATTACTATTTAACAAGCACAGAGAAGCCCCTGCATACTATGGGAGGCACAGGACGGCTGCCCTCAAAAGGGCCTGTGAGCCAGAATCCAGGAACCTCTTGCCGCTCACTCGTCCACTTATTCATCCATCATTCAAACCACAGCTCATCTGTCCACCCTTCAAACCTGGAAAGTCAGGCAGGGCCCGTCTCTGTGGCTGCAGACATGCACAGGAATGCACGACCGTGGAGCTCAGAATCAAGGAAACACAACATTCAATTATTCACCCATTCATTCAACAGATGCAAGTATTCGGGCCCACTGGGCACTGGCTGGACACAGCAGATGCCACAACAAACAAGAGGGTTTCTGTGCTTCCAGGAGCCTACTGGATTTCAGCAGGAAATACACGTGCCCAGGGTTTCCTCTCCAGAGTATAAAGGAAATACAGCCTCTCACTGGCCACTCTTTCAATGGAAAAAGAAAACAGTCTAGATAGATAGATACTAAAATGCAAAAACAGTGCTTATCTCTGGATAAAAGGAATACACTAGTTTATAAAGTATTTTTATATGTTTCCATACTTTCTTCAAAATTTCATAAATATATACTCCATTTATAACCATTACAAAAAAAAAAAAACATACAATATCCATTTTGAGGGGCAGGGCTCAGTAGTGGGAATCTGTTAACAAGCGCCCGGAACTCAGGTCCACAGTTCAGGAGTACACCATCGTCACTGAATCAAATAACCAAGAGAAGGGTTTGTAACCTGCATGGATAATAAAATCCAGCGATAGGGCCATCTCCTAACTAAGTAATGTCTTCTTCAATCATGTCTCGGGAATGCTGACAAGTCTAGGAACTCCACGTGATACAGTCAAGAAGTCCCTGAGGCCAGGAAAAACACTGCTGGGCAGCGTGTCTTCCCTTTAAGACAGAAAACTCGAGCAGCCAGCTTCTTACCTCTTGTACTTCTCAAGAAGATGTTTCGCTTGCTCTTCAGCAAAGAGAACCCCAGCAGGGCAGTCTGGGAAATCGTCTGGGACATTAGGCGACCTTTTATACTGAGAATGTACTGAGGTTTCTTTTAACCCTCCAACTCTTGCACCTCGATAGATCTAGAAGAAAGGCCAGAAAGATTCTGTCATCATACCAACTTATAGGGAAACTGCTGAATTCTTTGTATGGGGAAAGTGGGAAACCTAAATACCCATCAAAAAGAGAATGGATAAATACATTGAGGAATTAACTCTACAATGAGTTACCATACAACAGTAAAAATGAATGACTTAGAGCTTCATCAATCATCATGGAAAAAAAAAAAATCTCAATGTTGAGTGAACAGAGCAAGTAAAAACATGTCAAATTTAGCTATTTTTTTAATCTATTTTTTTATTAAAGGATAATTGCTAAAAAAAAAAAATTTAAAAAAAGGATAATTGCTTTACAGAATGTTGTTGCTTTCTGTCAAACCTCAACCTGAATCAGCCATAGGTATACATATACCCCCTCCCTTTTGAACTTCCCTCCCATCTCCCTCATCCCACCCCTCTAGGTTGATACAGACCCCTGTTTGAGTTTCTTAGCCATACAGCAAATTCCTGTTGGCGATCTATTTTACATATGGTAATGTAAATTTCCATGTTACAAATTTAGCTATTTTAGTTTGGGATACATACACACACAATTAATAAAACTATAAAAACATGCATGATAGCAGCAAACACCAATAGGGCCAGTGATTCCTTTGGAAGGAGAGAAGGAAATGGGATTGGAGAGGGATACAGAGTGCTTCCAATGACGCTTTAATGGCTTATTTCTTAAGCTGGACAGTACACAAGTGTCACTTTCTGTATATTTGAAACAGTTCATGAGTTTAAAGTTATCTTTAAAAATAACCCCACTCCTAAATGATTAAATATCTTTTACACTATGCATAAGGACTAAAATTAATTGCCTGCATGAATCTAACAGTAATACATGTCCTTTATGTTCTCAAAGTAATTATTTAAACTAACCAGGAAAACTCAAACACACATTAGAGTTTAAAAAAATTTTTTAGCTGCAGTTAATAAAGAGGAATATATGGATCAACACAAAAAACAATTGTACTCTACACATCTATAAAAATTAATATTTTGCTTTTAAACTATAACAAATTTCAAGTAAAAACAAAAACAAAAAACCTCGTTTGTTGCCACTACTATTCAACAATCAGGCCACTTTTAAAACCTCAAAAGTTCACCAAATGTAAGCACAACTCTTACTAATGAACCTGGCTCCAGGGACTTTATGAAATTATCTCGTATCCAAGGTTATAGTTCAAAGGGCAGAAAACTAGCACTCAATTTCTAGGCCCTGCGTTAAGTCAGGAACATTTTCAGCACTTGGCACTCCCTAAGAATGTATCTTGAATGTTGTAACTGTTAGTCAGTATCAAAAGAGTCACTTACAAATGGAATCCAGAACGCCATGCCCCAGCCCTTTGGGAGCAGGACATCCCAGCCACTTCCCCAGCCTCGCTGGTCATCACCCGTCACTTTTCCTGGTTGTTGAATCAAAAGTATAGGAACCTTGGATTCATGGGGACCTAAAAAAAGTTGTGACCCGGGCACCAGCAATTCACTCCTCTTCCGGTTTAAATCCTGAAGTGGAAGAAAATAATTCAAGACAAACAACTCTAGTCTTCTGGGAGATCCTACTGGGTCTCCCTATAAACAGCTTTAGAAAGTTAAACACTCTTTTAGGAAGAAAGCATTCTCAATAAATAAATGTGAGCCATTTTAAGTACAGAGTACTCCTGCCAGGATGGTTTTCCTCCATAGAATTGCTTTGGTAGAAAATGCCACATTGTCTTAAATTTGGTCTAGAATATACTAGATGATTAACGTTCTAAAACAACATAAACTCATTCTGCTCGTTTCTTATATCAGGATTAATCTTATATTTTAACACTCTTACATTTACTTTGGTTAAGATTGGAGGTCATGGAGTAAAGGAGGTATGAATAATTAACAATTTCTCAAGGGAAGCAAGTTGGATAATACTCCAGCTCTTTGAGAAAATTTCTCATCAGGTCCTAAAACAGAAGATGCTACAAATTATCTGTCAGGTGGACTGGAGGGAGTGGGTAACAACATCCTTTCAGATTTTTCTTGCCAGCTGTCAAAGGAGATGAGCAGGTATGAGAGGCCTGCCACTCAACTGAGAAGACCACAGCAGAGACCACCTCCACCAGCGACAGAGCTTAACTCAGGAACGCCCTGCATGCAGGACCAAGTCTTGGGTCTCCTTTTTTTTAACCCTTAGTGATTCCAAAGTATCTATGTCTATAGCCCCAGTGTTTCCTCCTGAGACAGACCCCTGTCTCCTGGACATCTGCTCCTGGGACAGCTCAAGGCCTCTCAAACCCAGTTTATCGGAGATCGAGCTCATCTGCCCCGCTGTGTCCCTCTCTTCCACTGTGCCCCAGCCAGCAGGACGCACAATCCTCACAGCTCATTCACTCATTCATCATCCTTTCAGATATTTACTGTTCATTCATTTACTCGTTCATTCACATATTTCCTGAGCACTTGTGATACACCAGGCACTTTGCTAGCACTTGGGAAGACAAGAGTGACAAGTCAGACCTGGCTCTGGCTCTCTTTCAGCTGAGCTCTTAAATCCAAGCTAGACCCCTGGAAGCTAACCCAGAAGCCTTCTTTCTCACGTCCCATCTTCCAATCAACCACTGAGTCTTGTCGGTTTTACTCCCCAGCCCCTCCACTCCAGCTGCACAGACACACTTCAGGCCCCCACCATGCCATCTGGACTATTTTAAGGATCTCTTTTAAGGTCATCCAACCATGTGTCCTCTCTCCAGCTCCTCAGGCACCCTCTTCCCCATCCCTAGTCTCCACAACACTGCCAGAGTGAAATCTAATCATGTTATGGCCAAGTTTAAAATCTTCAATGGCCCCTACATCTTCAGTCCAAATGCAAAGATGCCTCAAGGTCTTTTACACTGGACCCCCATTTTAATCTCTTCAGTTCCATCTCCTGCCTCACCTTTAACTCTAAGATACTGATCTGCTTGGAGATTCCTGAACAGGTCACCCTGTTTTTGGTCTGGGCCCTTGCCCTTCCCCTCAACTTGGACAATCGTTTCTCCACTGTAGCCTTGACTCCTGGCTCCTGACCCCAAAGTCTGGTTAATTCTGACCATCCACCTAAGAGTTAGCTCAAATACAGGCTCCTCCATCTGGGAAGCTTTCCCTAATTTCCCTAGTCCAGGCTCAGTACCCATTCTTTGGGCTTCCTTCGTACTCTGTACTTCTTCAACTGTATCCTAGGCATTTGCCCCATCACTGAATACAACACCTGGTGCTGGCAGGAGCTCAGTCATTGTGAGATTACAGACCGAGAACATTTAAGGGGGAAAAAAATAATGAATGAAAACATATTTAAACCACAAGACTATCATTTTCAAGAAAAAGTCTCTGTATTCATCTTTTCTAGAGATTATTCTTCTCTAAAACAGAAAAAAAAAATCATTGTTTATATCATTAAGTGAGGGATCAAAAGTCTAAAAATAAAAGGAAGTCTATGGGCATCTATAAAGTATGAAATAACTTTCATGGTCTCTAAAGTGATGAATTTCAACCTGTTTTCATGACTTTACCATTAGTTACCTGATCCGAGATTTTATTCTCTGTGACACTCTTAGAGATATCTTGGTTCCAGAGAAAGCTATGCGAACACTCCGCGGGCACACCCTCCAGAAGCAGCTGTCTAACTTTCTCATTATCTAAGAGGGAAAAGAAACAGCCTTAAACCACATTCTTTAATTTAAGTCAGTAAGGGTCAAATTCTAAATGACACTAGAGGACTTTCTGTTAGAGGAAAATAATCTACAGGCATTTACTTCTCTAGAGGATTTATTTACTTGAATAGAAACTGTTACTCTTATAGTTGGTTTCATAAACTGTGAAACAGCACAGGCTCCTAAACTTACTTGACATTTATTTTTAGTGTATAAGATGCAAATATTACATTAAATTTCCTCGAAATAACTGTCTGATTCCACAGGGAAGATAATCAAATTCTAGGCATCACTGCAGAGGCGAAGAACCACTTCTTGATCATACTCTCCGATTGCACAAGTTATATTTTAACTACAGGCTTCAGGGCTCTTTATATCATCCCTGACCCAAAAGTCCTGAGCTAACAGATACTGTCCTTTTATCTCAAGCCTCTAACAACCCTATTTTTATTGAACTGAGTGAATTCCCTTTCTGTAAAACGTATTGCTCTCATTCCTTTCAAATGAATATATTTTCTGTGAACTACGTTGTTTCATCCCCTTAAACAAGCCACACCAGCCAAAAAGTACTCCAGTGGGAAAGGGGGAGGAATTGTTTCAGTTATAAACATGCATACTGATAGAAAAGATATCCTATATGCAATTATTTAAACACTAGGGGGAAAAAATATCTTTCAGATTTTGTTTTGTTGGACTGAAGAATTAGAAGAAAAAAAATAAAAAAACAAAAATCAGACAATTCATGGGTTTAGGTTAAGGTCCTAAAATGCCAACACAAAAGATCACTCAACAGAACATACCCACATGGGTCTGATGGCTGAAAAAGAAAAAAAAAGTTGGAAGTGACTCTGCAGTTGTGATGTGCTGAGATTCTGAGATTGGTGGTCAAGATGGTTAAGAAGACCCTGAACTCACTTCCTCATGTGGGCACAGGACGATCACAACGGTTTACAGAGCAACTATGTATGAGAACATCTTGAAGACTAGCAGGAAAGACTTCCTACAGGTAAAGAAAATAAAGAAGGAACTGGAGAGGAGAGGTAAAGACCTGGTAGAGTTAAGCCACACACGCCCCGGGCTAGGCGGGTGGGGTAGGTGACTCACAAAACACAGGAGGAGAATCACAATTGCAGAGTTTTCCCAAAAGAGCAAAGGGCCCAAGCTCCACATCAAGTTCCCCAGCCTGGGGGAGCTGTATGGAGAGGATGAGCTCACAGAACATCTGGCTTTGAAGGCCAGCTGGGATTGACTACAGGACAGCTGGAGGATTACAGGAAACACAGACCCCACTCTGAAAGGGTGCGCACAAAATCTACATGCTCCAAGAACCAGTACAGAGGAAGCAGTCTGAAAAGAGCCTTTACTTGCTGATTTTAAAGTTTCCCAGAAAGGCAGGAGGCAACTGGGCGTCCTCCTGGGGACACCGATCTGGCAAGGATGTGGAGAGAAGGGAATCCTCATACTCTGTTGGTAGGAATGTCAACTGGTGCAGCCACTGTGTAAAACAGAATGGAGGCTCCCCCAAAAAACGAAAAATCAAACTACCACACAATCCAGCAACTCTGTTTTGCAGTACGTTTTCAAAGAAAATAAAAACACTCAATTGAAAAGATATGTGCACCCCCTATGCTCACTGCATCAATTATTTACAATAGCCAAGGTATGGAAGCTACCTAAGGATCCATCAACAGATGAACAGTTAAAGAATATATGGTACATATACAATGGAATTCTACTCAGCCATGAAAAAGGATGAGATTTTGCCATTTCCAACAACATGAATGGACTTGGAGGATATTATGCTAAGCCAGACAGAGAAAGCCAAATACCAAATGATATCGCTAGTATGTGGAATCTAAAAAACAAAACCTAAGACAGAAACAGAGTCATAGATACGGAGAACAAACTGGTGGTTGCCAGAGGGGAGACTTGTGGAGGGATGAATGAAATAGTTGAGAGAGATTAAAAGACACAAACTTCCATTTATAAAATAAATAAGGCATGGGGATGCAATGTACAGGACAGAGGATATAACCAATGATATTGAAATAAATCTGTATGATGACAGATGGTAACTAGGCTTATCTTGGTTATCATTTTGTAATGTTTTTTCAAGATAGACTTTAATTTTCTCTGAACTGATTTATACTAAGATTATACCACTCTAATGGCAGAAAGTGAAGAGGAACTAAAGAGCCTCTTGATGAGGGTCAAAGAAGAGAGTGAAAAAGCTGGCTTGAAACTCAACATTCAATAAACTAAAGATCACAGCATCCAGTCTCATCACTTCATGGCAAATAGAAGGGGAAAAACTGAAAACAGTGACAGATTTTATTTTCTTGGGCTCCAAAATCACTGTAGACAGTGACTGCAGCCATGAAGTTAAAAGATGCTTGCTCCTTGGGAAAAAAGCTATGGCAAACCTAGACAGCATGTTCAAAAACAGAGACATCACTTTACTGATAAAGGTTTGTATAGTCAAGCTATGGTTTTTCCAGTAGTCATGTATGGATGTGAGAGTTGAACCATAAAGAAGGCTGAGCGCCAAAGAACTGATGCTTTTGAACTGTGGTGCTGGAGAAGATTCCTGAGAGTCCCTTGGACTGCAAGGAGATCAAACTAGTCCATCCTAAAGGAGATCAGTCCTGAATACTCCTTGGAAGGACTGATGCTGAAGCTGAACCTCCAATACTTTCGCTACCTGATGCGAAGAGCCTACTCATTGGAAAAGATCCTGATGCTGGGAAAGATTGAAGGCAGGAGCAGAAGTGGGTAGCAGAGAATAAGATGATTGGATGGTATCATCAACTTAATGGACTTGAGTTTGAGCAAACTCTAGGAGATAGTGAAGGACTGGGAAGCCTGGCGTACTGCAGCCCATGGGGCTGCAGAGTTGAACACCACTTAGCAAATGAACAATGAAAGCCTTAGAAAGAATTTAATACATAACTGCCTTTTCCCAAAACTGGTACAGACACTATGGAGAACAGTATGAAGATTCCTTAAAAAACTAAAAATAGAGCTACAATATGATCCAACAATCCCATTCCTGAGCATACACCCAAAGAAAATCATAATTCAAACAGATACATGCACCCCAATGTTACTGCAGCACTGTTTACAATACCTAAGACATGGAAGCAACCTAAATGTCCATCAACAGAGGAATGGATAAAGAAGATTTGGTACAAATATACAGGGACTATTACTCAGCCATCAAAAAGAACAAAATAATGCCATTTATGACAACATGGATCGACCTAGGTACAGTCATACTGAGTGAAGTAAGACAGAGAAAGACAAATATTATATGATATAGCTTATATGTGGAATCTCAAAAAAAAGGCCACAAAAGAACTTATCTACAAAACAGAAGTAGTTACAAATGTAGAAAATAAATTTATGGTTATGGGGCTGGGGGGAAAGAGGGGAGGAATAAATTGGGAGACTGGGATTGACGCATATACACATTACTGTATATAAAATAGATAACTAACATGGACCTACTGTAGAGCGAAGGGTACTCTACGCAATACTCTGTAATGGCCTATATGGGAAAAGAATCTTAAAAACAATGGATATATATGTATGTATGTGGCCAGCTGCAGTCCATGGGGTCACAAAGAGTCAGACACAACTGAGCGACTGAACTGAACTGAACGTATATGAATAACAAATTCACTTTGTTGTACACCTGAAACTAATAAAACATTGTAAATCTACACCCCAATAGGAATTTTTAAAAATTATTCCAAAAAAGGATTTGAGGCAGCAAGACAGACTAAGCAGAGTTTAACTGAGGTTTTGAGATCGTTCTGACAGTCAACAACTATCAGTGTAGTAGATGCTCTAACTTCTACGGTTGTACCCAACCATACTGCTATTAAAAAAGAAAAGAAACAGCCAACAATTCATTGATTAAAGTGTTAGACTTTCTAATTAACTAACTTACCTATCTATCTTAAATTCCTCTTTCATCCAATCCCCCTTTCATGTTAAGGTTCTGGCAGAGTACTGTACTGCCCCCTTAATAAGCTATCTACCTACTTGTGAAGGTAAAAAAAAAAACAAATCTCAAGTTGTTACTACACACACCAGTCAGTATCTTTTCTCCCAAAACTGACAGACTGATTTTAATTATTCTTCCAATTAACTGGGCTTAAATGACAGTAAACACAGTGAGGCATTATCACAATTGTGCAGATCAGACTAAGATTTTAGCCAGCCCCCACCCACCCCCAACCACGTCCCCTAAGAAACCCCCAAAGGCCACGCTACTGACTCTAAGCCGAGACCTCTTACCCTTCAGCACCTGGGATGGCCTTGCCAGGATTCGAACCTGGGTCATCTGTATGGTCAGACAGAGGCTTCCAAAGAGCACAAGACCAGCTGCGGGTGCGGGTCCCTTCCTCACAATTAAAATTCTGAAAAGCCAGGCATTTTCAGAGAACCCCGTTTGCAGAGGCAGGTTTTTACTAGATATTGAAAATAGAGAACTCAGGGGAAAAAATGAACATAAGGATCAGGATACATGTTTACAGCTAAAGATACTTCCTGATACACCATTTCCTTTTATCATGATCACCTTGAAAAGGTAGGCAAGTAAAAAGATGGCCTGAAATTTTCTACAGATAAAGTTACTGCAGAAGTTGTCACTGATGGAATTCTTCTAATGGGACTGACTAGTCAGAACAGTTGTTAAGGAAAACCAGGGTTGTCTCAGGAACTTTACCTTGGCATTTTTCTGGATTGGGCAAAACTTTGGACCTCTTTTGAGGCAGATTTATTCGTGGATCACCAACCGTCAGTCCCAGAATAGTACCTGCTGGAATTTCTGCTGGTGATGTTATTCCTTTAGCAACAAAACAAAACGCAAACAGGAAGTTATTCACAAATACATACATATTTCGCTTTCATTTTCAAATGTTTCTAATGAAATTTTCATCTTGGGCTGATTTTATAAAGACACACATTCCCTTTTATCTTCCCAATGATACTTTCAGAGAATAAATTAACATTGATAAAGAGTGAAGCTTTACCAAAAACATTAAGTTAACATAACAGGTCATTTTACAACATGAACACGGATATCCCTATCAATAACTACAGGAGCTTTACATACAAATGCAATCATGTGTGGGTAAGTAAGATTTCAGCTTAGTAGCTGGTATATGCATTTACGTATAGTAGCAGAATACCAGTTATTTATTTAAAATACTAACATCCCATTTGTGCTTCTTGCTGTATTTTAACGGTTTCAAAGTGAAAAGCACCACTACATTTACGTAGCTCAGCTGCAAGATGCTCTTTTAACCCAGTTCCCACCCCTCCCATCTTCCCCATCTTCCTCCCGTGTTCCCCTGCATGAGTGCTGAATGCTAAGTTACTCCAGTCATGTCCGATTCTTTGTGACCCTGTGGACCGTAGCCCGCCAGGCTCCTCTGTCCAGGGGATTCTCCAGGCAAGAGTAACTGCAATGGGTGGCTGTGCCCTCCTCCAGGGGATCTTCCCAACCAGGGATCAAACCCGCATCTCTTACGGCTCCTGCACTGGCAGGCGGGTTCTTTACCACTAGCGCCACCTGGGAAGCCCCGTTCCCCCGTATACCTCCCAGCAAGTCAAAAATGGCTGCTTGTCTGCGATGAAGGGAAACACTATCAGGATTCTTGCAGCTTTCAATCCACCAACGGTGAGGTGTCTTCTCTGTGTCCTCTCCCTCCTAGAAAACAACAACTCCTGTTCACCAGACACACAATGGATCAGGCTTAATAATTTTGGTTAAAACGTTTGTGCTACTGGCCTCCATTCTTTCATCCTCGTTTCTTAGAATGAATGTTTTTGGAGAGGAACCAGGGAAGCTGTCACATCAGATTAACAACTCTTCTAACCAAAGACAAGGACGTAGGACTATGCTTCTCTCAAGAGTTCATGCACTAAGAAGAATATCTGCGTTTTCTGAGAGTCTACCTGACTAACGTACCACACGCCTGTGGTCTCCGGAACACAGCGCCAACACGAGAGACCTTGCTCCTTGCTCTTCTCCCAACACTACCAACCTCATCGCCAGACTAAGCAATACAATTTTCCTCACTGAAGAAAAACCAAAACAAAACCCCTTTTGAAGAAGTCTTTAGCAAAGGAAGATATTACTACTATAGTATTTCTAGAAATTTCAAGAAATAATGTATTTTACTTGCCTTTTTTTCTGAACAGAACTAGGAACTGAGGTTTCAAACAGCACTTCAAGTACCATATGCATGCCCGGGAAGAGAACTTCACCGCTGTGATTCATACCAAAGTTTGCTGAAGGGGGATGTTCCCCTACAGAGTCTAACCTATAATATTAATGCTTTGAGCCCCTTACCTCACAGAAACTCAGGTAGCACATGATTCAAAGTACAGACCCTGGAACCAAACTTGGCAGGTTCGAATCCTCCCTCTGCAACTTACTAGCCAGCGTGGAATGCCTAGTCAGCGCCAGGCACTGCGCTGAGCCTGGGGCACAGAGTCAAGAAGAGGACTGCCCCGAGCCTGCCAGCATGAAGCTCAGAGTCTTGAGAAACAGACATCGCAAAGACATGTGAACAAATCTAGACGTAAAAACTGAGGAACGGTGCAAGATGGAATGAAAACAGCAGCAAGGATTTAATTGAACTTGGAGATCAGGAAAGAATTCTAGAGGAAAGTGATACAGATGTTGAAACCTTTAGACTCAGCCAAGAAGAGGGGTAGAGACAGAAAATTCAGACAGTCTCAAAGGGACATGAGATCTGACACATTCTAGAACCAGGAACCACTGGAAGAAGCCAGTGTGGCTGAAGTGCCGAACGTGAGAAGAGATAAGGCCAGACAGGCATGGAGGCACAAGATTACCAGTCAAATTAAGGGCTTTGGATTTTTTTTTTTCTCACAAACAATGAGAAGCTATCCAAAAGCTTTGAATCAGGAAGTAGCTTGATGAGCATAAATTGCTAAAATGGGGCTACCCTGGTGGTCTAGTGGTTAAGATGTGTGCTTGCCAATGTAGGGGACATGGGTTCGATCCCTCGTCTGGGAAGATCCCACATGCCCTGGGGCCACTAAGCCTGTGCACCACAACTATTGAAGCCTGCGTGCTCCGCAACAAGAGAAGCCACCGTAAGAAGTCTGTGTACCGCAACTAGAGGGTAGTCCCTGCTCACTGCAACAAGAGAAAAAGCCCGCACAGCAACAAAGACCCAGTGCAACAAAAAATAATAAATGAATTAATTTAAAAAAAAAAAGAAAATTACACTTCACTTTCCTTTGGAAAAAAACAAAAAATTGCTAAAATATCACTTTGCCTCCTGTGTGGAGAAAGGAGCCAAAAATGGGAACAATGAAAGAAAGTTGAGAAGCTGCTTCAGGACCCAGGCCAGAGATGACAGAGACTAGTGAGGAAACAGTGAAGAGACAGAGGTCACCTTTGGTTTTTAAAGTATCTGTCTTCCAGCAGCTCAAGCTCTGATTGGCTCTATCACTGTATCAGACATGTCCAATCAGGAAGAGGCATGGATGCTGAGAGGCACTGATACAGGAAAACGAACCAAATCTGAACCCAAAGTGTTCACATTTGAGTCTGATGCCTCATCTACTCTCTGCTCTCCAGACCTGCGCAATCAACATGGCGGCCACTTGACACAGACAGCTTTGAATTTACCTATTAATAATTAAAATAAGTACAAGTACCAACTCACTTCCTCGGACACACTAGCCACTCAGTAGCTACCTGTGGCTGGTGGCTCCCATACTGGACAGCACACAGAAACAGCATCCTTGCAAAAAGTTCTACTGAACAGGGGTTCATTTGACACATTGCTCTCAACCTGCTAGACCATCCTGAAAACGAACCCCAGAGAATATGCATCACACAAATACAAACAAAGAAACCTGGCACATACTTTCAGGGATTTTAGGGGCGGCTCCCTGTTACCTACTTACCTGTGGAGCAGAAGTTAAGACCCTTTACAAAATTCAGAAGCTGCAGGAGCAGTCTGTATTTAAATAAGAACCAATCAGTTTACTTGCTACATTCACTTAGATTTGCTATTCTAGGAGAAATGAAAGATAAAAATCTCTGATAATAAGCATAAACAGGCAAACAAACATGTATAAGCTATGGCCCCAAATGCTGCCGAATTAGATATTAGGTTTCACAAATTTGCTAAGAAGGACCTGACCAGAAGAAAGCAATGCAATCAGGTTCACTCTTACGGTGTGGACGGAAGCAGCCTTGAGCGCCTCAGTTAAGATGGAGTGAGAAAGAGGACCGATCAGCCGGAATCTGTTCATCTCCATCGTCAAGTCACTGGAAGAAAGAGAAGGGCTTTATACTGCATATAATGTCTGTCTCACTGACAAAAACAGAGCCCGCCTTCACTGAAAACATTCGGTAGGTTCAGAGGAGGTTCAGCCCATACCGGATCACGATGCCTGTGCTTGGGGAGAGCCAAGAATATGGCTGAAGTGGATCTCTAGTTCCATCACCAATGACTTTTTTAACTGGTTGAGCGTTTTCCCCATCATCTTTCCGTTTTCTTTTCTTGCCGATTTTTCCTTCAGGCAGGTCAATCTGGCTTTTCTCTTGAGACGGTGTCAGAAGGGGATCTGGGATCCAGACAGTTGTCTTGGTAGGTTCCATACACTGGCACACTGCTTTTACCTCCTCTAAGATATCCTAAGGACACGTTCAGACATTTTAAACTCCGAATTTAAATACAAGTTTAAGTTGGTTTAGTTTATTTTTTTTACCTGTAAAAATTTATATGCTTATCTCACAAAAATGAAGCTAAATTTAAAATTGTCAAAAAGCTTTTTTGATTCCTCTGAGTAGTGCTTGACACATAAAACAAACAAAAAAAAGAACTCCTAAAAGTCCAAAATCAATGAAAACAACATGACTATTCTGACCAATTTTTTTTAAAAACTAGTTTAAAGACGAATTTGGAGAAAATTTACAGTCCACTGTATGAAAGCAATGAGTATGCTAAAAGAGGGAAGCTAAGCTAAATGCAGTATTAAAAAATTATCAGAATTACTCAAAACAGATTCTCATCATCAAACTGGCTCTAACAAGCACATGAATGCAATGAACCAATTCAGAATGATGGAAGCGTTAGTTCTATGCACCATTTCAAGCCATTTGTATAAGACTGGTTTCATCTCTACTTCTACTCAGGGCTTACCAAAAGTCAGGTCAAGATTTGCTTCACTTATTAATATTAACATAACTATCCTCCCTATATTCCAATACCAAGCAATCAGTCAAACTTTCACACAATTTAAATTTCTGTAGCACTGATTTCTAACAGTAATCAAGGATCTAGCGACTGAGTGATGAGAAATAATGTCACGGATTATACCTGTTTAAGAGCTGGATGAAGCCAGATCCACAACTGCCTGCTCTCAGCAGTGTCACCAGGTGTCCCCTGGGCCTTCCACATAAATGTCACAGGACCCAGCATTTCTAGGGGATATTTATTTGCCCTGTAAAGCATGACGCTCCCTTGGCACTTTCCAGACAAACAGTGGACTGCAGCAAAAGTCAATCCTGACATAAACAAAAACAAAATTCCAAGATTATTTACTGTCTATCTTCATGACAGATGAGGTTTTAGTTTTGGTCGTTGCTTAGATCAAACCCTGGCACATGATAAGTTCTCAAATAAATTTATTGAGAAAATGATTTAATGAATTTTGAGTTTCTTCCTACCTAGATTTACTACACCAGAATAATGGTTCTCTCACTTTATACTCAGCAATGTTAGAAATGATTTAAAAGTTACCCCAAGCTTTCCTTACATGAACATTCTTGTCAGGAAGAACTATCTCTGTAAAGCCTGTTTAAATTCCAAAATATTTAAGCAGACACTTGTTCATGAAATGAATAAATATACAGACTTAAACAGGGCTCAGCTTTGAAACAAGTTTACCTGTGTCTATGCTACACATTGAAGAAAGTGCTTTTAGTATTTCTTCCTCTTTGCCCTTCAACTCCAAACAACAGTAGTAGGATAAATCCTATAAAAAGAGGGAGATACTATTAAATACTTGAATTTCCATTTAAAATGTAAGTGGCAGTGTCCTACTTTTCAGTAAGGAAATATGTGTTTTTTCCTATATTCACAGATAAGTTCCAAGTGATTTGTAAAAACTACTGCCTTTAAGGATTATCCCGCCCCAAAATCACCTAAAGTGAAAAATCAAAGTAGAATAAGTGAGACTGTAATAAATTCAGCAAAATTATGTTAAGATGCTCACTTTGGTTAGCTAATTTAGGACTTCAGGATTATTCAACGCTGAGCCTAATGACACATGAGGCAATTTATCCCACATTTCTCCCCTGCTCAGTCTCTCTCTTTTGTTTGTTTAATATTATTTATTTGGCTGCTCTGGATCTTAGCTGTTGACATGAAGGATCTAGTTTCCTGACCACGGATCAAAACCAGGCCCCCTGCATTGGGAGCATGGAGTCTTAGCCACTGGACCACCAGGGAATTCCCATCCCCTGCTCAGTATTAACCACGATATCCAACTTTGACTAAGCAATGTACAAGGAAAAATGTGAGTAATGAGAATAAAGTCTTATCAATTTAAATAGGATGAAGAGAGCTCAGACTGAGCTAATAAAATCAATTAGGTTAAAGACATAATAATGGTTAATAGTTACTGAAAGGTTACTAAGTGTCAGAGCAGGGTTAACCCTGTACTGGACTGTCATTTAATCTTCCCAACACCTGCGATCAGATGCCAGCATTAACTTATTTGCCAGGGGAAGACACTGAGACAGACTGCTACTTGAGCAGTCATGTCATCAGAAAGGGGAGAAGCTGGCATTCGGGTCAGGCTCACTGACCCCCGAGCTAACCCCTCTGCCACAGCTCCTGTAAGCAAATCCAATACACATAGAAACTAAAATGCAAAGTACAGCAAAGGCTCCCACAAACTCATGTTCATCTGTGCTGATAGAAATCTTCCAGCAACAGTGATCCACTCCCAGCTGTCAGTGGCAGATGAACCCCACTAGAGTGTGTTCAACCAGCTGACAACAGAGAATGATGGTTAAGAGCATGGAACTCTGGAGCCAGACTGCTAAGTTACTTCAGTCGTGTCCGACTCTGTGCAACCCCATAGACGGCAGCCCACCAGGCTCCCCCGTCCCTGGGATTCTCCAGGCAAGAGCACTGGAGTGGGTTGCCACTTCCTTCTCTAATGTGTGAAACTGAAAAGTGAAAGTGAAGTCGCTCAGTCGTGTCCAACTCGTAGTGACCCGATGGACTGCAACCTACCACGCTCCTCCATCCACGGGATTTTCCAGGCAAGAGTACTGGAGTGGGGTGCCATTGCCTTCTCCAGGAGCCAGACTACCTGGGCTCAAATCCCAGCTTCACCACTCATTAGGTGTAAGGCTGTGGGTAAACTGCCCAACTTCTCTGTACTTCAGCTTCCTCATTTGTAAAATAGAAATAATAGTAAACACTTACCCAATACTGTTGTTGTAAGGATTAAGCGAGCAAACATATGCAAAGTACTAAAACAGACATTAAGTATTCAAAAATATTTATTACTAGCTATCATTTTTATTACTTAGGGCTGATGTAAAGAAAGTATGGGATAACAGCAAAAATTCTGCCCCAAATGAGAAGTAACTATGTCTGCCTTAAAATCTGAGTGATGGTAGTGGAGAAAGCATGGGCCAGGGGAGTCAGCTTCCAAGAGCTAGGTAGGTCACCAACAAGCTGTGTGGCCCTGGGCAAGTCACTTGATCACTCTGCATCCCAGTCCCACAATGTAAAATGAAGAATTTGACTCTAATCCATGATTTCTGCTGCTGAGTCTTCAAATCAAAGGCTCTTAAGAGGTTCCTGAATTTACTTTATACCCATTAGGAAGGCGATTATCAAAAAAGAAAAAAGAAAACACCAAGTGTTGGTGAGGATGTGGAGAAACTGCTGATGGGCATGTAAAATGGTAGAGCCTCTATGGAAAACAGTATGATGGTTCCTCAAAAATTTAAACCAAGAACTTCATGAGCCAGCAGTTCCACTCCTGGGTATGTACCCAAAAGAACTGAAAGCAAAGAACTGAAGGGATGTTTGTACACCCATGTTCACAGCAGCATTATTCACAATAGCCAAGTGGAAACCACCTAAAAGTGGATCAGCTTTGATGGATGAATGGATAAACACAATGTGGTATAAAATACAATGGAATATCATTCAGCCTTAAAAATGAGGGAGATTCTGACACATGATACAACATGGATGAACCTTGAAGACATCATGCTAACGGAAATAAGCCAGTCTCAAAAATACAAGTATTATATGATTCTACTTATGTGAGCCACCAAGAGGGGTCAAATTCATAAAGATGAAAAGTAGAATGGTAGCTGACAGAGACCGGGGCAAGACAGGAATGGGGACTTAAGTGTTTAATGGATGAGGAATTTCAGCTTGAGGAGACAAACAAGTCCCGGAGATGGATGATAATGAGTCACACAACAATGTGAATATACTTAAGACCTAAGTAATAAGTACCACGGAAGTGCAGACTCAAAAATAAAATGGCAAATCTGATGTTAGGTCTTTTTTACCACAATTTCTTTTCAGGTTCTTGTACTGATTATTCTGCTATATTGCTCTCAAGAGGAATCAGAGGATGCTAATACTAACAGCTTTCTAAAGTTGGCCAAGGCCATCCTGCCATTGAAAGGCCCTCTGCAAAGAAAAGATTGCTAGACACGTACTGAAAAAGAGAGGAAGCAATTTCATGCGGAGTTGGGGGGAGTGAGGCAGGCGGCTGGGGTGGAGGAGCTAGGACAGCCAAGACAGACAAAGACTATTATGCAGCTCTAAAATCAGCTCTAAAATCAACTGTCCTCTCAAAGGCTTTAAAACACACTTCCCAGCAGAGATGTTTCTCAAATATCTATGGTGGCGAATGACTGCTAAATGAATCAATGCTGAATAAACCTGGAGCATGACCAAGACCCCGTGGGCTCTGGTTTCTACTTATTTCTCCAGAACTAACCTCGCCCCAATGTTGGCCCTGCTCTCACTCTCTTCATCTTTGTCACACTGAGTTTATTTCAGTCCTTCCCTAGCTGGCTGCCTTCTACCTTCCCCACTCTGGCGATTTCTTATCCCTTAGAGTTCAGCTCAAACAGCACTTGCATGGGGAAGCACTCCTGTACTCATTATGAATACTCATAGTATTGCACAGTTTTCCCTTACAACTGAATATCAGGCTAATTATCTGATTGCCAGTCTCCCCCCAAAACTTTAGGCTGCTCCAACTCCAGCATCTAGCAAAATGGTTCTCACCCAGTAATTATTTTTAAAATATATAATCTTAGGTAGGGCTTTGGCCTACCACGAACTCTTCTAAAAGGGTTGGGAAGAGCCTAAATGGAAACAGAGGGGAGCGCGCCGAGTGGCAGCTGGCTTCAGAGAGCGTACCTGGAGGAGGCAGCGGCTCGTCATGGCCCGGTAGCAGGCTCTGTGGCTCTTGACTGTCGGCCTCTCCCCCAGGCAGTAGCCCCACCTCTTGACCATGTGAAACCTCTTCGCGTGCCAGATGTGCGTTTCCAGCCATTTGTTCTTCTTCTGTCTCCGGTTAAATTCCAGTATGCGGTTTATGTGACATCGTCGAGCTTTATGGCACTTATTTTTTGAGTGTTCTTTTTTCTGATGAACCGCTTTCTCTGCCTATAGTTTCAAGAAGACAGGCAGATCCCGGTTTGTGACCATCTCAAAACAAAGTTAAGTGTTAGGAATTCAAAGAGCTGATTTTAGGTGAAGTGAAATACCTTACGGACTCCACTAGTTTAATTTTTTAACTTGGTGATTTTTTCCAATGAAAGTAGAGGAGGTCGCAGAAAGAATGAAGATTTTAGGAAAAGGCAAACCTAGGAAGGAAGTTCAGTTCTATCACTCATGAACTGGGCAAACTTTGGGGCCTGGGAAGATTAGAATATTTACAAAATGTTCAACATAGTAAGTCAAACTGATGCGTGGCTATCAATATCAGACAGCAAGAAAGAATAAATCAAATGCTAGCTCTTCGTTGATTTTCTTTCTATGGTTTTTTTAACCTCGAAGATCACAATTAAACCCAAAACTAAAGACCAAAAATATAAAAGTGGGAAAAACCTACACAACTCATATCACTTAAGTACTGAAAGACAAATGCTAAATGCTATCATAAAGAAACAGACTTCCCATTAAATTCAGAAAGTACAAAATTCCTGTTTAGTTTTCACTCTTCCTCTCTTCCATAGCTAAGCTAAACTTCTGTGGGAAAAACTCTTCTCCATTAGTTTGTGGGCCCCTTAAGAATAAGGATTTTACCTTAATGGACTCTAACCCCACCACCAGCGTCATGCCAGTACCTAGAAGGCACTTGATTAAGAAATTTTGAATCAATTAATGAAGACAAAGGGTGTTTGGACAATCACAGAATGACCAAACCAAGAATTCTGGTAAAGCCAAAAAAAAAACAGGACTTGAACAAAAATTAAATCCAAGTTCAAGTTTTCAATTTTAAAAAAGACAAAAGGCAATCTTTTAAACTTCTAGCTCTATACTGGTCACACTCCAAAGCGCAGAGCTAAATTACTTACCTGGTAAGAAGGTCAAAATTTATTTTAAATCTGACTGGGGAACACCAACTGTTTAACATCATAAAGAGAGAGAGGTTTCAAATGCTCTATTTAAAAGTAGCTATAATATCCAGCAGCATGCTAATTTTGGGGGTATGGGTTTAACGGGGGAAAGATAATGATAAACCAAAAAATATGCAAAATGAGTATGTTGTTTCTTAGTTTTCATTTTAATAAATTCTATTAGGCTGCTGCTGCTAAGTCGCTTCAGTTGTGTCCGACTCTGTGCGACCCCACAGACAGCAGCCCACCAGGCTCCCCTGTTCCTGGGATTCTCCAGGCAAGAACAGTGGAGTGGGTTGCCATTTCCGTCTCCAATTCTATTAGGCTAATACTTCTCAATTTCTTTAAAGAACTACTAACCCAAACATTTACACTAAAGGACTCTCGTACCTCTTTCTGGGCAATCTCCCGTAACCGCCGAGGAAGGCGTTTGACATTGTGGCTCATGGCTCTTCGTCTCATGTGCCGTGGCAGAGTCTGGAAAACCAGCGAATTAGAAGATTTCTGGGTCACTGCTTTCAACATGGCACTGATTTCAGCAGCTCGGGCTTGAGCAAAAGTAGAAGCTGTCAAAGGAAATAGCAATGCCATTAAAAACTCATCTTGAATCAATACTTTTCTTGGCAGATTTCAGCAAGAAAATAGATTTTAAGTACATGAGCTTACAATTCATCTACTATGCTAACCCCCTAATAGATTAACACCAACAGTAGTTATTTCTGTGTTACATGATTGTGAAACTGTCCTTCAACCAAGTTTTCTGCAAGGATTCAGTTCTACTCTCCTAATCAGAAAAAAAAAGTTTAAAAAAATAAGCTTAAAAGGTTTTCTTTTTTAAAACAGAGGGCTACATGCAATATAATCACAACCATTCTTAAGTGTAATAATCCCACAAGAAAACAAAGAAAAAACAAAATCTAAGTTTTGACTCCAAGGGTTTTCTTCCTTAATAGTTTCTGCTTTTTTACAAATATATAACCATAATTATTTTTAGTTTTCTTTATTGAAAAATAGACTCTTTTTTTTTTTTTTCCTAAAGAATAAACAAAGTGCTAGAGACACTTAAGTGAAATCCTCCAAGAAGGCATCAAGACCATAAGAATACAGAGTTATGAGGTAGTGGGGATGAGGGTGAACGAGGGGGCCTCAGGAAACAAGGCAACAAAGGGCCTGGAGACAGGACCTCACAGGCCTTGGCTGCCCTCAGACTGCGCTGAATTTGGTTTTATCTTTGGAGATGCGTGCTGAAGGGTATGGATGGCATTTTATATTTTTTAACAAGGATGGGGTGGTGCCAAAAACAACTTTAAGACAAAAAAGACAAATCAGGACCTCTAAGAAGGTGGTGAGAGAGAGGGGCGAGAGCAAGCAGGCCCAGGCAGTGAGTCCAGGCTGCAGGTGAGACACACCTGAAGGGAAAGTCGCTCAGTCGTGTCCGACTCTGAGACCCCATGGACTACATGGTCCGTGGAAGTCTCCAGGCCAGAATACTGGAGTGGGTACCCTGTCTCTCCTCCAGGGGATCTTCCCAACCCAGGTCTCTCGCATTGCGGGCAGATTCTTTACCAGCTGAGCCACCAGGGAAGCCCAAGAATACTGGAGTGGGTAGCCTCTCCCTTCTCCAGCAGATCTTCCAGACACAGGAATCGAACCCAGGGGTCTCCTGCATTGCAGGCAGATTCTTTACCAACTGAGCCACCAAAGAGCACTAGAAATCTGGCTGCAGGAGAAACAGAGCTCACAGCCCAACCACGCTTGGCCTCCGTACAGACACCTACCAGTTATATACTTGGGAATCTCCTGAGAAGTGCCCTCGGGACCCGCTTTCCATCCTCCCTTTTTCCTAAAGGTTACCCTCGAGGAAGGCTGCTCTTTCGCATCAGACTCAGCCAGCGGACGGTGGGTCGTTCTGGTCTGCCGCTGTCGGGAGGTTCCAGGATGAGACTCTAGTATGTTTTCAAAAAGAAAACAAGAAGAAACAGGTCACTTTTATCAGAGATAAGGATGAGAGTGTTGGGCGACAACACTGATTGGGATTTTAGTCCTGTAACCCCCCTGTAAGGTGGCTATTCCTGTCCTCCCCCGCAAGAGGAGGGATCCCAGGTGGGGAGGTGAATTGACTTGCCCAAGGTCACACAGCTAGGAGGCGGCATGCTAGCTAACCATGTCCCTGTGACACATGGAAGAACCTTGGATACAACAGATACAAGGGAATTTTCTCCATATAAGTAGTACAATGTGAATTTTACACCCAAGTTCCCTTAAATACTACAGTTCACCTGATTGTGCATATTTAGTCTTTCATCTTAATTCTCTGGTACACTCCAATAGATAGCTGCTATGCTAAGAAAGAAAGAAAGGAAATTTCTATACATATGCCTGGGCATTCAAACCATTCTGACTTCAAGATATCATCAAATCCCTCTCTGTGAACACAGAAAGATCAGTGGAGAATTTCACTACATTTTTGCTTATTTCCATTGTGGTGACAATTGTTAAGCCCCTATAATCATGAAACATGTTGCAAAGTCTGTCATTGTGAGATATAAATGAGATATGTGTTACAGCTTCTCACCTGGCCTGTTGGGCATCAGTGTTGCATCTCAATCTAGTTTCTATTTCCTGTTGTTGACTAATAAACAGCTATCCCCTTCACATCACCTTGTAAGATGTCTAAAGTCAGTACAAAAGTTAAATGCAGACATGATAAAGGTACGCTATTTCTTTTAAGAAACATACCAGTGTTATTTAATAAACTGTTAAGGTACAGATAAAATGTATCAGCTCTAAAATACGTACAGCCAGTTCATTATTCCCAGCTGCTATGTTCTAGAAAGTCACAGCCAACAGTGAACCAGTGAACACTGAGCCCTTGCTCCTAGAGAAAACATGTCCATGTCCATGTGTGTATGTGTGTTACATATATCTCAGAGATTACGGTCTTAAATCATGAGAACAACTCAGTCTTTCCTTTCTTTTCCAAAGAGAAAATGAGGTTCAGAAGTGTTAAGTGACCTGTCTGGGGCGGCCACACAATCGGCATTCAAACCCCTATGAGAGCTGGAGTTTCTTACACTACACAGCCCCGCTACACAGCCCTGCCCCATCAGTCTCCTTCCTCTGGTAGGAAGGTCAAACAGGACGGCACTGGGAACTCCACTGGAAACACCCGCATCAGGTGAATCAAAAATTTTCCCACTCTTGGCATGACCACCAAAGTGCCATGAGGATTAACTTTGGGGTTACAAATTTAGCACCTAGGAGAATTTGCGAATACAAAGCTTGCAAATAATAAGGGTCAATTGTATCTATTTTTAATCTAGCTCCTCCGTCATTTAGATTATGATTATCAAAGGAATTGACAAAAGCAATCTGATCCACAGGGAAGTGTCTGTAGAGAGTACCATGTGTATCTTACCTTTTTGAGACTGGAAAGGTTTTCCACCTCCATTATGGTGCTTTACACCACTGTCAGCCACAAAGCCAGAGGATAAAGTCACATTGGTGGGCTGGTTTCTCATTTTCTTTGCATGTTTTCTTTCTTTTGCATTAGACATTTCTGGAAAGAAAGTAATACATTTTTAAATAAATTTCAAAAATAAAAATAAATTTAATGAATAAATGTTCATGTGACTTAGAATTTGAATCTTCAATATAATACATCTCCATTTATTATAGATGGGTTAATGACACCAAAATGTTATCATAGGGGACTTCCCTGGTGACCCAGTAGTTAAGACTTGGCCTTCCAGTGGAAGAGGCGCAGGTTCGATCCTGGTCGGGGAGCTAAGATACCACCTGGCCAAAAGACCGAAACATAAAAACAGAAGCAACACTGTAACAAATTCAATAAAGACTTTAAAAATGGTCCACATTTAAAAAAAAAAAAAAAAAACCTAAAAAAAAAGTTACTGATACTGATCGACAGCAGGCATTTATAACCAGAGGGACTAGTATTAACACCAAAAACTCTTCATTCAACAGAAAAAAATAACCGTGTTGTACGGTCAAATAACTGAATCATGTACCAGGGTTGACACTGCATAAAGTTTGTTGGCAGGATGAAGAATGAAGATAAGATCCCTATGACCTTGTAAAAAAATTTAATTAGCTAAAACAGTTTATCAAAATTAAGTGAAACAAGAGCCATGTGAATCAATGAAAAACAAAATACACTATTTCAAGATGATACCCTCACCAAAAATGGAACATAAATTACTAACATTTTCATTTCTACTACTGAGATGAGGCCAGCTGTACCTTTAATTTAGGACAGCAAAAGATTTCAATTTAAAGGACAAAGGGACAAAAACCTAGTGGAGCTTGATTCCACAGCGGTTCTCAGCTCTCAAACTCAACGCCCCCTTTCTTTTACTGAAGAGCTTGAAACACCTGTCTTCTATTTTTAAATGAAATTCATTAATTATATAACCTACTAGACACATAACTTTTATCAAAACAAGTCCTATAATATGTGCCCTCAATGTGATGTATAAAGTGAAAGTGAAGTTGCTCAGTCATGTCTGACTCTTTGCGACCCCATGGAATGTAGCCTACCAGGCTCCTCCATACATGGATTCTCCAGACAAGAATACTGGAGTAGGTTGCCATTTCCTTCTCCAGGAGATCTTCCCAACCCAGGAATCGAAGCTGGGTCTCCCGCATTGCAGGCAGACGCTTTATCATCTGAGCCACCAGGAAAGTTCCCATTGTGATGTAAGGGAGAACTAAAAGTAATTAGTGAAGTGAAAGTCACTCAGTCGTGTCCAACTCTTTGTGACCCCATGGACCATACAGTTTATGGAATTCTCTAGGCCAGAATACTGGAGTGGGTAGCCTTTCCCTTCTCCACGGGATCTTCCCAACCCAGGGATCGAACCCAGGTCTCCCGCATTGCAGGCGGATTCTTTACCAGCTAAGCCACAAGGGAAGCCCAAAGTAATTAAAATAATATCTATTTTCTGTATGTAAGTATTTCACATAACTACATGACGTTATGAAATAGAGGTATGTTTAACCCAGGGGGATAATCACAGATCCAGGCGCCAACAGAGGCATGGGCCCGATCTGCAGAGCTGAAGTGGGATCCTAGAAGCCCCCACACAACAGTCATTAACTCTTTCCTTTGCTGACTGTAGGGAGGGAAGGGTCCTGCAGGAAGGAGACACTAGGAGGCTGGGAAGCTCAGTGCAGCCACAACCAAGCTATTCTCCAAGCATTTAAATGTTTTAACACTAGCCTTTACTCATACCTATACATAGAATTACATGCCCAGACAGCTAAGATTCAAACTTGGTTATGTCTAACTCCAGAGCCCATATTCTTAATTACCTCATGTGGCTCTCTTGTCTTAACCCTAACTGGACTTGTCAGTTAATTCCACTGATGAAATGTCTCTTTCTAAAGATTAGGCTGCAAAAGGTCCATCTAGTCAAGGCTATGGTTTTTCCAGTAGTCATGTATGGATGTGAGAGTTGGACTATAAAGAAAGCTGCGTGCTGAAGAATTGATGCTTTTGAACTGTGGTGTTGGAGAAGACTCTTGAGAGTCCCTTGGACTGCAAGGAGATCCAACCAGTCCATCCTAAAGGAGATCAGTCCTGGGTGTTCCTTGGAAGAACTGATGTTGAAACTGAAACTCCAATACTTTGGCCACCTGATGCAGAGAGCTGACTCATCTGAAAAGACCCTGATGTTGGGAAAGATTGAGGGCAGGAGGAGAAGGGGACGACAGAGGATGAGATGGTTGGATGGCATCACCGACTCAATGGACATGGATTTGGGTGGACTCGGAGTTGGTGATGGACAGGGAGGCCTGGCATGCTGCGGTTCACAGGGTCACAAAGAGTCGGACACGACTAAGTGACTGAACTGTGTCAGAACTTAGGGAAGAAAGTATTCAAGAATCTGCTTTGTGACTTCAGGAGTGAGGACTCTAGATAACTAGAGTGGAAAGAGACAGTAGGAGAGGACAAAACTGAGTAGGCAAGGCTTGGAGGCCAAAACTCTAAACCGTGAAAAAGCTCTGAAGGTTCTCGAGTCAGAGCTGGAAAGCCAAAACCCCATAGTATGTAGAACAAAAAGAGGTGGAAAATGAGGATTCTCTTATGTTTCAGAAGCAGGGGAGGACAGGGATTTTTGCCAGTCTTTTTCACTGCCGCATCTCCAGGACCTAGCAGAGTGTCTTGCACAAAGCAGGGGCTCAATATACATATTTGTTTAATATACATGTGCATGCATAAAAGAAGTGAAACATGCCTATAATGCATATTTTAACAGTAAAAAATATTTAGCCAAGTACCACTGCTTCTGATACTGCATGACTGAATATCTGCCAAGAGAACAGCTCTGGGGCCATTTGCTGCACCAAGATCAATAATCTCCTACTTGAAATCAGATGCCAGTCACTAGGCTTCTGCAGAGACATCCTGTAAATCTCAAGGGGCTCTTCAGAGGAGGAAGCATGGGGGGGAGGGCAGGGGGGAGGTGAACAGTGCCAAGTCTCCTCAAGATCCTCCAAATGACCCATCTTATTCCTTTAGAGAGTGCAAGCCCAGTCCTAGGAGAGCCTGGTGGGGCAAGGCAGAGAAACGACAGACAGAGTGGGCTCAAGATCACAGGGCTGAAGTGTAAACAGATAAAGTAGGGGTTCCCCAGAAAAACAACCAGACAAAGCTTTCTTGGCATGAGAGAAGCCATCTCTTGCCTAAGCCATTTTGTGATCTAAGCCTGGCCACAATGCTTGTCCCTGAACAGCATGGCTCAGTAATAATGATCTTAATGGACCTAAAAAAAACGATCTTAAGATCCCCTGGAGCGGGAAAGGGGCTTCCCTGGTAGCTTGGACGGTTAAAGCGTCTGCCTACAATGAGGGAGACCAGGGTTCCATCCCTGGGTCGGGAAGATCATCCCTGGTTCAGGAAGATCCCCGGCAGCCCATTCAGTATTTTTGCCTAGGAAATCCCATGGACAAAGGAGCCTGGTGGGCTACAGTCCGTGGGGTCTCAAAGAGGGTCGGACACTGACTGAGGATCTGAAAGGGACCTAAAAAACAACTGTTATCAGGCAGGAGAAGAAGCAATAATAAAAATCAGTTGTAAACTCCCATTTCTATTTCCTTGACCAAGATTAGCCTGAAGCATATTCTCCAGCTGTTTTGCAAAATTTGAACCCCCTTGGGCACTCAATCATCAGATCAACTGGGATGATGCTGCTGACCTTTCTTACGACCCCCTTCCCCGAACCCGTGGCTTCCACTAAAACTGGAACTCTGTTGACCTTTGCCACAAGTCTATGCTGAATTGCCTTCCGCTGGAGCCACTTCATGAATATGCATGTATCCCTAGCTTAAAACCTGGAGAAGGAAATGGCAACCCACTCCAGTATTCTTGCCTGGGAAATCCCCACGGACGGAAGGAGCCTGGAAGACTACAGTCCAAGGGGTCGCAAAAGAGTCGGACACGACTCAAGAGACTTAACTTACTTTAGCTTAAAAGGCCCCGGATTTCTGTTGGGGAGACACTGCTTTGGGAAAGATCCCCGGTATTCTCCTCACTTGAAGCAAGGAATAAATCCTTCCTTCTGATCTTTGGCTTCATTGGGTCTTTCTGTTTCGTTTTTTTTTTTTGGCTTGACACCCACCAAGACGTGACCCCAGTTTTCTGGTAAAAGTAGGAGGTGCTAAGCGGGAAGAAGGGGCCCCAGAGCTGGCAGCAAGGGAAGAAGAGTAGGTTATAGCTGGGTGTGAGAGAGAGAACCTGAGAGGAGCCCGGTCAATACTGGGGACCCGCAGGGGGCGGCCACACACTGTCTCCCACATTCGCGAACCCTGGAGGACGCCAGCCCCTCACGACCTACCTGCCAGGCGCCCGGTGAGAGGAAACCAGGACTCTCCCCCGAGTCCGGATGACAAGGTTCTGCCACAGTCACCTACGCGCCCGGCGCGGAGAGCGAACTGAAGGGCGCATGCGCCAGTGTGACCGCGGCCTCCACGTGGCCCGGAGTCGCACGGAGACTACAACTCCCAGAATGCCGAGCGAGCCCCCGGCGACGCTTTAAAGCAGAGATTCTGGCCCCGGCTGGTCAGTCAGATTAGGCGCAAGCGAGACTTGTGTTCTGCGTAGTTGTTTCCGAGGGGAGCAAGGGAAAAGGGTTAGCCATGTCGTCTTTGGTCAGAAGGGTGATCAGCACCGCGAAGGCCCCCGCGGCCATTGGTCCCTACAGGTACAGGAGGGCTGTGGGAGCCGAGAAGGACTCGAGGCGTCTGGGGTCGCGACCCCGGAGCGGGGACACAGGGCGTGTAGGGTGGGGGTTTGGGGC
Organism: Dama dama; assembly: GCF_033118175.1. Taxonomy (NCBI): domain Eukaryota; kingdom Metazoa; phylum Chordata; class Mammalia; order Artiodactyla; family Cervidae; genus Dama; species Dama dama. The sequence goes on from NC_083701.1 coordinate 64,111,424, forward strand.
TTGGGCTAGTCCGAGTCAGAGCTGCTGCGGACCTCGGGGTTCACTGTGCCCACTGGGACTGAACCATAGCAGGCAACGCACCGAGAGACTCAATACCAATTGTGTTATAAAATTATAAAATTACCAGTTGTATTTAAAGTTATAAAGGAAAAAAGATGTGAGGGGAGACGTCATGAAATAAAAGGGGAAAGTTGGGAGCGTGCTGGAGAACAAAATGTAGGGAACTAGGACATTACAAATGAGAATATTTTCTGAATAACCGTGAAATGGGGTAAAACAGATTTTACTTCTAAATTTAAAGTTAAGGTTTCTTTATAAAAATTTTTTTAAACATTTAATGCCATTGAAATGTGTACTTAAAATGGCTAAAATGGGGGAAAAAAATGGTTAAAATGGTAGGTTTTATGTTTAGAAACAATGGTGGGACTTTTTATCTGAGAATTAATTGCCTTTAAAGTTGATTTGTTTGGCTCTCTTTCAGGTCTCAGTGTAGCTTATGCTCTTCCCTGTGATTTTGTTACAAATTCTGATATTTAGTTTCCTCACTACAAAAATGATCAGTTAAAGTAAACTGTGTATCCTTCTTGACCCTTCAGCAATGATTAACCTTGTCTAATTACTTATTTTCTTGAGTGCTTGGCTGTGCTTTCTTTTGTTGGTTATGGGATCTTAGTTCCCTGACCACGAATTGAACCCAGCCACTGGAGGGAAAGTGCCAAGTCCTAACTACTGGACCCAGAGAATTCCCTGTTTAGTGTTTAAGAAACTCCCAACTACTTTCCAAAGTGTGTGTACTATTTTGCATAACCACCAACAAAGTATGAGGGTCCCATTTTCTCCACATCCTCATCCATACTTATTATCAGTCATGTCTTACTGTGTGTAGTGTAGAGTGGCTTTGGTTTGCATTACTCCTTCACTCTTCGTATGTCTTCTTTTATGAGGTGTCTGTTCAGATCATTTGCCCAATATTTTGCTGGGTTGTTTGTCTTTATATTATTGAATTATATAAGAGTTCTTTATATATTCTGAATACAAATCCATTGTTAAATAAGTGTTTCACAAATATTTTCTCCCAATTTGTGACTTGGGTTTCCATTTTCTTAAAAATGTCTTTCAATAAGCAAAAGATTTTAATTTCCATGAAGTCCAGTTACCAATTTTTTATTTTATATTTTGTACTTTTTGTATCTTAGCAAAGAAATCTCTTAGCATTGAGTTTTACATTTTATATTTTACATCTATTGGATTTCTGTTCTTTGCAGTCAGGCTGTGTTAGTCGACAGGACCATTTACATTTCAGGACAGCTAGGCATGGACCCTGCAAGTGGACAGCTTGTGCCAGGAGGGGTGGCAGAAGAGGCTAAACAAGTGAGTCATTTTCCATATTTGAAGTTCCCTTTTATACTTCTTTTTCATCATATTGAGAAATATTAAGAATGCATTTGGCTGATTTGTTTTATAGAGATTATCAGATAGATGCTTTTTAAGTTATTGGTTGACTTAAGACAGTTTTATGTCAATAGAAAGTTGGAAATTTGATGAATCATTTAACAACCTAAAAAAAAAAAGATTTTACTTGCCAAGGTGACTTATTGGGTATTAACCAAATTTACTGTGGTAATCATTTCACAATACATATATGTATTAAATCATCATGTTATTTACCTAAAACTAATGCAATGTTTTATCTGTTATATTTCAGTGAAATGGGAGGGAAATTGTGAAAGCAACTGTGAATTGTGAAAACATCTTGCCACTTCCACATGAGTTGGGAAATTTTTTTAGAGCCAATGACCTGCAAAAATAATCCACCACCACAGAAGTAAAAATCAGTGTTTGTTAGAAAGAGAGAAATATCAAAGGTTACATGCAGTATGCAGTATATTTCCTAAAATATTAATAAGGATGGGGGTGTAATTCTAATCCAATAAATAGAATTAAATTATCATTTAGTACATTCACTGAGTCATTTGTGATGTCCAAAGGTAGAAAATAACCTAAAATGTACATCATGAGGAACTAGCTAAAGAAATCCTGCTAGATCTGTACAGCTAAATTAATATGGAAATATCTTCCAGATGAATTGTTATATAATAAAACCAAGATACAGAACATCTTGCACAATAAGCTACCATGTGTGTGTGTTTGTCTCTGCCTGTGTCTGTCTGTCTAAGGATATATACATTTATGCTGGTATAGGTATTGGCTGTCTCTGGAAGGATACACAAGAAACTAGAAACAGTTTTCTAGTGGCTGCCTTTGTTGAAGGAAACTCGGGAGGGGGAGTAAGGGTGAAAGACATCTTTTCACTGTGTGTGTTTTTTGTAGCTTTTGAATTTTTTGCCATATCCATGTATAACCCATTTAGAAGATTAAATTTTTTAAAATCATAAACTATGATAATGTGACCAGTCAAAGTGGAAGACTGAATTGGAAAAACAATCAATTAAGGACAGAGTGAAAAACTAATGTTTTTCCAAAGACCAAAGTGTCAAACGCACACAAAATTTACTAATAATTGTTTTTTAAGAAAAAGGAAAGAACCTCTTTAAAAATATTGCTTCAAAGAAAACAGGTTTTAATGCTTACTAGCTCATACTTTTCCTGAAAGTGATACAGAATTAGGAGCCCCAGTAGTTACTTCTGTTTTATCTTAGTTGACATTGGTTGAGAATTTCACAATTCTAGCATTGAGGAAGAGACGTCAGTCTTTCTCCTCACAAAAAGAGACAAATTCTCACTATATTTCAGAAAGACTCATTCCATCAAAGAAAGCCAAGAGGCAGTTTACTTGTATAGAGGTGGCTTATGAAGAGTGAAATTCCTAGAAAAGGAAGATTTCTCTGCAACATAGGAAGTATTAGTAAAAGATGGTTAACTGAATTGAGTTAAATCTTCCTTGTAGCATTAGTGCCTAAGGGCTTTCTTGCCTTGGTTCACAGGCTCTTAAAAACATCGGTGAGATTCTGAAAGCAGCAGGCTGTGACTTCACAAATGGTGAGCAACTTCAAATTACTTCACATTTCTGTTTGATAATCTTTTGGTCTTTTTAAAGAACACATGGCATCTGATAATTTGTCCTGCCATATCTTTTGTTCTTTGAAGCTGGCTGAATTTCAGTCCCATAGACACGATACCAATGAAAAATTAATCAGTAGTCGATCTAGAGCCATATACACAATATCAGTAAAAAATTAATCAGTAGTCAATCTAAGAAAAAAATGGAACATTTTATTTGACCCAGCCTGAGGATGATACCTGGCAGACAGTCTTGCAGAAAGCTCTGAGGACTATTCTGAAGAGGTAAGGGGAGAGGCCAGCGTATACATGACTTGGCACACATCTTGGCAGAAGGTTAGTGCTATTCATGAGGAACAGATAGCTAAGTTAATGGTTTTAGTGCTAGGTATGGGAACATATATAAAACTAGATTCATAACATTTTCTCCTGAAAATATCTATCTGGGGGCCGGTTCTGCCAATTTCCCTAAAGCACGAAGTGCCTTATCCTGATCTTCCTGAATTCCTTTTAGGATGTTTTGTAGGTCAGCGACTACAGTGGCTAATGACTTGATTCTTGTAGAACTGGATGCTCCCTTTTGATCTTAATTTCAAAGTCTGGGAGGTATTTCATGACCAGTTTGTCCCACAGGGCTAAAAATGCTCATTGCCAGGTCGGGCGAAGACTTCGTTGATATGTCACTCAGTGTGCTGTTAGTGGACTAAAGCTCTGTTAATAGTAGCCAGACGCCAGGAAACGATTCTCTCTTCTTGCTGCTTCCCATATCTAGAGTACAACTATTATAATCATCGATCTTGAAAAACTGTATTTTAGGTCAATAATTTCAAGTCATCTAGTTATTTTTATTGGAGACTCAGTCACATTTGATAATGCAAGAAACAATAATCTTGCAAAATAAAACACAGGTAATATAGCTAGTGACATGAATAAACTCTTAAGTAAGTTATGTTCTAGGGAGTTGCATGGCTGGCACCAGCACAAGAAGAATTGAACTTTATGGTTGAACAAGTATTTCTGTTGTTGAAGTGGTCTGGCTAATGCTCTATGAAGACACCCAGTGCACACTAGAGGGGAGGCAGGACTAAATGGGCAGAGAAAAGAAATTTTATGTTAACATTTTTCTTGTCTTGCCTTAAAATGTGAATTTTATTTCATCACTACCATTTTTCTAAGTAATGTTTTGGATTAGACCAAATAACTAAACAAGCCTAATGACAATGTATATATCTCCTAGTGGTAAAAGCAACTGTTTTGCTGGCTGACATAAATGACTTCAGTACTGTCAACGATGTCTACAAACAATGTAAGTTATCTGGCTTTGTTACTGTTTTCCGTTTTAAAGAGAAGTGTGTCTATTGGACCCCCCTGATGGCCCAGCAGAAAAGAACCCACGTTGCAGTGCAGGGGATGCGAGTTCAGTCCCTGGTCCCAGAAGATCCCACATGCTGAAGGGCAACTATAAACCCAACATAGCCAAATAAACAAACATTTTAAAAAGGTACATATTAACCTCAATAAGTGTCCATTATAAACTAAGAAGGGCTTTCCTGGTGGCTCAGTGGTAAAGAATCCGCCTACAAATGCAGGAGAGGTGGGTTTGATCTCTGGGTCGGGAAGATCCTCTAGAGAAGGAAATGGCAGCCCACTCCAGTATTCTTGCCTGGGAAATCCCATGGACAGAGGAGCCTGGTGAGCTACAGTCCATGGGGTCACGACTTAGCAACTAAACAACAACAATACATTAAGAATGTTGGGCGAGGTTAAAGAAATGGTCATAGATCCTGTCCTAAAAGAATGAATAGCTGATTAGAAACATGAAGTGTGTCCCCATGAAAAAGATCCAAGACATTTCTATTGCATTCCCTAGAAAAACATACTGCAACCAGACAAATCCTTTTTCCTTAAGCTTAATTTTATTACATCCTCCTCAGGTTTTCTGTACTCTCCTAATCATTTTTCAACACATGACTGCATTTATTATTGCTGTGATGAGGTCCAGCCACGATCTGTCCTCTGTCAGAACCATTAACTGGTTAGTTAATATTTCTGTGCCTTGGTTTCCTCATATCCTAAATGTGGATAACATCTTGTAAGGTTGGAATTTTAAATGAGTTAATACAGCATGTAAGCATGCATGTTAGAACAGATTCTGCAGAGTATATATTTTCATTTTTTTCCCAGAAAGCTAAGATATTTTTAAGAATATTAAGTATCATGGGACTCAGGGCAAAGTATTTTGTCAAACAAATATGAACATGAGCTTCTTTTTTCCAATGTTGCTTGTATCTAAGAACTGACATAGATCTGGATCACTTACCAGATTCTTGATCCTGCAGTGTTGAATTATAATATAGTATCTGAAAAAACTAAAATGAAATTCTTTTAAATTAGATTTTCAGAGTAGTTTTCCTGCGAGAGCTGCTTACCAGGTTGCTGCTTTGCCCAAAGTAAGTACACATTTGTCTTAAAAATTAAGAAAATTAAAGATCAAGGCCACAAGCTTCCCTGGTGACCTAATGGTAAGAGTCCACTGGCCAGTGCAGGGCACATGTGTTCAGTCGCTGGTCTGGGAAGATCCTACATGCCACGGGGCAGCTATGCCCGTGTGCCAAAACTACTGAGCCTGCGTGCCTAGATACTATGCTGCACAACAAGAGAAACCACCGCCATGAGAAGCCCGTACACCGCAACTAGAGAGCAGCCCATACACGTCACTACTAGAGAATAGCCCTTGCAGCAGTGAAGACTCAGCACAGCTAAATATAATAAATAAATCTTTTTTTTTTTTTAAATCAAGGCCACACATGAATGTGAATACAACAGAATCATTTTACTTAAGAGAAGTAAAACAGCAGCTGTATTATTTTGCTGTTACTTAATGACTATAAATTGAGCCAGGTCTGTGAGTCTACAGTTAAAATTTTAATTTTCTATCATATAATAAAAAATTTAGGAAATGCCCTGGCAGTCCAGTGGTTGGGACTCCGTGCTTTCACTTCTGAGGGCCTGGGTTTGATCATTGGTTGGGGAACTAAGATCCCACAAGCTGCATGGCTTGGCCCACAACAAAAAACACTAGACTTTCCATTAGAAAAAATCATCTGAAAAACAATGGCTCATAGATTTCTCACTGTTCTTACTTTGGTTTTCTAATTGAACTAGAAGCACTTCCTATGCCCCTTAGCAGTACGATATTTCTACTTATAAAAAAGCAATTCTCATGGACTTCTATTGGAAATTTTCCACCAAAGAAATTTAGCTTCTGTGAATGGTATTTTTGTTGCTTTGTCTGTTACTTGGAATGATCAGTATCATCAAATTTATTAAGATACAGAATGAGATAGAAGGAGCTCTGAACTTGGCATAAGACATGGGTTTGAACCTCTGCCACTTGGCTTTGTGTTCTGGGATGGGTTAAATAACCTTTCTAAGCTTCAGTGTCTCATCCTCTGCACTGAGAGAACTCTGATAACAGAGCTGCTAGGGGAGTCACATGAGCTAACATAAATATACGTGCTGAGCACAGTAGCCTAGCCTCTTCTTAGTGATTCTTGGTCAATGTGCCCCCTCCTTTCCTTCTTTGAAAAGTTTAATGTTAAAAATGCATATGTTTTCAGTAGGTATTATGGTGCCCTCTTAATCTGTTATTTTCCCAACAGGGAGGCCGTGTTGAGATCGAAGCAATAGCTGTGCAAGGACCTCTCACGACAGCGTCCCTCTAAGTGGGCCAAGTGTTATTTAGTTTGGAAATTTAATAGTATTTTTAAACTTAATGGCTTAATCTTTGTTGGAAAGGGTAAGGTTGAAGTATCTGGAGATATTATGGAAATACCACATAATAAGGAGAACTGAACATGAATTGAAGATTAATGATGAATCTAGTTACTAATGTTATAAACTACACTTCTATAACAGTTGTATTGCTGGATGTGGGAAAACAGACATGCCTTAATTAGTTAACTCAGAAGAATAAAAGTAGAAGGAAATAACATGTAGGAAAGATGAGCTACTATTCCTGAGAAATAAGAAAGAGCACACCTAATTCAACTAAACCCTATTAATTTAATGATGTGAAGTATTTTATTATGTCAGATATGTGATTTTTACTGGAATAAAATTAAAGCATTTAAATTTGAATGGCAGAGATAAAGGAGAAGAAACTGGACCAAATTTTATATAGATAATATTTTTCTAGTGGAAATAAAATAGCATGCAGATTTTCCTTGGTGTTATTCCATTCACTGATTTTTTAACAGTTTAATTTAGATATTAAATTACATTACCTAAATAAAGGTGAAGAAACTATTAAGTTTAAACTCTCAAATATTTTTTCTCAAAGTTTACTTCTGACTTTACATTTTTACACTGTTGTAAAGGCTCTGTATAACCATTTTATGTTTGTTCTTTGAAGTCTTTTCACATAGAAACTACTACATGAATACCTCCTTGTTGTAGAATAAATTCCAATACAGAATTTTATAGATTTAAGAAGTAAAAGTTCCCTTCACTCACTGTCTATTTCACTCACCTCCCCAAAGACAACCACTGCTGAGGATTCTGAGTGAGTGTAACCAGCAGATAGTTTTCTATCCATTACATATTTGGTCTTCTAGTTTGGTTTTGACTTATTTATATAAATGGAGCTTTACTGTATATATTATTCTACAGATTGCTTTCTGCTTGTCTTGAAGGTTTTCCATATAGATACATATTGATCTACCTCATTTTTAAAGCTGTTGCAGACTTCTTTTATGTAGATATACCTTAGGTGAGTTTAACCATTGTCCAAACAATTCCATGTTTACAAAATTACCATATCAGTGTGCTGTAACATTCTTACTTACACATGTAACATTTTACATACCTATTTGTTTCAAGTTGTTTTAGAAATGTCTTGCTAATTTGTAAAGTTTGGTCACCAAAAGATAATGTTAGAAGCACTTCTGAAGAGCAGTTTTAAGACCACAGACTTTGGAGTAATTCCAGCAGGCTTCAAGGCCCGGATCTACCACTTATTAGCTCTATGACCTTCAGCTAATTACTTAACCTCTTTTAAGTCTCAGTTTCCTGAAAGATAATAATTGCACCTTCTCAAAGTAATGTCGTAAGGACTATTCAACATTAAGAAGAAGAAAAAAACTTAAGATCATGGCCTCTAGTCCCATCACTTCATGACAAATAAAAGGGGAAAAAGTGGAAACCATGACAGATTTTGTTTTCTTGGGCTCCAAAATCACTGTGGATGGTGACTGCAGCCAGGAAATTAAAAGACGCTTGCTCCTTGGAAGGAATGCCATGACAAATTTAGACGGCATATTAAAAAGCAAAGACATCACTTTGCCGACAAAGGTTTGTATAGTCAAAGCTATGGTAGTAGTCATGTACGGTAGTCATGTACAGATGTGAGAGTTGGACTATAAAGAAGGCTGAGCCCGAAGAATTGATGCTTTCAAACTGTGGTGCTGGAGAAGACTAGAGATGAAACCAATCAATCCTAAAAGAAATCAACCAGGAATAGTCATTCAAGGATTGATAATGAACCTGAAACTCCAATACTTTGGCCACCTGATGCAAAGAGCCAACTCTGGAAAAGACCCTGATGCTGGGAAAGATTGAAGGCAGGAGGAGAAGAGGACAACAGAGGACGAGATTGTTAGATGACATCAGTGGCTCAGTGGACATGAATTTGCGCAAACTCTGGGAAATAGTGAAGGACAGGGAAGCTTGGCATGCTGCAGTCCATGGGGTCGCAGAGTTGGACATGACTGAGCGACTGAACAACCACCACCAGTATTCTTGCCTAGGACAGAGTAGCTTGGTGGGCTACAGTCCATGAGGTCACAAGAGTCAGACACAACTTAGAAACAACTACAGTGAGATCATCATATTTTTCTCAGTTTGCTAATAATGGTAAAATACACCCATAGTAATGAGTTTTTTATAGTATAGAACCAACTCTCATTCCTAGATAAATTCACCTTGTTCAACATACATATTTATAACATATTTCATACACTCAAATTCAGAATGAGGTATTTTGTTTAGGATCTCTACAGTTATGTTCATCCGTGAAACTGGCTTGCTTCTTTTATGTAAGAGTTCATCGTAAATATCCTTGAATGTGTGATGGAGTTTACCTATAAAACTGCTGGAGCTTGATATTTTCTTTGGGAAAAATTTTAAACTACTGATTCAATTTCTTTAATGGTAACAGGAACATTCAGATTTTCTAGTCTTCAGTCAGTTTTGGTCATTTACCTTGTTATAGAATTTGCACACTTCATCTAAATTTCACCTTTTAATCTCTTGCATCTGTATTCAATGCCTTCTTTTCATCTAATAGTTTATTTGTGCTATTTTTTAAATCAGCCTTGTCCAGAAGTTTACCCATTTTATGAATCTATTTAAAGAATCATTTTTTGTTTAGTCTTATCTTTAGCATTAATTTCTGCTCTTGTATTTAATATTTTCTCCAACTTATGTATAAGACATTTCTTTCTGCTTTTAATATTAAGACTTTGTATGTGACAGAAACCCAACTCAAACGTGTATAAAAAGGAAAAAAAGAGGAATTCATAGGATCATGTAACAGAGAAATCCAGAGTACAGCTGACTTTAGATATGTGTGTTCCAAAAATCTCCCGGCTCCATCTGTCTCAAGGGGAAGATGCTGCTGGCTCAATGTAGAGACTACCAAGGTACCAATCCCAGCAGAAAGGCAGGCAGGAAAGTCTGAGAAGCTTCTGATTGGTCCAGCCCAGGATAAGGACCAATTCCTAAGCCAATCACTGTAGGCAGGAAATCAAATAAAATTGACCAATAAGGGTCCAAGGGGCATCCTTATAGATAAGTCATGACTTCAGATTCTAACTCTGCAATGAAAAAACTGGAAGTAAAATGCTGGTATCCAAGTTGATTGATTTGTTAGTGGCTGGGTTGGGATTTTGAGTCTTCTTCCCACACTTAAGGAAAATTATGATAGTGTTCAATGTGAAAAGGAACACATTGCATGTTAGCCTTTCAAACCTACACAGCAATCTCTTTTAAGTGTGTAATTAAACAAATGATCACAAGATGTCTAAAGTCACCCATATTTCCCTGTTACACTCCTTACCTTTGATGGAATGTGTGATTTTAAAAATGTTTTTCTTTCTCAAGGACGCAAGTCAAAAGTAATATGTTTCTATAACAAAAATTCACATAGAGAAACTTTCCAACACTTTATTTCTAGTAACATTCCATCAAAATTGTTAATATTGAACCAGCAGTACAAAACAATTTTATAAAAATTTTGGCCGTATTTTTCCTATAGCCAATTATAGTCAGTTCTGAGGAAATTATCATGATTATATAAGAATAAAGAGCATTTATTAATAAATAGCATCAACAAGTATTCAGAATGTGAAATTTGTACTAAGCTCTGTAAAGTACTTTCCCTGCTCTAAAGGGCTTAACAATCTTTTTGCTAACATTTGGTCAACAATTAGAAAGCATTAAAAAATAACTTCAAATAAAAACTTTAGTTTCAGTGTTTCTAAGATATCAGAAAATTAGTTCTCATAAATTGTAGCCAGCTAAGTGCTAATATGCCTGGGCATAATTGCTCTATAACACTAATAAATATTTACTAATATAGCAAGTGTTATTGATTTGTTTTTCTTTTCCTTATTTTGTTTTTTTGTTCTTTTTTTTTTTTTTAGCAAGTGTTATTGAAACATTCTCTGTAACCTACTATCTCCAATAGATTCCAATGAGGAAAATTCAGAAGTACTATGCTCAGTGGTTCAGTAGACAAAGTTCTATTAATAGTTGTGCCTTGGCTAGTTTGCTATTGCAACACTAAAAAAGATAGTAATCCCTCAGGTACATCAACATGATTTTTGACCGAATTATGTGTAATGTTTAGATTTCCTCCTTTTAAAGTTTATATTTTCTGAAGTTTCTAATATGAACATATATCCATTTTTTACTAAGAAAAAAATTTTAATGGTAAAGGAATTCTTTCCTATGATTATTACCAAAGCAGTCACTGTGTCACAAGTACTTAGATAAAAGCAGTGTTTTTACCCCTCCAAAAAAAAAAAAACTCTTTAACAAAGCTCTGATATCCAGAAAACTTGAAGCAAATCCATAGTGATCCACTAAATAACTACAGTTGAAAATAAACTTTTAGTTAGTCCCCACACTGAATTGCCATGAGTTCACCTTTGAACCTTATGACTTCCTGGTGAGGTGCTGGGCTGAAACACCCTCCCAGCCCAAAGCCTCTGGACAGCTACACAGCTGCAGTGGACAGCCTCCTCTTCTGTCACTGAAGAATTTTTTTTAAGTATTTGGGATCAGGATCACATATACTGATTCAATATAATATCCATTATTTTTTTCATAAATTTATATGATAGTATGAATTATTATATCTTGATAGTTACTTCTATTTTGTTAAGAAAAATTTTAGAACTACATTTTGGGTTTCCCTGGTGGCTCAGTGGTAAAGAAACTGCCTGCAATGCAGGTGTGGGTTTGACCCCTGGGTGGGGAAGATCCCCTGGAGAAGGAAGTGGCCCATTCCAGTATTCTTTATTTATTTATTAAATTTTATTTATTTATTTTTGGCTGCAGTGGGTCTTCATTGCTGTGCTCGAACTTTCTCTAATTGCAACAAGTCGGGGCTACTCTAGCTTCAGTGCTCGGCCTTCTCACTGCAGTGGTTTCTCTTGTTGCAGAACACGGGCTTTAGAGGGCAGGCTCAGTAGCTGTGGCATACACAGGCTTAGTGGCTCTGCTGCACTGGAATCTTCCCGGACCAGGGGTTGAACCAGTGTCCCCTGCACTGGCAGGCAGATTCCCAACCACCTGATCACCAGGGAAGTCCCCCACTCTAGTATCCTTGCCTGAGAAATCCCATGGACAGAGGAGCCTGGCAGGCTGCAGTCCATGGGGTCACAAAAGAGTCAGACACAACTTAGCGACTAAACAACAACAGTCTATATTTTATAAGGAAAAAAAAATAGATTAGGAGGTCAGCCACCTGAGACAAGATTAAGGGAGTGCCAGCCCTGCACACACCAGAGACTTGTCACAGACCCTGCCTTTGAACATTGTTACAAAATCCCTCATCAAATCCTCTGGGGTGGGGGACACCCAGGCAGGAGCCCATCTGTTTCCTCTTATGCCTCGCAAAGTAACAAAACTATCCTTTTTAACTTCACCCCCTCCCCGGGGGAAAAAGAAAAAAATGAGACAGACTTCAAAATCATGGTCCCTAACTGGTTTCTCAGAACTCTTTCTGGAAACCAGTGAGGCAGGCAGATCTCTGTCCTAGTAATGGATAGAGTTGTGTGTTTACTCACATCAGTTGCACACTATTAAACTGAAAGGGTAATTTAGACAAACATAATACACACTGGCCCCTCTTCGACCTTCAACAGTTATTAAAGCCTGGCTTTGACGTCTGCAGACTTCTTTCAGTAGGTGCAGAAATAATGATATGATTGTTAGCTTGCAATATCTCAGCTATTGCCCAATACATTTGCTGGGTGGTGTTTCTGAAGTAAAGCTGAAGGTCTCCAATTTGATTTCATGTGGGTTAGTACTGCCAGGGAATTCCTTAACTTTTGCTGGAAGTAACAAGAACTGAAAAGAGAAATTCCGTATCTGTCAACGGCTCTCTGAGATTATACTGATTCTGTTCATTCAATTAAAACCTTGAGATTACAGCCAGTCTCACTCCTTAACTTTATAAGCTCTGGGGACGAGAGGAGCTGACAAAATTTTAGATGAAATGACACTTTCTGAGCAAAGGCTTTCAACTTTTCAGACACAGCCCTGCCTTGCTATTAGAGGATCACTCTCCTTTTACCCAACAGAGGCACATGGGCTACATGAAACAGCTTTATGATGTTCACAATGTTGACATTGTGAAACAATTCAGAATTGGGTCACCAAATTAGCTTTATAATGATGAGATGCTTGTAATGTTAGACACTCTGACCATCTATTGTATTTGCCAAAAGAGCACATATTATTTGACTATGACCATCCAACACTCTTTGATTACTTCAGTGTGGAAAAAAAACTTTTTTTCCTTTAAAAGCCATTCTTGACTCAAGGCCAAGTGTGGAATAAAGCATCTGTTAAGAATGATGTGTGAAGAAAAAAATAGAAAAAACAAAAAGAATGATGTGCGGGAATTCCCTGGCAGTCCAGTGATTAGGACTCCGTGCTTTCACTGCCAAGGGCCCAGGTTCGATCCCCAGTCAGAGAACTAAGATACCACAAGCCATTCTGCATGGCCAAAAAATTAAAAAATAAATGATGTGGGTGTTTTGATTGCTCAAGGCTGTTAGCTATGTTAAGATTCTTACTTCAAAGTTTGAATGGAAAAAGCAGTGAGGTCACAGGTTGGTCTCACAGTCCTATCCTGTGGGTCCCCCAGGAGATGATACAGAGCACCTCTGACCAAGAGTCTGGAGTCTGGGTTGGGGAGTTCCTAGATTGGTAACTGGCACCCCCTGTCGATAAATGCCAACGTTTGCCCCCTAATGAGGATCAGTTCAGTTCAGTCACTCAATTGTGTCCGACTCTTTGCGACCTTGTGGACTGCAGCATGCCAGGCTTCCAGGTCTATCACCAGCCTCCAGAATGTGCTCAAACCCATGTCCATCTAGTTGGTGATGCCATCCAACCATGTCATCCTCTGTCTTCCTCTTCTCCTGCCTTCAGACCAGCATCAGGCACTTTTGCAGTGAGTCAGTTCTTCGCATCAGGTGGCCAAAGTATTGGAGCTTCAGCTTCAGCATCAGTCCTTCCAATGAATATTCGGGGTTGATTTCTTTAGGATTGACTGGTTTGATCTCCTTGCAGTCCAAATGTGGATGCCAGCTGACAAATCATTTGTTCACCATTTCCTTCCCAGTTACATATGGAAAAGTCTGCAATCATCTAAACAGAACACACACTCGGCTACAAAGTGGCTATACATCATCCTGGAATTAGAAAATTCAGTCCTGGGGACTTCCTGGCAGCCCAGTGGTTAAGCCTCACCTTTCAATGCAGGGGGTGTGGGTTCAATCCCTGGTCGGGGAAGTAAGACCCTACATGCCTTTCAGCCAAAAAACCAAAACATAAAACAGAAGCAATGTTGTAACAAATTCAATAAAAACTTAAAAAACAAAAATAGCAAGAAAATCCAGCCCTGATGGTAGTTTTTCTTTTTTTTTTTTCTGATGGTAGTTTTTCTATTAATTCATTTTAAATAGCTCAAGTCTTAATCCAGCTTCTGCATTTTGAATCTGGAAGCAAAGTTAATAAACTTCTCTCAAAGTCTGGGGACTAAGAATCAGAGTGTACTTCGCTATGATATATCAGTTTTAGGCAAAAGAAAGAAAACTTTAGCATAGGAAAGGATGATTTTGTGGTTTTATACGCACTTTTTCATAATATAAGGGCTAAATAAATTGTCATTTGCATTTTAAAATGTAGATGTGTACACACACACTTCTGTTTTAGCATATCCATATAGCCTGGCATATACATTACCTTCTTATGGAAGAATCAGAGGCAAGAAGCTTTATTATCTTTTCATAGAAGGACTAAAGGACATGGGGGGAACAACTTTTCATACCTTTCTGTATTATTTGAATTTTACTACAGGCAATTATTACTTTAATTTTGTTTAAAAAAATTAATTAGATTATTTAGATGGAATATTTTAATTTTGGAATATTCAAATATTATGGAACATTTCAATTTTCTTTCTAGGTTTTTAATTTAAATGTATTAATATTATCTAAAAGAATAAGAACAATTTCTAAAAATGTCTTAGTAACCACATTAAAGGCATTAAAGGCATTATTACTAAGCTTGACCAGCTTTGGAATGAAAACATTAGAATCACACAAATCCATATTTTATATATTTTTTTTAATGACGTAAGTATAAATGGGAACCCTTGGTACTTGTTATTCACCTATCATTTTCATGAACGCACCCATCTTTTCCATTAAAAGAGTAAAACGCATGAATTCAAAGACACATAAAATAGTCCTTCTTCTCAATAAAATCACAATCCAGCTTCTTTATTTTGCAGACAGGATGAGGTCATCTACTCAAGTAACTCCTCTTGTTACCTACCTCAATTCAACTCTTTAAAGTCAGGAACATAAAAACATTAAAATCAGAGTAAAGATAATTCTTCCCTCTATTCTATGTTCTTAAAATTAATTACATCATCTTCATAGTTTAATACAGAAGCTAAAGTAAAAGAGTCTAGTTAATTCATCTGAGAAGTTATCCTTAAACTATATATTTACAAATAAGATAAAGATACCAAATGTGTCCAGAATATTATTCTATCCTGATATAAGCACAAGGCACTCACTGGTGAAAAAGATTGCTATCATTATTCTTATTCACATATAATCACAGATAGTAATTTACCAAAATCCCTTGGCAACTTTGGAGGAATTCTTGAAAGGTGACTTTGTATGATATATCATTTTAACATTAATGAAATATTATAAATGGTTTTAAAATCTTGATTTTTTTAGCTCTTTCCCACCTCTAAAGCCTAATATTAAATCAAAGTAACCTTAAAAAAAAAAAATAGAGCCCAAGGAATAGACTCCAAATAGGCAACAAATCTAGTTTTTAATTCTTGCTGTTTGTTGCCTCTGAAATACATTTAAAAGTCAATTTAAAATAACTTTAATGTCAGTTAAAGGAATAACAGCAATTGAAACACCTCACATACATATAAAATCACTAGATGATTCAAAATGGCACACTGAAAAGGTGTAGCCTTTCATTGTGAAAAATGCCTAATTTTATAACAGCACCAGAGTCTGTATTCCTTTTACAAGAATTTTGTTACCTTTTTTCATACACCATGATCATTAAGGATCCTTGGTAGTAGATAGACTTAAGGTAAGAAGATAATTAAATGACACACTTTGCCAGGTTCCGACTAGCTTTCAATTCTGTGATAGGAAAGAAATACTAGGTGTAATTAGCCCCATTGTTATTGATCATTCTTCTTCCATCCTAATTCTGTGTGATTTCATTATCATGAGCTGCCTAAAATTCACTTAACTCCTTTCTCCAGCCACCTGTACTTAAAGGTGTATGTTTTCTTTTAGGGTCTCACTTTTCTACACTGAATGGACCCATTGCCACAATGAAGAAAATGCCCTCACACTCTTAAATGAATATATACTCTAGTCAGTACTGGCTCTGGCTACTGTAGTTCTGAATTCTAAGTAGCTAAGAAAACCATTTACAGCTTAGCAGTTCTATGGAACAATGTAATCAAGAACATGATACCACATTTTCCTTGTATAAAACATGTCGATGTTGAAAGATATACCATCTGTAACCACAACTTCACTGCAGTTTTCTGTCTTCTCTGTTATAACATGCTGTGTCCCTTCACCCTTCCATCCATACCTATCTGTGTGGCTGCTGAAAGATCCACGGCTTCTCCTGTTTCTTCTTCTTTTGTTTCAGCCTCTTCACTGACTTTCTTACTCTCCATCTCTGTTTCAACCATTTCTCCTGTCTCACCTGGAAAATTAACCAAAGGGGATATTAAAAGATACTTATTTGGCATTAACAACCAAGTGCCCCAAACTTGGTTTCCAACAAGGGCAGCCCTTACTCTTTAAGTCTAAACAGTAGGTTTCTCTGGGAATGTCAAGAAAGGCCATCACCCTGGGTCTCTCAGGTCCTCAGAGGGCTGATGTCACTTAATGTTTCTGAGTCTTGGCACTCTCTTATATAAAATCAGGATGCAGAATTACCCAGTAAGTGATGGCAGAACATATTACAAATAGAAAGTTCAAAATATGGTCTAGGGGTGCCCAGCAACCTGTCTTGTTTGGTCATTCTGGTATTCAAAGAAAACAGTCATCAAACTTTCAAAGAGCTGAAACATTAAAAGTCCGGGTATTGCACATACAAATGTTTCCCTAACAAGTCAGTTCGGGCAACACTGGCCCCTATGCTTTGAATAAAGCCAAGAAGCAGCTGCCTCTTTTGATAGGATTGTGCTCCTGTTCACCAAGGTCCCTGGGGCTCCCCACAACATTACATGTGCCCTTCAATTCACCCACTGTCATCATCCTAGGCCCCAAAGACTTGAGTGTGCCAAGGTTATATAACAAATATGTGCTTTTACTTGCTTCTGCCTTCTGATTCCCAGAGCACTTTAATACACCTTCATTAAAGCACTTACCTCAATAGATTGTGGTATTTTGTTTAAATTCTGCCTTCTCCCCCACTAGACTGTGAGCCCCTTGAGAACAGGGACTATCCCTTACTCCTGCACTGGGCACCAAGCAAATGATTAGACTCTCAAAAACTGCTGCATTAACAAGGGAAAGAATTAAGAAATAGATGAATGTTTCAGTTAATTCTACTGTAAGGTGAAGTTAAAATTTACCAAAATGTAAATCCTGCCCCAGAAGAATTGTTAAATTGTAACTCCAATAAAGAACGGTATAGATTCCATTTTCTTTATACAGGTAAGGTACATGTTTTAAAAATACCATTTGCTAAGACATAGTACATTTCTCTAGTCTTCTCATAAAGATAAAAAGAGAAGGAGGACAGGGGGAGATTGACAGTAATTTCTAAGGATAAAATTACAACGATGAAAATGACACTCTAAGAGGCATTATTTGTGTGTTCTTTCATTAAAAAGTCAGTTCCTGGGCTTCCCTGATGGTCCAGTGGTTAGGACCCTTGCAATACAGGGACACCGGTTTGATCCCTGATCTGGGAAGATACTACATGCCATGGAGCAACTAAGCCCACGAGCCATAACCACTGAAGCCAGCTCACCTAGAGTCTGTGCCCCACAACAAGGGAAGCCACTACAGTGAGAGAAGCCTGTGCACTGCAAGTATAGAGAGTAGCCTCCACTTGGCTGCAGCTAGAGAAAGCCCGCACACAACAAAGACCCGGTGCAACCAAAAATAAATAAATAAATAAAATTATATATTTAAAAAAGTCAGTTCCTCCACTGACCATCTTTACTTTGGATCCTCATACCATACATGGGGCCTGATGAAGAGTGAACTTGGAAAAATTCAGAAATTTTAACATCCCTTCAATATCCCATTTCATTTAACGATGAAACTAGGTTAAAAATCTAGATACTTTTCTAAAGACTATCCTTTAGAAAACTTTTGCTGGAAAGGCAAGTGCCTGTTGTTCAAGCCTGGAAGCCTTTTTAGTTTGGGTAACGGGAACTTCAACCACTGAGAGACTCCGGGGTGGGGGAGCTGTGTGTCAGCCTCCCCCACCCCCCCAGAGATGATCTCGTATGGAGCACGTCTAAACAACCTGATCTGACAGCATGACTTTTACCTTCAATGTGTTGGTCCTCTTCGTCAGTGTGAATTTTCCTGGCCATTTCCACCTTCGCCCCTGTCTCTAGAATTCCTGCCGGCTGTTCCATGCTTCCAACTGTTCTTTCAGGTTGGATCTTCTGCATGTTCCCAGGACCTTCGGGAGTTTTATAGAGTGAATCAGCCTTTACAGCTGTCGCCACAGACTGGCTTCCGTCCGACACTTCCGGTCCGCCATGCTCTCTGGGAATCGTCTCTCGAAGCTGGGATTGCTCATCTTTCCCCAGCGTTTCCTGAAGTTGCTTCTCTTCCTCAGCTCCCACAGACTGGCTTCCGTCCGACACTTCCGGTCCGCCATGCTCTCTGGGCATCGTCTCTCGAAGCTGAGACTGCTCATCTTTCCCCAACGTCTCCTGAAGTTGGTTTTTTCCCTCAGCTCCCACAGACTGGCTTCCGTCCGACACTTGCAGAGATGCATTCTCCTTGGGAACTGTTTCTACAAGTTGGGACTGCTCATCTTCTCCCACTGTTTCTTGAAGTTGCTGCGTCTGAGCTGTTTCCACAGGCTGACTGCCTTCCAATATCTCCGGAGATTCTGTCTCCTTGGTAACTGTCTCTGGGAGTTGGGACTGTTCACCGTTTCCCCCAGCTTCTTGAGATCCTGGCTCTCTGGCTGCTTCCAGAGGAACTCTCTCAGCTGTTCCTAGAGGCGTCATCTCTCTAGGATCCTCAGTACCTTGCACAGAGTCCCTTTCTCCCGCTGTTATCAAAGGCTGACCCTTGGCTTCCGCTCCTAAAGGTTCAGTCTCAGCGCTTCCTTTCAAAGGCGGAGCCTCTGTCGCTGCTTCCACATCCTCCTCCTTTCCTCCTGCTCCTGGAGCACCATCTTTGCCACCTGGCTGAGGTGGCTCAGACCCCTTCAGTCCCTCCAGAGGCTGAGTTTCCTCTGTGGCTCCTGGTGGGTCTGCAGCCTCCTTTGCCAGAGGCTCTTCAGGGAGGAACTGAACACCATTAGCTGTGGATGCGGCTGAGATCTTGAGCTTCTCTAATGGAGGAAGGCTTTCCTTTTGTACTTTGCCACACAAAGTAGATTCTTTTCCCTGTGCACGTGGTTTGGGCTGGACAAAGCAGGACTCACTTTCTTCTGTGGCTGAAAAATAGATATTTGAAGTTACTTTTTATTATTCATTTGAAACGAAAAATACACATTATTATTCAGTTTCTATCCTGAGACAGCGTATTGCTATCAAGAAGCAGGTTTAACAGTTCAAGAAAGTCCCGGGTAGACTCGAATACAGAGAGGCCATACCATGCCCCTAACACACCACAAGTCAAGTCTCTCTAGTGTTTTCAGCTCAAATACCTCGTCTTAAACATGAAGTCCTTCAAAATCACATTCTTTTCCCCTGTTTGTTCCTTGTGCACCTGCTCGTGGCTCCTGCCCCATATTCTAGTTTAGTACATTTTGTTTCCTCATGCTCTTTCCTCTGTCCTGCCCTTTCTCCTTCTTAGGCTGAGTAGATTTCACAGCCTAAGTAGTGACCCTTGGGCTGCTAGAGAGGTCTTATCTTCCCCTTAAAACAGAAGGACCAACCAAGACAGAATATTAAAAAGCAGAGACATTACTTTGCCAACAAAGGTCTGTCTAGTCAAAGCTATGGTTTTTCCAGTAGTCATGTATGGATGTGAGAGTTGGACTATAAAAAAGCTGAGCGCTGAAGAATTGATGCTTTTGAGCTGTGGTGTTGGAAAAGACTCTTGAGAGTCCCTTGGACTGCAAGGAGATCCAACCAGTCAATCCTAAAGGAAATCAGTCCTGAATACTCATTGGAAGGACTGATGCTGAAGCTGAAACTCCAATACTTTGGCCACCTGATGCGAAGAACCAACTCGTTGGAAAAGACCCTGATGCTGGGAAAGATTGAAGGTTGGAGGAGAAGGGGATGACAGAGGATGAGATAGTTGGATGGCATCACCGACGCAATGGACATGAGTTTGAATAGGCTCCAGAAGTTGGTGATGGACAAGGAAGCCTGGTGTGCTGCACTCCATGGGGTTGCAAAGAGTCGGATACGACTGGGTGACTGAACTGAACTGAACTGAAAGCAGAATGGCCCTCAGTGAATGGAAAAGGCCCCATGCCAGAGAAGCCTTACTATGTAAAGACTGAGATGTCTGGGACAGAAAGTAGCAGGCACAGATCAGTCTTGAGTTTCATTCATTTGGGGGGGCCCAATATGGGAGAGAGCTCAAGAGAGAGCTGGGTAGAATGCATTTTTTCCCCTGCATTTCTGGCTCTTCCTCCAATTGTGTAACCTTGGGAACTTGGTTCCCAGTAATAATGTCTGTAAAATGGCAGTGCATCTGTTTCTCCCACCTTTGTCATAGTTGCATGAGGCATCATATGACATTAAACAATGAAGGCAGAAATGTTCTCTGAACAGTTTTAAAAAGCAGCATGGCAACATGCTTACACCCTGTGACCCAGTGATCCTGCTTCTGGAAATCCATCCTAAAAACAAAAGTATCGGGAATATGCTTTGGGGAAAATGTATCAGCCCAGTATTATTTCGAATAGCAAAATTGGGGAAACAATTTAAAAGTCTAATAATTTAGGAGAAAGATCAATAATCCATTGGGTAGAATATTATTGTGTAATGAAAAGGGTGGTTATGCTGACCATATGCTAAAATAAGATAATGATTATATAATAAGCTTAAAAATCAGCACTTCCAGTTGGTTTATCAGATAAAATAATGCATAGAAAATGCGTACTAGCACAAGGTCTGTTTTGCAATTAAATGTTCAATAAGTTAGTTATCAACTTTATATATTGTAATATCACTATTACAACAGTGTTGATCATTGGAAGGCAGAAACTGAAGAAAAACAGAAAGGGAGATATTTGAAGAAAATAAACCAGCATTTTAAGATGGGTCTCTAGATGATATATTTTCTCTTCTCTCCTTTTTTCCCCCAAAAATATTTTTTCTTCTTTTCTCTCCTAGGTTACCCCTGACCTAAGTTATACAGGTACATAGTTTAAAGAGTTATCTGCTTATCTAATGTAAGTTAAGATATACAACTAAGACTCAAGTCTCCTCTCCCATTTCCCCTTCTCTAGGGTTAAATATTTTCATTCTTTTAGCTGTTTTTAGAGAGATTCCCCCCCCGCCAATATTTCTAAGAGAATTGCTACTTCTTTGTTTTTTAGTTAGGCTATTTCAATTAATTCCCACTATGAAAAACACATTTTTCCCCCCCTGCCTCCATCACCCTTCACCCTCTCTCATTACATTTCAATTCAGAAATTGCACATTACTATTGATTTAAAATAGTAATCATGTTGTAATTTAGATTAGATAGATATTCAGTTATATGTACATATAATAAGTAGGTCTGCAATGAAGAACTGAGCCAGGTAGTCAGCTATTCAATTTTTTGTTTTTCCCTGAATTAGTAACTGTCATGGTTCTTTACTTCCTTAGTTTATGTATTCTCATGAGTTCAACTCACTGCCAGTTGTTTCTTTTTTTAATACATCTACTCACATCAAACAGTCTCCCAGCCTACCTCTGATAATGTGTGTGGATCCCCCCCATTGAGAGGATTAGACATGAAGCTGGAGAAGCACAGTCTAGGAAGGATTTTGTGAGACGCAGGGCACAGGCTGTGGGCCTGGGGTCCATGGGACAAAGCCGGGAGGAGGGCTAACCTTCACTCCCCCTGTTCTGGCCTCATCATGCATGGAGCCTTCAAATTAACAGCACAGAAGGCAACTTAACAAAAGGGATTTCTCAGGTCTATAAAGAAATTCGTTGTCACAAGACAATTCATTTAGATGCCACACAAAGGATGTTTAGGTGATGGTTGCCTTAGGGAACTGACAAGGAAATGTATTAATATACTAATCACAAATGTCTTCCAAATTATATTTTCTGGGAAAACAGTTATTACAGTGATCAGCACTGTCAGTTAAATGAGACAAATGACTTTCAACCAGCAGTGCCAGCTGTGGGTGCACTCTAATGTCATCATTTTTCTAGAGCAGAAAGCTGTGGGGAAAAAATGTGTTGACACACCCAAATCATAGCCACTCAACTTCATGTTTTGAAACATGTATTGTGCTATCACGTTTGTTGTTGTTCAGTCGCTAAGTCATGTGATTCTTTGTGACACCATGACTGCAGCACACCAGGCTTCCCTGTCCCTCACCATCTCCCAGAGTTTACCCAAATTCATGTCCATTAAACAGCACCAAACAGCCAACCCACTGGAAAAGACCCTGATGCGGGGCAAGATTGAAGGCAAAAGGAGAAGAGGGAGGCAGAGGATGGCATGTTGGAGGGCATCACCGATTCAATGGCCATGAACTTGGGCTATCAGGATAAGTCAAGGTTTTTTTTCTAAAAAAAAACAAATGCTTTGTGAAAATTTATTTATCCACAAATGGTGTCTTAAGTGTCCAAAGGATCTATTAATTTCTTCCATAATTAGAACATTTATGCCCATGATCACAGTATGAATTTTCATTCTTATGTACTTTTCCTAATCTTACTGGCAGACCTGAAGTAGGAAAATGTCCTTGACATATAATATTCTTATATTGCAACCTGAAAATAGTCAACCAAGCTGAGAAATATTACAAAAGAAGCCACTGTCTCTAATACTTTGGGGGGTAGCCCCCTAAAGCTAAAACATTTTCAAAATGATCACCGAAAACTAGAGAAAATGCTGAAAGTGTAGTCACACCTCATTTGGTGATTCCTGTTGATTAAATATACCCTGAATTTTGAAATAAATGTATTTTGGAGGTAATGACCTCTCACTAATCACTCAATAGTTCTTTTTCCTATGTGATAGACGAGCATAAGCTGCTCTAAAGGGAGGACAGATATCTTATAACCCTGAAAATGACACCTCTTAATATACTGGGTCTGAATCCTGGTTCTTCCACTTACTAGCTTTGCTCAGCCTCTTTGTGCCTCAGTTTCACCACCTGTAGAGTGGGAACAGGGGTGGCTGAACTGTCGTGAGGATTACACGAGTTTACACCTGGAAAGCCATGAGCACAGTGACTGCACCCCCTGAGCATCAGTCAAGTCAGCCATCGTGAGCATTACACTTCACTCGGCAGCCCCAGCAAGGAAGAGGTCCCGGCGGACACAAAGAAAAGGAAGGTCATTACATGCATCCTAATCCTACTACTTTCTCTGAGCCCATTCAGAAAGGGTGGAAGATCAGAGTAAATAAGTGAAAAGGGCTGGAAAACAAATGCTTGTTTCAAACCATCTCTCAGAGAACACCACAAAAAAGACAACGGTGACCACCGCACTTCCTTTCTTATCCTTGGGAAGGTTTTTATCCCCAGCTGCTGACAAAGGACACGTTTTGGATCTGTTCATCCTCCTTCCTCTTCAGCTGGAGCCGGGCGTTCCAGACTGTTCTGCTGTTGAGTGTGATCCTCACCCATCATTTACTTAAGCATACAATTCAAACTCTCCGGGTCTGAGTTTCCTTACATGACCTTTGCCTTTCAGGATTGTCAGGATAATTGATAATTCTGAGGGGTTATATGTGTCATTACCCAACGTGGTATGAGACACAAGAAGGTACTCAGTAAACAGGGGATAAAGCCAATGGCTCTGCAGGTTTCTCACTGCATGGGGGTGTCCTGCTGAAGGGGCAAGGGAGGCCTGAACCCCAGCCATGTGCACTGGCAAGGGTGTAGACCTCAGGGGTGAGAAAGGCAGCTTTTTCTAATTTCATAAAGGTCATCTGTGAGCTACTGATGGCCCTGTCAATCAATTAAAGATAATTCTGCAACAGAAAGAATGAACTTCAACATTAAAGAGCCCGGATAAACAGTCCCCTAAACACTATAAAGCTGTCACTGTTGACCTATAAAATTCTGTTGCTACCATGGTAAGTTTTAAATCAGATTGTTGACAGATAATGGAGTAGTATTCGCGTCAGCCGTGATTTGACTGGACTTGACTGGTATCAATAAAGGCCAATGTTAGCTTTTATATAAATGTGTGTGTGCTTAGTCGCTCAATCATGTCCGACTCTTTGAGACCCCATGGACTATACAGTCCATGGAATTCTCCAGGCCAGAATACTGGAGTGGGTAGCCTTTCCCTTCTCCAGCAGATCTTCCCTACCCAGGGATTGAACCCAGGTCTCCCACATTGCAGGTGGATTCTTTACCAGCTGAGCCACAAGGGAAGCCCAAGAATACTGGAGTGGGTAGCCTATCCCTTCTCCAGCGGATCTTCCCGACCCAGGAATCGAACCGGAGTCTCCTGCATTGTAGGTGGATTCTTTACCAACTGAGCTATATAAATAAATATGCTTCATTCTGTTTGCTGGCATTGATTTCATTTATTGAAGTGCCTACTATATGCCAGCCCTGGGCTATGCACAAGGGCTACAGCAGTTAACAAGGAAGACCTGGTCCTTGTCATCCTAGACTTCCCTGTCTGCAGGGAAATTCAAATAATATCCATTCCCTTATTAAGCACAACTTGGTACCTGGGCACAATCTCTTATGTAAGGATCTCCATGCTCCATCCACATGGTTTTATGAATCCCTAATATACCTCCTGGAGGTAGAAGGTTCTACATCTTTTGTTCACAAGCAGGAGACATTCTATGCCTAATCTGTATTATTATGTAATAAATATTGTGGACAGATGCATTGTTTCCACATCCAAAGTTGTTTAAGGATATGTCTGTTTTCTGAACCCTACATTTTATCAAATCATACACTGCTCTGGGCGTAATTCTTTGGTGCTCATTATCTCTCTTGATTCTGTTGTAAGTTGATCCATGCACAAATTTGTTGTGACAGCTGAACTAACAGAACCCTTGTTGCAAGCTCCGTTGTGATAGGCACACAAAGAAATTAAATACTAGGCAACATTACAGAAGGGATTAGAACCAGAGCTAACATACCTGAAATTCACATTATGGTGGAAGCTTTTCTACTCCGTTCATTACTCTAATCAAAAATGAAGTTTCTACCCAGCAAGGAGAAAAACTTGAGGTCAGTATTTCCTATTCCATTGCTAGAAGGTATCAACCATCCCAAAGATCTCACTGGATGGTCTGCTGAGTTTTCTAGAGAATCAGCGAACAGGGGGATCCTCGTATTTTCCCTTGCTGCCACCATTTCTAGGTTCTGGTAGCTTCTGAGTTTTGGGAACCAGGGATGCAGCATGAATCCACTCTAAAGGAAGAGTCCAACTCGACTTCTCATGTTCTTTCTTTGCTTTCTCCTTGATTCCACTCCATCATTTATCCATCCATCCAACAAAATCTTGTGGAGCTAACAGTGGGGCTATACTACATGTTTCTGCTCTTTTCCTTCCTTATCAAAGTATGTAAAGATACTGACCCTGTGTGTCATGGCACAAATGCTAATCCCCAAGGGTGTGTTCTATCAGTCAACAGACATTTTAAAAGGCGCTCATTTTGGGACTTCCCTGGTGGTCCAGTGGCTAAGACTCAGTGCTCCCACTGCAGGGGGCCGAGGTGCCATCCCTGGTCAGGGAACTAGATCCCACATGCCAAAACTAAGAGTTTACATGCAGAAACTAAAGATCCCACATGCCATAACTAAAGATCCTGCATGGGGCAATGAAGATTGAAGATCCTGTGTGCCACAACTAAGATCTAGCACAGACAATAAATAAATAAATATTTTTTTAAATGCACTCATTTTGAAGAGAGGTGAACTAAAGCAATATCCCATGTAACTGGAGTATGAAACCATTAGCCAAAAAACCCTACAGAGGGCAAATAAAAGTCAGACAAACCACTCTTCATTTTTTAGTAGTACTACCTAAATTGACATATGAAAAATAAGTTTTGACATCACAAGGTAAATGCATTAAAGTCTGAAGGTAAATCTCATTTTGAAATTTAAGTACAGAGAGACAAGAACATGCAGTTGGAAAGATACTACTGGAATATTTGATAAGTACACATGGAGATGGGGTTTCCGCCTAGGGTAGAGGCTGACATTTAAGAGCTGCAGAGCCAGTCCTCAAGCCATGACGAATAGTCACCTCCTTCAGGTACGACTTTCCAGTTTCATTGTCTTTGATTTCCTCTAGACTCCTATAAGATAAACTCTGATTTCAAATAAGGTATTGCATTAAACATCACATTAAAAAATATCAACAGTAGTTGTATTCAAAAAGGCAAGTTTCATTGATTGACGGCACATGGGGATCCAATGTTTGGGCAGAAATGCAGTCTACAAAATCAAAGACATCTCAATGAACAAGGAAGAAGACAGACAAAGTGAAGATTATCTCTCTGATATTCACACAGCGTGATCCTTCACCAACCGAAACGGGTCACACCCATGGTGCTTCGCTAGGAACCAGAGTGGCTAACATTTACTGAGGCACTGTGCCTAGAGTTTTATAGGGATCATCTCATTCAACCTTCTCAACAACTCCACAAAGTAAGTCATTATTATCTCCATTATACAGCAGAGGAATTACAATATCTAAAGACTAAGAACCTTTATCTAGGAAGGGCACCCAGTTAGAGGCAGCAGAGTCTCAGATGTAAGCCCAAGGAAGTGGGATTCTACCTTGAAGAATTATGTGCTTTTAGGCAAACCATGGCCCCAGAACCTGTACCATCAGTATTTCCTGGGAGGTTCTGGGGTTGTTTTAGTGTTGACCCACAGACCCTACCCCAGATCCACTGGCATTGCTGCCCATCTTCAGACATTGGGCCTGGTCTCTGTCCTCACGCTAGCATGTCATGGGCAGCACAAGAGATGAGATGAGTATGTTAAATCAGCAGTGAGGCAAGGGCCAGAGCTGGTCTAAGTGAGCTCCACACCGGGGAGCAAGACTTTTCTCAAGCTTCCTCACACCACAGAACTGGGTGGGTTTGCTAAGCCTCCATCTCGGCTAGGTCAGGACAAAGAGGTCTTCTAATTTCTCATCTGAAATGAAGGTTTACACTTGCTATGCCTTGCCCTCTAAGGGCAGTGACCAAGGGGCTCCACTGAAGCTCACAGTGGTGGCCATTCTCCCAGCTCGGCCACTGAGTCCATGTCTGACTCCATCAGGGTGTCTACCTGTGATGTACAAAGGCATCAGTGGCCAAGAGCAGGGGTCTGCACTCAGGAAGGAAGTATTCAGTTAGTAAGTCCTGGCTGGGATGGAATGCTTAAATCTTGCAACAGAGCAGTCTGTTACCTCAGACATCTGGACCTCAAGTCTGGGTGGTTAGCACACCCTGAGAGTGTCCAGTTCTAGAAAGAGCAGGGGCAGACCAAGCAGGACTGTGAGCCCAGGCCTTCAGCTGACTGCTGCTACTCGTCTCTTGGGTTAGGGATCCACATGCAATTCAGGTGACTTTGCTGCCATGGTCAGTAATGATCATATTAAGGGAACTGAGGGGCTTTGTTTCCCAGAATGAAGAGTCACTTGTAACAGAGCAGAAGTCTTCCTCTCTGGCCTAGGCACTCTGAGGCTTCTGGCCCAGACACTTGAAACCTGAATTGAATGAGCTTCTCTTTTTAAGCAGAGCATTAAAGAGGCTTGGACCTAGGAAGAAGCAGGTTTAAACAAGAATCATAGAAATAATTAAACTGGAAGATTTCAATAAGATTTGAGTATAAAACAAACATCTACTCTCCACCTCTTCAAGGCTCACAGTCCCCAAAAAGAGTATCAGAGAAATTTAGGAGGCAGTGGTTAGTCATGTTGAGAACACATACCCCTGATAAGATGTGATGACAAGGGTCCTGTACCTCTGTTCTTTTCCTCCCCCAAACCCATAATCCCAGTTTATGATAAGAAAAACATCAGACAAGTATCAACTGAGGGACAATCTAAAAGAAGCTGACCAAACCTCCTCAAAATTGTCAAGGTCATCAAAACGCCTGAGAAAATGTCACAGTCAAGAGAGGTGTAAGGATACAATATTGTAAAGTAATTAGCCTCCAACTAATAAAAATAAATGGAAAAAATAAAAAAAGAGTAGTATAAGGAGACATGACCATGACAACCAAATGCAATGCAGGGGATGGAACCTAGAACAGAAATAGGACATGAGAGAAAGACTAAGGAAATCTAAAAGTAATTGTCATCTAGGAAAAGCAATAAAGGAAAATTGAGATTTACTAAAATTGATATAATGAGAGATCATCTTTACTAAGGACTTATTAGATGATATTCCAAGCCAGGGGTCAGAACTTTTTTTCTGTAAAGGAACAAAGAGCAAATATTTTCAACTTTGCCAGGCATGGGGTCATTATTTGCATGTGTGTGTGCTAAGTCACTTCAGTTGTGTCCAACTCTTTGAGACCCTATGGACTGTAGTCCAACAGGCTCTTCTGTCCATGGGATTCTCCAGGCAAGAATACTGGAGTGGGCTGCCATGCCTTCCTCCAGGGGATCCTCCCCTCGCAGGGATCAAACCCAAGGCTCCAGCGGCTCCTGCACTGCAGGCAGATTCTTTACCACTGAGCCACAAGGATCATTATTGCAACTACCCAACTCCGTCATCTGTCATCACAGTGAGAAAGCAGTCTTAGACGATGTGTAAATGAATGGGCATGTCTGTGTTCCAAAAAAACTTTATTTACAAAAAAAGGTGGTGGGGGAACTTCCCTCTTGGTCCAGTGG
This sequence comes from Dama dama, assembly GCF_033118175.1. Classification (NCBI taxonomy): domain Eukaryota; kingdom Metazoa; phylum Chordata; class Mammalia; order Artiodactyla; family Cervidae; genus Dama; species Dama dama. The sequence continues at coordinate 64,140,456 of NC_083701.1, forward strand.
CTAAGACTCTGCACTCCCAATGCAGGGGGCCTAGTTTCGATCCCTGGTCTGGGAACTAGATCCCACATGCTGCAACCAAGACCTGGTGCAGCTAAATAAATTTTTAAACATAGGTATTAAAATAAGAACAGGTGGTGGGCTGGTTTGGCCAACAGGCCACTTTGCCAACCCATGCTATAGGCAATACTTAGACTATATTCCAGGTATATTATACATATTAACTCATTTATTCCTCAGAACAAATGAGGAAATAGGAACTAACTGTTAATCCCATTTTACAGATGACATCACTGAGGCATAAACAGGTTGAGTGGCCCAGTGTCATACAACAAATAAATGACCCCCTGATACCCTGAACCAGATTTGAACCCAGTCTCACTTCAGACCCACATTTTAAATTGGAACTCTATACTCTTAGCATACTGAAATTTCCTCTCTCACGTGTGCCCTCCACTCTAAACCTCTTTCTCACAGATACACACACACACACACACACACACACACACACACACACAAAGTCGCTCAGTCATATCCTACTCTTTGTGACCCAATGGGTATAGTCCATGGAATTCTCCAGATCAGAATACTGGAGTGGGTAGCCTTTCCCATCTCCAGGGGATCTTCCCTACCCAGGGATCGAACCCAGGTCTCCCACAATGCAGGCGGATTCTTTACCAGCTGAGCCACCAGGGAAGCCCAAGAATACTGGAGTGGGTAGCCTATCCCTTCTCCAGGAGATCTTCCCCACCTAGGAATCAAACCGGGGTCTCCTGCATTGCAGGTGGATTCTTTACCAACTGAGCTATCAGGGAAGCCCCCAAAGGTGATCACAGCCTCTCATAACTATCTAGTCTGTAGGGGCTACTCCAGGGCAAACAAAGGAAAAGGAAATTAGCCAAAAGAAAATTATGTGGTTCCTATCAGTTTGAGGGAAATGAAAAAGGTAAGAATAAGTACGGGGGAAAAGTTCCTTATCATTACCTATGACAGTGAGAAGGAAGCGAGGAGAGCAACTGGGGAGGACATTGCAACAGAGGTCCTCACTGGGAGGGCGAAGGCAGGTGCTCTCTCTCGGGAAGAAAAACTACTAGTGAAACTGACAGAGCAATTGGAATGCCTAGCCCAGGGCTTCCCATCTCTTTGATGTCACGGCACACACGGAATATGGTGTTTGTGCTGCACTCAGAGGAGTGGAGGAGGCTACGCTGAGAGGGTTTGGGCCATCTGGACCCCGCCCTGCAGCCCGAGAGCCCGGGAGAGAGGCTGGCACCCTGGATCCCAGGCTCACAGGCTGGGAAGCGCTCACACACACAACACAGGGGCAAATATATATTTCAGTCACCAAAGACAGACCAGAGCAGCATTAGCCAGGCGAGGCTGAGAAGGTAGACAAAGCAAGGTGGTCTGCAACGAATGAACTCTCTCATCCTGCAGGGCCCTTTAGGACTACGTTTGAAAGAAAAGCTGCTTGTTGGGGAGAGCAGAAAGGGCTTTTTCACTGAGTATGAAGACAAATACATTACAGGCTTGTAAAAGCATGTCCTTGAAATGAGTGTCCTGGTGAAGGGAGCAGAAAATTAATTGATAGACAAAAAAATAAATAAATAAATACTTGATTTGATGGTACATCCTTATGCCTGTAAGGGAAGGAAGCAGATAGCCTCTCTTTCAGTGGATGGGAAGCAGGTCTATCACTGGCCTCCCAGGCGCCTGGCATGGGGGGACCTGGAGCAGCCACAGAGGAGCTGGCCGAGCCAGACAGCTCTGGGCACAGAAGAGGCTTGTTGAGCAGCTTCTTGACAGGGAGTCATTTCAATCCTTAGCCTACGAAGTCAAGTTCATTTTGTCTTAGATGATGATAACTGGTGCTATTCTGATGTCCACTCTGAATTATACTGGCATGGCCACAGAGTAAATGGTATGTAAATGAAATTTGACTTCCAGTGACCCGGAAAGTAGATAGATAGGGCAGACATGTCATGATGCCTCTTTCATCTTTTTATATCTTGACTTTCCTATTTAATGTTCATTTGGACATGTCTCTTATCCAAATAGTCATGTATGGATGTCAGTTGGACTATAAAGAAAGCTGAGTGCTGAAGAATTGATGCTTTTGAACTGTGGTGTTGGAGAAGACTCTTGAGAGTCCCTTAGACTGCAAGGAGATCCAACCAGTCCGTCCTAAAGGAAATCAGCCCTGAATATTCATTGGAAGGACTGATGCTGAAGCTGAAACTCCAATACTCTGGCCACCTGATGCGAAGAACTGACTCATGTGAAAAGACCCTGATGCTAGGAAAGATTGAAGGCGGGAGGAGAAGGGGTCGACAGTGGATGAGATAGTTGGATGGCATCACCGACTCAATGGACATGAGTTTGAGTAAACTCCAGGGGTTGGTGATGGACAGAGAAGCCTGGCATGCTGCAGTTCATGGGGTCGCAAAGTGTCGGACATGACTGAGCGACTGAACTGAACTTATCTAAACAGACCTAATACAATCTGATGGTCTCAAAGCAAGTAAAATCATACAGATTTGGAAGTCAAGAAGAATTTGGTATGAATAAAGAGCATGTTATCAGGCCTCAGGCGGGGTCTTTTGTCTTATTTGAAAAACCAAGCTGGAGGAGAGGCTGCAAGAACAGTTGAGTGTGACATCTAAGAAAAGAGGGTCATCCCTCCCGGGTTGTCAGCATGCAGTCAGCACCTCATCAGAGTCTGGCCCGGCTACCCCGAGGACCTCAGAGCCCCATGGGGCTCCATGGATGACCCCTTCCATGGGGAAGAAAATGGTGTCAGCTGAACCTGACCCCATGGCACTGACTGCCCTTTTCTCCATCTTCCATGCCCACACTTGTTTCTGAGCACGCTAGCATTACCTGGCTTATTTCACCCACTTTCATAAAGTGTAATGCCCATGGCATTTTAGCTATTTAAAATGATGTGAGGTTTTTTCATTTAGGTTTGGGGGGGGGGTGCTTTCCTTCCAATCTTCATCCTTAAAGGACACAGCTCTGACACCCCAGAATATACACAAAAGAATCAAGTCTAGGGCCAGAGGGCAATTCCCAAGGAAAGGGTTTAAACAATGTGAACAGTAACAGCTCTGGGGAAGTAA